>NC_140377.1:2362500-2370000 GCF_054491055.1 Hypomesus nipponensis | reverse complement strand
AGCTTTCCTTTTACAATAGTGTCAGTCTGTCTATAACATACAGATAAAGCACTCCTTAAATGGATCTAGTTTATAAAAAGGAGAAATCATTCTTATAGTTCCTTACACAGCGTTGACTCCCTCCTCTCCTCCTGCCAGTGTTGCGTAAGAACCTGGTCCTCTTTGAGAGGCTCCACTGGAATGTTGACCAAAAACAGGAAGTGGCTGACTTAATTTCCTGTCAGGCTGCACTGCTATTTCGAGAGGCCCTCTCTCAAGCAGGGCTGGTGTAGGCAGGGCCGCCTGTGGATTGTGGCACACAGTGTAATGCACACGCACGCACGCGCACACACACACAACCTTTAGTAAAACTCTGTACATGCAATGTTAGTCACTCTGTTTGTGTGTGTACATGTGTGCTTTTGTGATAGTGTGCATGTGTGTGTGTGTGTGTGTGTTAGAGTGTGTGTGAGAGAGTGTGTGTGTGTGTGAGCCTGGCCGGGGTCGGGCGAGGACAGGGACCCATGGGGAACCTCCACATTCCTGTCAGAGCAGAGTCACCTGCTGGCCAGCTACGGAACTGCAGCCTGGTTCCACTATCCGAAACACTGTCACTCAGTGACACTGCAGTGTCTGTGGGCTTCACTCTACATGCTATTACGAGACACACACACACACACACACTTTTTCTCTCTTCCTCACAAACATACACACAGAATGATATGGTCTCTTATGCCTTTACAGCAGTGGTTCTTAACCCTGTCCTCAGTGAACCCCTGTCCTGCATGTTTTAGATGTTTCTTGGCTCCAACAAACCTGATTCAAATGCATGTTCATTACCAGGCTTCTACAGAGCTAGATAACGACCCTTTAATTTGAATAAGGTGTGTTGGAGCAGGGAAACATCTCAAACATGCAGGACAGGGGTTCACTGAGGACAGGGTTAAGAACCACTGCTTTACAGTGTCCATGAGTTTCAGTTCTGGGTGGAAGAGAGTGTGGTGTTACCTGCTGTGTCCAGTAGATGGCAGCAGTGATTTGCAGTGCAGTGTAGCGCCCTGCCGACCCACAGAAGCACACTTGTGGTACAGTCTTTGAACACACACACATTAACAGACACACATACACCACACACTAACAGACACACTAAAGGTGTTCCAAGCCCTCCCTGTGCTGTCTGCCACCGATGGATCCCTGATCCTTCGACGGTGGCCATACAGGAGCTCCTGCTGGACACAGGGCATGTGACAGCATACTACATTTACCACACCACTGTGGTGTATCCTCAGTCTAACGCTGCATGAGTGTTCAACAACCCCACTAGTGATCCACTTGGGTAAAACAGGTGGGCCGCCAAACTAATGGAAACTTTCATACTCCAAGTATGAAAAATGCACTATTTATTTATACTGTTACGCTTCGCACGTTGACGAAAGACCAACTGACATTTCTGCCTTAACTTGCATATGCCCACTTAAATCCACCATGCACGCATCACTTCTACATATTGCACAAGCTAGGTCAACAACTTCCGATAGGTAGCAGTTACGTTAATTTTCAAACACAATGTCGTTTTGAACGGGGTTGCCACGTTCGGGTTGCCATCCCAAAATAACAATCAGTGACGTTGCCTACACGAGTCCATGCTGCTGCCCTTCAAACAAGAGTTAAAAAGGAACGTTTAAATTGTACATTTCGAGCTACATCGACAATGCAAAGGTAAGGTTGATCTAAACAGACACAGTAAAAGTAGGATAATGTCATGTAACACGTCTTACTTAGGTTCTAACAAAAATCTGGAAACGGGAGAGATCTCTGTGAGGGCGCCCTGTTATCGGTCAGTGACAACAAGCCAGAAGTTGCACAATGTGAGTGTAGGTTTAAAAAGAGAGCAATAGCTAAGGTTTAACATATAACCTGTTCTGGTTATTAAAAGTCACGTTTCTAACTACACTGGAAGTTGTAGACCTGACCTGTCAGTGGTAGTTACGCCACCTCTCTACAATGTGTGCTTACTGTGGCGCTGATGAACACTGTCTTCTTTGACCGCTCAAATACATTTTGAAGTGAAAGCGAACAGTTTGGCTCTCGTGGTGTTGTTAAACAAGTGTGAGAAGCGGGAATTAAGTGAACGGATGTGTTGGGCGGCTGTTAAAATATTTGAGCTCTGCAATTGGGCCGCAAACTGGACACGGCCGGTATGGCTGATCTGTTGTGTACTGAAACAGCAGTAAGACCCAATGTGTGTCTCCTACAGTTCGGCTGATGTTTGACATGAGGTGTTATTCATCGTGTCTGGTAGCTGAGATGTGGTTACTTTACACTGTGTCTGCTAACTGAGATGTGGTTACTTTACACTGTGTCTGGTAGCTGAGATGTGGTTACTTTACATTGTGCCTGGTAGCTGAGATGTGGTTACTTTACATTGTGCCTGGTAGCTGAGATGTGGTTACTTTACACTGTGTCTGGTAGCTGAGATGTGGTTACTTTACACTGTGTCTGGTAGCTGTGATGTGGTTACTTTACATTGTGCCTGGTAGCTGAGATGTGGTTACTTTACATTGTGCCTGGTAGCTGAGATGTGGTTACTTAACACTGTGTCTGGTAGCTGAGATGTGGTTACTTTACACTGTGTCTGGTAGCTGAGATGTGGTTACTTTACACTGTGCCTGGTAGCTGAGATGTCTCCTCTTATCTTCTCTTTCCTTCTCTCCTCCATCCTGTTTATTAAACATCTGTTCCCAGCAGTGCTCGTTGGTTTGAGATAAAGAGACGACTAAATTAATTACCAGCTAATTATCACCTCTCACACTCCACTCGTTCGAGGGGAGGACAATGGAGTACTTTCACTTTATTTTTGTCCTTCTCCTCCCTCTTACATAAGTTCTTCTTTTCTTCTCCTCCATGCCTGGCTCATACAGTGTTTATTTATTCATGCGGTATATTTGGCACACAACCTTTTTTCCTCAGCGAGAGAGCGAGAGAGAAAGAGAGAGAGAGAGAAAGATAGAGAGGGAGAGAGGGAGGGAGGGAGAGAGGGAGGGAGGGAGCCCTTGTTGCGGGTGTACAGCCAGCCTGTGAATGGGAGGATAGGTGATGTGAATGCAATGTGCTTACACAAACACACAGGCTACAACAATAGGTGCTATGGGATTACAGAGGTGTACCGTCTGAATGGAGGGAGGGGAAGGAAAGAGAGAGGGATTGAGAGAGAGAGAGAGAGAGAGAGAGAGAGAGAGAGAGAGAGAGAGAGAGAGAAGAGACAGAGAATACATCTGTTTTATTACAGTTGCAATGAATGGTGTTTGAGCCTTCAGACTCTGGGCTTCAGTCGTCATAGTGACAGTGATCACTAGCAGTATAAGTCAGATGTAAACAGTGATGTCAACACAGTGGGCTAGGAATAAAACCACAGCAAACCCTGTGCATTATACCCCAGTAAGGCCTCATATGCTGTGTTGTACTATAGACTGCAGCAAGACTCTATCCCACAGGAGGAAATAGAGTACATTTCTACCATGTTCACACATGCGTTTACATGACAGTTTATTCATTTAGCAGACGCTTTTATCCAAAGCGACATACAAATACTTATGCACACACTCAAACATACACACACACACACACACACACACACACACACTCCTCCTATCTACTAGTCCGTCCCACAGTTTTCTGTATCATCCCTCAAAGAGCGAGCGGAGCCCTGCAGATGGGTGGAAGCACCAGGAGGGAGCAGTGTTGTGCTAGTTATGTGTGTGTGTGTGTGTGTGTGCGTGCAATGTGGGGATTTAGATTCTTTGTGTTTCTTGATACTATGAACTTGTGCCTGGGAGTTTAATTTTGGGTGTGTGTGCAGGGTGTGTGTGTGTGTGTGTGCAGGGTGTGTGTGTAGGGTGTGTGTGTGTGTGTGGGGGGGGGGGGGGTATGTGTAGGGTGTGTGCACGTACATGCATTTGAGTGTGTCTTTCACGCGCGTGTGTGTACTATAGGCAAAGTTTAGGGTGTGTTGAGCATCTGCGGTTTGTGTGTGTGTGTGTGGCTGTGTGTGTGTGTGTGGCTGTATGTGTATGTGTGGCTTGTCCCTGTGTGTGTGTGTGTGTGAGAAAGCTGCACCCTTAGTTCTGCCTGGCTGGAGGTCTGAAGAGGCGGGAGGAACAGGACTCTGTGTGTGCAGCTTTACTCACTGGAGTGTTGCCCTTTCACACCCGACATCCAGCTCATCCCACCAGGCACCTTGGACTGGAATGGCCCTTTCCTCCTCTCTTTCCTCTCCTTCCTCTCCTTCCTCTCCTTCCTCTCTTCTCCTTTCCTCTCTCTCTCTCTCGCTCTCTCTCTCTCTTTCTCTCTCTCCTCTTTCACTCCTCCTTTCCTTCCCTTCTTCCTCACCACTCCCCTCCTCGTCTCCTCTTGTCTCCTGCTTCTCGCTTCCTCCTTTCCTTCCCTCCCTCCTCTCCTCTCCTCTCCCGCTCCCATCCTCCTCTCTGTCTGTTCTAAGAGGAATAAGCTGGCGGCTCTACAGAGATGAAGTTAGCATTGATTGGTTCATTGGTGAGCTGTGCTGGGACTGAGGCAGGGAACATCTGTACTTAGAGCGAGCATTCATCTTGTCTCCACTCCTGTCTGCCTTTGCTCCAAACACCATCCATTTCCTCCGCGCACCAACTTACAAGCTCTAACTGCACAACAATGAGACCAAAAATACGACTTTTTCTAATCTGGTTAGGTCCATTATGCATCCCCCCCTCCCCCTCAACCCTTTCTGTTTTAATAATCAAAGTGAACAGAAGTCCAATATCTGATGCCAGCAATAATCGTTCCTTTACTACAGCAGTTAGTAATGATGTTTCCATTTGAATGAAGACCTGATTAGATTCAATAACGTGTGTTTGTTTGGAGCTAGCGAGGTTGATGAGTGTCTGCATCACAAATCAAACTAACTTATGTTTTCACTACAACTAAACCCACTTTTTATTTTATTTATTTATTCTTTATGCCCCTCGTGTTCCTTCTCCTTCTGCTCCCAAGAGTCTTTGCATCAACTATCTTGCTCTCTCTCCTCTCCTCCTTCTCTTCCTTTATCCTCCTTGTAGTGCTGAGCCCAGGCTATCCCCAACAGACTTTGCGGAGAGCGTCGATACCCCTTCGCCATCAACCCCGTCGATAGAGGCTCCCTATTAAGACAAGGGATCGCTGAAACGCAACACGGCCAGCTGTGTTCCGCTGAGCAGCGGACGAATGGAGGGATGGAGGGAGGGAAAGAAGGGATGGAAGGATGGGAGGGAAGGATGGGGGTGTTTGCAAACAGCTCCTTCAGATCAATGTCCTTTTACTGCCTCCTCAAACCATTGTCTGCAAACAATTGGAAATCTTTGGTGAGGGTGGCGGAGGGGAAGGGGGGGGGGGTAGAAAAATGCAGAGGAGAGAGAGGGGGGAGGGAGGGGGGAGGGGGGGGAGAAGAAAGGGGTGTGAAGGGGGAGGACAGAGGAATGCAGTGTGGTTACAGAGGAGAGCGAGAGTGTGGGTGGAGGAGAGGAGGGGGGACGCAGGGAGAGAGAGAGAGATGCAGTCGAGGGAGGAGGCGGGGGAAGGAGGGATGGAGGGAGTAAGGGGTGCAGGGGTGGGGTGAGCGCTCCAGTGCAGAGGAGAATTAATTACCCTTGTGGAGGAGGAAGGTTTGGGGAGGCTTGGGTTTTGGGCCATTATCAAGTGACACTGCAAACGATTGTTTGGCCCTGGAGAGATTCTGTAGTCCAAACAACGGGCCGGCCCAGCCACGGGGGGGTGCATTAGGCTCTCTGCAGGGAGTCCGTCCCACGGAGAAGGCCTCAGCCGTGGGGTGAGGAGGAGGGGGGGGTGAGGGGGGGCTCTCCCTATGTCCCGCCGAGGGACAGACAGCTGCCAACCCAGCATGAGTTTAGAGGAGAGGGGGGATGAAAAGAGAGAGAGAACAAGGGAAGGTTAGGCATTCCCTTGCTGTTCATTAGTTCCAACATCAGGCCACCAGCGGTCAGCCCACAGTCTGCCAACCAGCTCCCCCAACTTCTGGTTAGTCTAACTACGCCCCCCTGACCTCCACCCAGACCCCCCTGCCCTCCACCCAGACCCCCCTGACCTCCACCCAGACCCCCCTGACCTCCACCCAGACCCCCCTGACCTCCACACAGACCCCCCTGACCTCCACCCAGGGGCCTCCCTGCCCTCCACCCAGCCCTACCTGACCTCCGTTAATGTTCGTGTGTCGTGTATGGAAATATTCAGGTGTACCACAAATACATGTTTTAACACAGACGCAAATCAAACCTTAAAAAGCGCAGCCATCAAAAGGAATTTACACTTTAAAAGAAAAAAACAACAACTTTTGAATTACTTTTAAAACAACCATTTTTGAAAAAACTTTTGAATAACTTTTGAAACAACAATTTTTGAAACAGTTTTAGAAATAAAAAAAAATAAAAAAAAAGTGGAATTAGTTTTAAAAAAACAACAACAATTTATTTATGTTTATTAATTTAATTTAACAATTTACAAACTACAAACCTATTTTCAAAAAAAAAAAAAAAAACATTAATAGCGTTTTTGGAATAAAAGCAATTGCTAATGATATACAGCAATGTGAAAATGGAAAATGTGTATTCACAATGTAGACACCAAACCTGACTCCTGCAGCGTGTTGTGTTTACGTGCTAACACTGCTAACAGGCTGCACTGTCACAGTTAGTAATTCAGGAAGGAATAACGTAGCAGTCCTTTTTTATCCCTGAAGACTCTTAGGGAATTAAAGGCTTCGTGTTGCCATGATCACATGTTGTATACCGTTGTGTTCTGTTGTCATGGTCGGTACGACTGTGACCCGCAGGAGGTGTGGCCTGTTGCTGTGTGTTATGTGGCTGTACTAGACATGACTATGCAGATGACACATTTACTTTGGGATTCAAAACAATAACCACAAAACAGCTCAGGGTTTCTATTAAAAACTGAATTTAGGAAGAGACAGTGGTGCATCTGATTTTAAGGTCCCCCCCACCAACCCCCGCCTTCCGAAAAAAAACAACAACAAATAAATCAACCAACTAACAAAAAAAGCCAATGAAAAAAAACAACCTTATTCTAATTCCCTTGACGAAACAGACATAACAACATTTAATTCCGTTCCCGGTTTCTGACTGAAGCATGCAAAGCCACAGAAAATTCATTTCCAACACTCCGACAAACGAAAAAGTAAAAAAAGGAAAAAGAAAAATCAACAAATAAGCCCTGAAGAGTTGGAGCAGTGCTGATGGGTCTGTTGTACAGAGGACTCAGTAATGCCCCGTGTCAGAAAAGCAAAGTGAAATTTCCTGTTAAATATGCAAAATCCCGCCTGTCTGTTGAATGATAATGGAGCAACACCTTGTCGCGGGCCTGCTGACTCGGTTGGCTAGCCTTCAAAGCCCTGTTGACTAACTTTGAAAAGACCTTGTGCTGCCTGACTCTGGGCATTCTGTGATTGGACAAATGGTGCAGAAAGGGGGGAGGAGG
>NC_140377.1:2317500-2360000 GCF_054491055.1 Hypomesus nipponensis | reverse complement strand
CTCCATCTCTCTTTTTATGCAACCCTCTCTGTTGCCATTTGCCTTCCCTACCTCTCTCGCTAATCTCTCCATCATTCCCTCCCTCCCTCCCTCCCTCCCTCCCTCCCTCCCTCCCTCCCTCCCTCCCTCCCTCCCTCCCTCCCTCCCTCCCTCCCTCCCTCCCTCCCTCCCTCCCTCCCTCCCTCCCTCCCTCCCTCCCTCCCTCCCTCCCTCCCTCAATCCCTCCCTCCCTCCCTCCCTCCCTCTTTCCCTCCTAGGGTGAATCATTAGCATGTCTGTATTGTGGACATGTGCTGTGGCGTGGCTCCATCTGAATCAATGCCCCATCGCCTCTCTATCTGCCCTTTATCATGTTAATATGATTTCCATTGATGAAACGCTTTTTCAAAATGGCATCTCTCTATGGTTTTACATATTGACTTGTTTAATTCATGGCTCTGCTGGAAGTATCACTCCTGGGTTTGTGTGAGAGAGGAGAAGGAGGAGGAGAGGCAGGGGAGGAGAAAGAGGACTCCACACACACCATCATACACTCATGCTGTGTGGACTGACTGCATGGCGTGTTACCCCCATGTGCGTGCGTGCGTGTGTGTGTGTGTGGAGTGAGACAGAGAGAGAGATATGCGAGGGGGGTGGATGAGGAGGGGTGCGGACAGGTGAGAGGGGATGAGGGAGGGCGATGAAGGGTTAGAAGGGGTGACGTGTTACATTTATTCAGATTATGCTGCAGATTACGCACAGCCCAGACAGTTAGAAAGATGTGTATTTCCAGAACTTTTTGTCAAATATAATTTCTCTTGTTTAAAGAATGAGTTATGTCTAGGTTTCTCCTGTGTGTGATGTTGAGCATGTGTGGGCTTTGTGGGACTAGAACCATACATCTACAGTCTACAACTCTGATTAAACCTCTCCTATACTACTGTGCTCTCCTCTCCTCCCCCCTCCTCTCCCCTCCTCCCCCCTCCTCTCCTCTCCCCTCCTCTTCCCTCCTCTCCTCCCCCTCCTCCCCCTCCTCTCCTCTCCTCTCCCCTTCTCCCCCCTCCTCTCCTCTCCTCTCCCCTCCTCCCCCCTCCTCTCCTCCCCATATCCTCTCCTCTTTACAACCACAAACTTCCAGCTGCTTTGATTTTAAATTGAGCAATTAGTGTTCTGGCATGGTTAGCCTGGCTCCCATCAGACTCTCATCCACCCCAGTACTGCTGCTCGGTCCATAACACACACACACACACACATATCCACCTCTACACACACACACTCATTCACTCACACACATGCAGGCACATGTACGCACAACACAAACGCACATAAAAACATGTGCACGAACACATGAATACACACAGACGCAAGCACACACACACGCTCACACACACGCTCACACACACACACACACATGCTCACACACATACAGATACAAGCACCTGAGAGGCTCAGTTTGCACTTGTGGATTCAAACCCTGAGGTGTTTCCCATCTTTGTGTCTGCCTGCCTGTCTGTCTGCCTGTCTGCTTGTCTGCCTGCTTGCCTGCCTGCCTGCCTGCCTGCCTGTCTGCCTGTCTGCCTGTCTGTCTGCCTGTCTGACTGTCTGTCTCTCTGTCTGTCTGTCTGCCTGTCTCTTGTTGGTCAACAATCAAACACACCAAAGGCTGTCCTTGTGGCCTTGCAATTAACTCCTGGCCCTCAGAGCTCTGCAATTTGAGGCTAGCTGCGTTACGTAAGAAACCCATCCTTAAAGAACATGGAGGACATCTTAGATAATAACCTCAATATTTAATACTCCCTTTGAAGTTCATCACACAGAACATCCAAAGTTCAAGAGGAATTTGCTAGAACTTGTTGTTTTGCCAAGATTCTTTCGGACATGTATTTTTAATAGATTCTTGTCAGGATTTTGAATTTTTGTTGGGGGGGTTTCTCTCTGAACTGCTGGTTTGTTTCATGTTTTAAAACCCTGACTTTGGAAGCTTCTCCAATGATGACCAGCTGGGATTTCATGTGAATTCTTACCCGCAGATGAAGAAAATATTAAATAAAAAACTTGCTAAGTTGCAGAAATAAAAATGTGTTACAAAAGCGTTTGCGTCTACATGAGCCTGAAGCTACTGAACACTGGTCCAGCTTTGTTCACTCATATCATCAGTGTTCAGACAGCCTAACGCTGTGCTGTGCTGTGTTAGCAAGTGCACTCTTCATCATAGAAATGACATGTTATTGTTTCACCGTAGCTGAGATATTGTTGTTTACGTGTGTGTGTGTGTGTGTGTGTGTGTGTTAGGAGTGTGTTTGCATGCATGTTTAATGAAGGGACTGGCGTCGACAATAGTCAGAGACTATGTTTGCGGAGTCAGATAAACATTGGGAAGATAATTATACTGCATAATGATTCAGAATTCCCACATGGTAAGCAGCGTGTGAAAGTGAAGGTGTTGCAGTAATTGTGATCATTCCTCGGTGAGGATCCACTTATTCTCAAAAGCACCCCCTAAAGGCTGTCTGCTACGTAACCTTGTCTGAGCAGGCCTCCTCTCCTATTAAGCAGGGTTGTCTTGGGAATTGAAGTTCTTTAAAACACTGCAGTTGTAATCCTGTAATAAAATCTGTCTGTAGCTGTTAAACATTATTTATCTTGGGAGTTGTAGTTCTGTAAATGACTCTTGTAAACTGTGCTTATAGTTTTCTTATGCAATGTCTTCTCATACAATGATCGTAAAATATATCTTTGGAGTTGAAATTATGTAAAAGACTGGGCTCATTGTCCAGTAAAACTGGATTTGTAGTCCTGTTAACCATACTTGTATCTATCTTATATGATATATTAGGAATTGTAGTTCTGTAAAAGACTAGACTCATAGTCCTGTCAATAGTGGTTGTAGTTATCTAATATGATGTCTTGAGAGTTGTAGTTCTGTAATAGACTAGACTCCTTGCCTGTAAACGATGGTTGTGGTTATCTTATACGATGTCTTGGGAGTTGTAGTCTTGTAAACGGGGCCTCCCTGCTCTGCACAGATAAGCCTCTTGTGTGTGTTTAAGCGGCAAGCCGGGCTGCATGTCCGTCTTCCTCACGGCCAGCCCTGAGCAAACATCGCAATTAAAGCTGCTGCCACTCACCGTCAGAGGAAGCCCCTATGATCAACCCTGCACGCAGGTGGATGTGTACTCATGTACATGCAGGAGGGGAGTGGAGGGTGGGGAGGGTGGGGAGGGGGCCTCCTCCCTTGATTCTCTCCTCTTTTTCTTGTTTCCTCTCCGATCTGGCCTCATCTTCTCTCAGCCTCCTGTGGTCTCCCTCATCAGCCTGGTCTCTGTTCACCTCCAGCACCATGTCTGCTTCCTAATCAAGACGTTGGATTCCCCTGTACAGTTTTACTCCCTTTGAAACCCAAGAACCTCCCCTCTCTCTCTCTCTCTCTCTCTCTCTCTCTCTCTCTCTCTCTCTCTCTCTCTCTCTCTCTCTCTCTCTCTCTCTCTCTCTCTCTCTCTCTCTCTCTCTCTCTCTCTCTCTCTCTCTCTCTCTCTCTCTCTCTCTCTCTCTCTCTCTCTCTCTCTCTCTCTCTCTCTCTCTCTCTCTCTCTCTCTCTCTCTCTCTCTCTCTCTCTCTCTCTCTCTCTCTCTCTCTCTCTCTCTCTCTCTCTCTCTCTCTCTCTCTCTCTCTCTCTCTCTCTCTCTCTCTCTCTCCCCTGGACTGTGTTGTGTGAGAGGTACCGCAACAGAGTGGGGGAGTAAGAGGGCGAGAGACATAGCCTACCCAGGGAAAGAGGTGGGCCAAGAGAGAGAGAAATGGAGAGAGAAAGAGAGAGAGAAAGTGAAGGTGAGCAAAAGAATAACGGAAAGGTGTTGAAGAGGGGATAGTCCGGTCACAGTCTAGGTTCAGCAGCAGTCCAGCCACAGTGGGATACACAGGAGGGCTTTTCTAAAGCTGCAACTCTGACTCTCTGCTCTCAGAGTTCAGAAGGGACGTCGCTATGCAGCTCTGACTCTGCTCTGTTTACGTAGCTCTGACTCTGCTCTGTGTTTACGTAGCTCTGACTCTCTGCTCTGTGTTTACGTAGCTCTGACTCTCTGCTCTGTGTTTACGTAGCTCTGACTCTCTGCTCTGTGTTTACGTAGCTCTGACTCTCTGTTCTGTGTTTACGTAGCTCTGACTCTCTGCTCTGTGTTTACGTAGCTCTGACTCTGCTCTGTGTTTACGTAGCTCTGACTCTGCTCTGTGTTTACGTAGCTCTGACTCTCTGCTCTGTGTTTACGTAGCTCTGACTCTGCTCTGTGTTTACGTAGCTCTGACTCTGCTCTGTGTTTACGTAGCTCTGACTCTCTGCTCTGTATGAGCCTGAATATGAGCCCAGGTACCAACTTCACACACTATGACCTCCTAGCGGTTGTTTAATCACCTGGGCATTTTAATGGCGTGTCAAACTTATGAAATATGGTTGTAGGCTACCTGGAGCAAACATGACTATAAATCCCCTTCCCTGCAGTCCGTGCTCACCCTAATGGTTATAAATCACAGCTTTGGGGGGAGAAAAATGACAGCTATTAAAAGAATGAATGGGATGATTAATTTTTCACATTAAAGATTAAAAGCTACGAGAGGTATCGTCCGATGTGTGAGTCTCACCGTAAACGTTGGAAAGTGAGAGCTTATATCCAGCGGTTTACAACGCCCTCCATTTCCTCATTGTCATCCTAAGTATCTGTCGTTTTTTGTGAGGCTTTTTGTGCTGGGAGCGACGAGGGAGGGGGGGGGGCACTGGTCTTGGAGCTGGCCCGGCTGGCTGGCCCGCTTTGCTTTATGGTTTTTTGGCTTGTTCGCTGGCTTTTCAGTTAAGCTGCCTGACCGGCTGGGTGGCTGGTTAGTTTTTAGTTTTTTGAACGGTTGGCTGGCTTGCTGTCCATTCATTAGATGTGTGTTTGTCGGATTTCTTGGGTGGTTTGCTGGGGTGTTCCTTCCTGGATGTCTGGTCTGCTGGCTGGCTGGCTGTCTGGCTGGCAGGATTGGTTGGCTGGTTGGCTATCTAGCTGGCTAGCTGGTTGCCGGGCTGGCTGGTTGGCTGGTTGCCCGGCTGGCTGGTTGACTGGACTCCTGGTTGCTTCCACTTCCTCAGCGCTCCGCTAAAAGAGCTGTGAGGAGCCTGAGAGAGCCAGGCGCTACAGGGTCCCCCCAGCCCAGTTGCAGGGGCTCCTCATCACTCACCCAGGCACCACCACTTAACCATGCCCTCCCTCTTCCCTCCCTTCCTTAAAGGCCGTAACTGTGCCTTTAACTAGGGGCGGGAGAGCCTGTCATGGCTCTGTCCTAGGCCTGGGTCTCACCCTGGGCTGGGGAATTAGTCACCTGGATTACTTATTACCTCACCGCTGTTGTTTTCCTCAAACAACTGCTTATTATTCAACCTTGAGCACACAAGGCTTGCTGCAAGACAGCACGCTTGCACGAGCATGCTCCTAACACTCCCATAAATCCCTGTGTTATAGACTAGTGGTGACAGACACTCTCTCTCCCCTACATGAGGACTCCCCTGAGTCCACCCTCCCTCCCTCTGTCCCTCCATGGGACCCCCCCCCCCCCCCCCACACACACACACACACACACCTACACATTAGCAACCATACATACACTCTCTCTCACACACACCGTCAGTCCATCCGCACACACACAAGCAACCGTGGACATACACACCAGCAACCCCACCTCACCATACACACACACACACACACACACACACCAGCAACCCCACCTCACCACACACACACACACACACACACACACCAGCAACCCCACCTCACCACACACAGGCATAGATCACACAAACAGCCAGGAGAGAGATTAGAAGGGGAAGCATAATTAGAGCATTAATAACCATGCATGTTAGAGAACATAAGTAATTGAGTTTTCCATGATGGATGGCAATATAAACAAAAGGCAAGAGAGAGTGAGAGAAAGATGTAAAAGAGAGAGAGGGAAAGAGTGAGAGAGAGAAATAAAATAAAAAATGGTGAGAGGTAGAGAGAGAGATGGAGAGAAAGAGAGAGAGTTAGAGGCTCAATTAGGTATTCCAAGCGCACGGCTCTCAGTGGAGCAGTGAATATCCGACTCTTTTCCACTGTTGTCTAATTATTTCTGTGTTCCCAGGCAATAGTAGTGTTGGCTGTCCATATGCAGCCTTCAAAGGCATATTCAAATGACTCATAGAAGCAGAGGCTGGATTTGTGGGCAGGGAGAGAAGGGTTGGCAGGAGTAGGGATGTGCTCCAAGCCTAGCCAGGTATTTGTGTTGTTAAACTTATTTACAAACTGGTGGGAAATTCCTCTGGTGTTTATTATGCACCTTTCTTTCTTCTTTTTTTTTATTTTCTTTTCTCTTTATGCCCATACAAACACTTTACTTTGATCTCATCTTCTGTCACTGGAGACAAGTGTGGATGTGTGTGTGTGTGTGTGTGTGTGTGAGAGAGAGAAAGAGAGAGAGAGAGAGAGATATACACTCTAATCCTTGATTTGATATGTTTTCAGCTCTTCTCTAAATAATGATCTAGAAAACTGGGCATCGGAATGCAAAACGTCTGCCAATATTTACCTGTAGCTGGCTGGTTTCCTCCACTGTGCCACCTCTTCCTTCCTGTCCAGAAGCCCTCCAATCTTCCCATCCTGCTCCCTGTAGAGAGGGTGAGGCTGCAGGGAGAATGTGGAAACACCATGACCGGTTACCATGGAGAATGTGGAAACACCATGACCGGTTACCATGGAGAATGTGGAAACACCATGACCGGTTACCATGGAGAACATAGAAATACCATGACCGGTTACCATGGAGAACGTAGAAACACCATGACCGATTACCATGGAGAATGTAGAAACACCATGACTGGTTACCATGGAGAATGTAGAAATACCATGATCAGTTACCATGGAGAACGTAGAAACACCATGACCGGTTACCATGGAGAATGTAGAAACACCATGAGCGGGTACCATGGAGAATGTAGAAACACCATGACTGGTTGCCAAGGGGAATGTAGAAACACCCCTGCTGGTTGCCATGGAGAACGGTAGCAGAGGAGGATGGTCATGGTTGTGTCATCGTCTGACGAGTAGGAATGTTTTGTAAGGTCTTCAGCTGCTTTACTGCCATGTAACTGAACCATCAAGCTACCTGCTGGTCAATATGTTGTTCCTAATGTATTATTTACAGGAAAGGCTGTGTGTGTGTGTGTGTCTGTGTGTGTGTGTGTTTGTGTGTGTGTGTAAGGAGAGGGAGAGGAGCAAGATAGTTTAAGAAAGAGGGAGAGGGAGATCACAAAACCAGATGTCTGCTCTTGTTGTTACTGCATTTCTGTTTTCCTAGGAACTCATCCCCCCCCCCTCTCTCTCTCTCTCTCTCTCTCTCTCTCTCTCTCTCTCCTACTCTTGTATTATCCCTCATTTTTACAGACTCAACAATTAGTCAATTCCCAATCAGCAAGAGGAAAGAAATTGCTTTTAATTACTTTTGATAAATGACAAATTGTGCTGGCTGAGATCCCTGTGTTGGCTTAATCAGAGAAGGGGTGTAACCTGTGTGTGTGTGTGTGTGTGTGCGTGTGTGGGGGGGGGGTTACTGGTAGAAAATAAGGGGATTTCTTGGAGTTCAGTGAATCCCTACCTCCCTCTCTCCCTGACTCTCTATGTCCCTAGTCCCTACCTCTTTCTCCCCCTGCCCATTCTATCTCCCCCCCCCCCTGGTAGTGAGATGGTTGTTGGGTCTCTCCTCCTCTCCTCCCCCCCGGTAGTGAGATGGTTGTTGGGTCTCTCCTCCCCTCCTCCCCCCCGGTGGTGAGATGGTTGTTGGGTCTCTCCTCCTCTCCTCCCCCCCGGTGGTGAGATGGTTGTTGGGTCTCTCCTCCTCTCCTCCCCCCCGGTGGTGAGATGGTTGTTGGGTCTCTCCTCCCCTCCTCCCCCCCGGTAGTGAGATGGTTGTTGGGTCTCTCCTCCTCTCCTCCCCCCGGTGGTGAGATGGTTGTTGGGTCTCTCCTCCCCTCCTCCCCCCCGGTAGTGAGATGGTTGTTGGGTCTCTCCTCCTCTCCTCCCCCCCGGTAGTGAGATGGTTGTTGGGTCTCTCCTCCCCTCCCCCTTCCCCCGGTGGTGAGATGGTTGTTGGGTCTCTCCTCCTCTCCTCCCCCCCGGTAGTGAGATGGTTGTTGGGTCTCTCCTCCCCTCCTCCCCCCCGGTGGTGAGATGGTTGTTGGGTCTCTCCTCCCCTCCTCCCCCCCGGTGGTGAGATGGTTGTTGGGTCTCTCCTCCTCTCCTCCCCCCCGGTGGTGAGATGGTTGTTGGGTCTCTCCTCCCCTCCTCCCCCCCGGTGGTGAGATGGTTGTTGGGTCTCTCCTCCTCTCCTCCCCCCCGGTAGTGAGATGGTTGTTGGGTCTCTCCTCCCCTCCTCCCCCCCGGTGGTGAGATGGTTGTTGGGTCTCTCCTCCTCTCCTCCCCCCCGGTAGTGAGATGGTTGTTGGGTCTCTCCTCCTCTCCTCCCCCCCGGTGGTGAGATGGTTGTTGGGTCTCTCCTCCCCTCCTCCCCCCCGGTAGTGAGATGGTTGTTGGGTCTCTCCTCCCCTCCCCCTTCCCCCGGTGGTGAGATGGTTGTTGGGTCTCTCCTCCCCTCCTCCCCCCCGGTGGTGAGATGGTTGTTGGGTCTCTCCTCCCCTCCTCCCCCCCGGTGGTGAGATGGTTGGCTCTCAGCCAACATGGATATCTGCTCAGACACCAAGCTCAGCAGAAACACTCACAGCAGGAGAGAACTTGTTCGCATAAATATCCATGCTCGCTCGATTTCACACGCACACACACACACACACACACACACAAAAGAGAACAGATAACTGCACACACACACACACACTTGTGTGCTCATCCATGCACACTTAAAAGCAAACCCTTGTAGCCTGTAAAATCCCCCTCACTCATCTCTTCACCAATGGCTATGCTGCATTACATGATTGTGAGCAAGGTGTGTTTGTTTTGTCTGTGTCTGCAGGGTTGGTCAGCACTTGAGGCAGCAGAGAGTCGCCCAGCCTTGGCCGTTCAAGCTCCACCCGTACATGGAGACCCCCAGCTGGGCAGGTAAAGAATCAAATCTACCCTATGTCTCAGTTCTCAAACTCACCCGATCTGTGTGCATCTATCCTTGGGTTCCGCTGTGTGGTCCTGGTCTGCTCCGCTCCCCGCACACCCATCTGGGTGTCTGATTGCTCTGTGTCACTATCTTCAACTAAGCTGTTGCTGGCTTAGCACTATTCTGATATTAACGCAAACCCTACTGTAGAAAAAGCTTCTCTTGGTTGCCTGTGGCTTTACTGCCTGTATACACTGGTCTCTCAAAGTAAGGGACGCCGCTGGCTTATCTTCATGTTTCTGGATGAAACGTGCCTTTCAGCCATTGCAGTGAGGGACTGTGTCTAATTGATGGAGTGTGTGAGGTAGTGTGTGTTGTTGTGCAGGTAGTGGAACAGCACCTCTGAACACATGAGCTCCTACCCATCTGCCCGCGGGGCCTGGTGCCAGCGTGCCTTCCCCTGTCTGTACCTCCTCTTCCCCCGACTGCCCTCAAAGGCCCCATTCACCAGGTGGCTCTCCTCCTACTCTCCTCCCCCCCCAGGTCTCCTAACTCCCACTGCCTCCCCCCTCCTCTCCTCCTCCTCTCCTACTCCTCTCCTCCCCCCCAGGTCTCCTAACTCCCACTGCCTCCCCCCTCCTCTCCTCCTCCTCTCCTACTCCTCTCCTCCCCCAGGTCTCCTAACTCCCCCTGCCTCCCCCCTCCTCTCCTCCTCCTCTCCTCCCCCCCAGGTCTCCTAACTCCCCCTGCCTCCCCCCTCCTCTCCTCCTCCTCTCCTCCCCCCCAGGTCTCCTAACTCCCCCTGCCTCCCCCCTCCTCTCCTCCTCCTCTCCTCCCCCCCAGGTCTCCTAATTCCCCCTGCCTCCCCCCTCCTCTCCTCCTCCTCTCCTCCTCCTCTCCTCCCCCCCTGGTCTCCTAACTCCCCCTGCCTCCCCCCTCCTCTCCTCCTTCCTGGCTCCCTGATGTGTGTTGTCCTCCTTCTCTTCCTCTTTCTTCCTCTTCCTTTCTCCCCCCGCCTCTCTTTATTGCCTCTCGGATCTCCTTTGTGTCTCCCCCATCTCCCCCGCCAAAAAAACACCACTAAGTCCCCCCCCCCCACACACACACACACACTTTTTTCCCCCTCTCCCTCGTTCTTTGCTCATCTCCAGGTGTAGGTATTGATCTATCACCTTTGCTGCGGGGTCTCTTCTCTCTTAAAAGGTTCGTCAATGTAGCCCAGTTTATTAAACAAATAGGCCTGCGAACAAGGTCACGAGACAGCCAGACAGCCAGACAGCCAGACAGACAGCCAGGCAGAGAGACACAGACGCAGCCTCGCGCCGGCCACCATCAAATCTGAAACAGACGGCTAACAAGGTGTGTAATCTATTTGAATCACATCATGTTTTATAAAACAAGGAGAAGGTTGATCTTCAGAGGGAGGGAAGCAGGCATGGGCAGATCAGACAGCCCGATCTGGGGCTGTGTTGCTGCTGGATATTGGATGTGATGGGGGGGCGGGGGGTGGAGGTTGGGGTAGGTAGTGTATCTCCAGATATAATTCCCCCCCTTCTCTCTCTCTCTCTCTCTCTCTCTCTCTCTCTCTCTCTCTCTCTCTCTCACACTCTCTCTCTCTCTCTCACTCTCTGCCCCACTCTCTCTTTGTCTTCCTCTATTTCTCTCTTTTTTACCTTTTTGTCCCTTGCATGCGTTGTGTGCGTGTGGCTGCATATCTGTGTGTGTGTGTCTGTGTGTATGGGTCTGTGTGTGTGTGGGTGTGCGTGCTTCTGCGTCCCTGTGTGTGTGTGTCTGCGTGCATCAGCGTGTGTGTGTGTGTTTCAGGGTGGGCAGGCTATGGAATACTGCTGACGACAGACCTCTGGTTCAGAGCAGCCGTCAGAGGGAGCTATAAATCCTCCTGCAGCATACGGCTGTGTCAGCACTCCACCAGAGGAATGGATGTTAAACACCAGAGGGAGAGAGGGAGAGAGGGAGAGAGGGAGAGAGGGAGAGAGGGAGAGAGGGAGAGAGGGAGAGGGGGAGAGGGGGAGAGGGAGAGGGAGAGAGGGAGAGGGAGAGGGAGAGGGAGAGAGGGAGAGAGGGAGAGAGGGAGAGAGGGAGAGGGGGAGAGGGAGAGGGAGAGAGGGAGAGGGAGAGGGAGAGGGAGAGGGAGAGGGAGAGGGAGAGGGAGAGGGAGAGGGAGGGAGGGAGGGAGGGAGGGAGGGAGGGAGGGAGGGAGGGAGGGAGGGAGGGAGGGAGGGAGGGAGAGGGAGGGAGGGAGGGAGGGAGGGAGAGAGAGAGAGAGAGAGAGAGAGAGAGAGAGAGAGGGAGAGAGGGAGAGAGGGAGAGAGGGAGGGAGGGAGGGAGGGAGGGAGGGAGGGAGGGAGGGAGGGAGGGAGGGAGGGAGGGAGGGAGGGAGGGAGAGGGGGAGAGAGGTGGGTGCCAGATAGGGAGGGAAAGAGAGGAGGGAGAGAGGCTCTCTAATTCACTCTCCCCTGTAAAGCACTTTCCTCTCTCTGTTTCTCCCTTCAGACCTTTCCTGAAGGGAGGAGGGAGTCCAGACAGATGAAAGATGAGAAGGAGGGGAGGGGGGGAGGAGGGATGAGGGAGAGGAGGAGGGGGAGGGAGGGAGGGAGGGAGGGAGGAGGAGGGAGGAGGGGGAGGGAGGAGGGAGGGGGGGAGGGAGTGGGGGAGGGAGGAGGGAGGGAGGGAGGGAGGGGGGGAGGGAGGAGTGGGGGAGGGAGGAGGGAGGGAGGGAAGGGGGAGGGGGGAGGGAGGAGGGGGGAGGGAGTGGGGGAGGGAGGAGGTAGGGAGGGAGGAGGGGGGAGGGAGGAGGGAGGGGGGGAGGGAGGAGGGGGGGAGGGAGTGGGGGAGGGAGGAGGGAGGGAGGGGGGAGGGAGGAGGGGGGTGGAGGGAGGGGGGAGGGGGAAGAGGGGGGGAGGGAGGGAGCTGAACAGGGGATGCACGAGGATAGGGAAGTCCTGAAACACTAAGGCTTTAACACACACACACCTCCACATCCACACATCCACTTACAGTATATACACACATACTGTACAAACACACTCACTCAAATTGACTCAGCAGATAGAGGTCCACATAAACCAAACAGAATCTTCAAATCCAAACAGAATTTCTTCACTTGCAGTGCCTAACTCCCCTTGTCTTGTACTTTTCATATTGACAAGAGAGAAATGTGATATGTAAAAAATGTGCCTATGCATTTAAGTTTCAAATGTGCTGGATTTGAAAACTGATGTGAGTGTTTATTCATTTGCCAGGACTCTGTGTCTGCATGCATTCATACACTGTAGGGAAGCTTGCTGGACCCTTTACTGTTACACTTCTGACAGCAGGATTTCCCTCCTTTCCTCTCCTTTCCTCTCCTTCCCTCACCTCTCCTTTCCTCTCCTCTCCTTTCCTTTCCTTTCCTTTCCTTTCCTTTCCTTTCCTCTCCTCTCCTCTCCTTTCTCTCTCCTTTCCTTTCCTTTCCTCTCCTCTCCTTTCTCTCTCCTCTCCTCTCCTCTCCTCTCCTTTCTCTCTCCTTTCCTTTCCTTTCCTCTTCTCTCCTCTCCTATCCTTTCTCTCTCCTCTCCTCTCCTTTCTCTCTCCTCTCCCCTCCTCCCCTCTCCTTTCTCTCTCCCCTCCCCTCCTCTCCTCTTCTCTCTCCTCTCTCCTCTCCCCTTCTCTCTCCTCTCCTCTCTCCCCTCTCCCCTCCCCTCCCCTCCCCTCCTCTCCTCTCCTCTCCTCTCCTCTCCTCTCCTCTCCTCTCCTCTCCTCTCCTCTCCTCTCCTCTCCTTTCTCTCTCCTCTCCCCTCCTCCCTCTCCTTTCTCTCTCCCCTCCCCTCCTCCCCTCTCCTCTCCTCTCCTCTCTCCCCTCCTCTCCTCTCCTCTCCTCTCCCCTCCTCTCCTCTCCTCTCCTCTCCTCTCCCCTCCTCTCCTCTCCTCTCCTCTCTCCTCTCCTCTTCTCTCTCCTCTCCTCTTCTCTCTCCTCTCCTCTCCTCTCTCCTCTCCTCTCCTCTCTCCTCTCCTCTCCTCTCTCCCCTCCTCTCCTCTCTCCTCTCTCCTCTCTCCTCTCTCCTCTCCCCTCCTCTCCTCTCCTCTCTCCTCTCTCCTCTCTCTTCTATCCTCTTCTCTCTCCTCTCCTCTCTCCTCTCTCCTCTCTTCTCTCTCCTCTACTCTCCTCTCCTCTCCTCTATAGAGGTCTTCCCCAGAGAACAGCTCCAGCAAAGGGAACATCATTAGACCAACTGGGAGAGAAGGGGAGAGGGAGGGGGAGAGAGACAGAGACAGAGAGAGAGGGGGGAGAGAGAGGGGGGGAGAGGAGGGGGGGGAGGGAGAGGGGGGAGGGAGAGGAGGAGAGGAGAGAGGGGGGAGAGAGAGGGGAGAGAGGGAGGAGAGACAGAGAGAGAGGGGGAGACGAAAGAGGAAGGGAGAGGGAGGGAGAGAGACAGAGAGAGAGGGGGGAGAGGGAGAGTGAGGGAGAGTGATGGCAAGAGACTTTTCACTTAAAAATACAGTATCTTTATTGGGCAGTCAAAACTGCTGAAAATGGATGGAAGGAGGGAGAAAAGGAGAGAGGGAGAGAGGGCGACTGAAGAAAGAAGGAGAGATAGTGGCAGCATTTTATCTGGCTCATTACGCTGTTTAAAGAGCCGGCACCATAGCTTCACCTGCCTAGCTCCACACACACACACACACACACACACACACACACAGTCATCTGGCCATGTAGCCACCAGGGATGATATATCTTGTCCGCCACCAGTCCCTCGCTTCCCAGTTTTACCATCACCCTCCTCTCTCTCTCTCTCTCTCTCTCTCTCTCTCTCTCTCTCTCTCTCTCTCTCTCTCTCTCTCTCTCTCTTTCTCCTCTCTCCTCTCTCTCTCTCTCTCCTCACTCTCTCCCTCCCTCCTCTCTCCTCTCCTCCCCCTCTCCCTATGGTGTGACATCACAGGGACATTCTCTTGGTTCCAAGCAGGGGTGTCTAACTCAGATAGACAGTGGGACAAAAAAACAAAAAAAAACTGTGACAGAGTCGCAGGCCAGATTTCATATTAATTGAAAAAAAGCCCTATTTTCCCTCCTTTCTAGATATAATAATGCACCCGAGACAAGACAAACAGGTCTGGCCTTAACGCCGTGAACAGATCCACCTGTCTCAAAGCTCCTGTTTTCCACCTTCTGTTTGGCCATTTTTGGGGCGGAGTGTCTGACCTCTTGTAGGCTGCAGGCTGCAGGCTGCTAATGAATGAAAGCAGAGGAGGGGGATGCTTGCGGGTCTTGACGCGCCAAGGCACTAGCAGAGCATTCTGGGATTTGTAGTATTAGCGGTGCATGCGTTACCCCAGTGACGGGCCGTGCATAAAAAAAAAAATATATATATATATATATTAAAACATAAGTCAGTGATTGTGCCAGTGTTTAGGGCAGCAGAGAAAGCTCCTCCAGCCCTGACAGATCACTGCTGTGTTACAGGTTTGGCCCTCGGGCTAGAGCTTGACTCCCCAGGTTTAATGGTACAGAGGGAAGATTAGGTGACTAGGATTCGATCCCCTCTGGGTACATGGTGTGTGCTGCTAAACAGGAAATGGAACAGGAAATGATGTCATTAACCGCTGCCCCTGTAACCCAGTGATGTACATTAGGGCTTTTTCATGGCGTAGATAATTGAATGTGTTCATATGTTCCAGAGCACATGCCTGGAACACGCTTACGTCATGTCAATCTTCCAGGCTCTTCATTTCGTTGGGGGTTTGCAACTTCAAATCCCAGAGGCCTTTGTTGTGGCGGTTCCTTACTTCCTGTTTTTTAAGTGTGGATCAATCATTTTACATTGACATTTAGTCATTTAGCAGACGCTCTTATCCAGAGCGACTTACAGTAAGTACAGGGACATTCTCCCAGACGCGAGTAGGGTGAAGTGCCTTTCTTTCTGAATAATAGCCAGATTCCCTAACCGCTCAGCCATCTGACCCTCTGCATCACTGTAGGGAATGACAGCAATAGGAGGAGGAGGTGCAGGAAGGATCTCCCCCCATCTCCTCCAACTATCCTCCCCTCTCATCCAATCCTCCCCCTCTCCTCCAACCTTCCCCTTTCCTCCAACCCTCCCCCTTTCCTCCAAACCATCCCCCCTCTCATCCAACTCTCCCCCTCTTATCCTTGTCTCCCTATTTTCCTCCCTCCAGCCTCTCCCTCCTCCAACCCTCCCCCTCTCCTCCAACCCTTCCCCTTCCTCCAACACCACACCCCACACTCCACACACACACCACCCACTCACACACACACACACTCCCCCACACACACACACACACACACCCCGAGAGCACTCCACACACACCCTCATTCTCCCCTCTCCAAACTACCCATTTCCTCGAACCCTTTCCCCCCTCTCCTCGAACCTTCTCTCTCCAACCTTTCCCCTTTCCGAACCTTCCTCTCCTCCAACCCCCCCCCCCCCCCCTTCCTCCGACCCTCCCCCTCCTTGGTTCCGGTCCAGGGCTGATGTGTGGGTCCTGGGAACAGAGGCACACACATGCACACACTAACAAGTATAAACACACACACACGCTCTGTCACAGAGGACAGAGCGTTAACAGACAGCTGTCTCTGCACAGGCAGGAGATGGTTGAGCCTGCAAAACCACACAGTCTCCTGATACTGCAACACACTCATACACAGCCTCCACTCCTGATACTGCAACACACACACACAGCCTCCACTCCTGATACTGCAACACACACTCATACACAGCCTCCACTCCTGATACTGCAACACACACACAGCCTCCACTCCTGATACTGCAACACACACACACAGCCTCCACTCCTGATACTGCAACACACACACAGCCTCCACTCCTGATACTGCAACACACTCACAGCCTCCACTCCTGATACTGCAACACACTCACACACAGCCTCCACTCCTGATACTGCAACACACACACAGCCTCCACTCCTGATACTGCAACACACACACAGCCTCCACTCCTGATACTGCAACACACACACAGCCTCCACTCCTGATACTGCAACACACACACAGCCTCCACTCCTGATACTGCAACACACTCACACACACAGCCTCCACTCCTGATACTGCAACACACACACACACACACACACACAGCCTCCACTCCTGATACTGCAACACACTCACACACACAGCCTCCACTCCTGATACTGCAACACACTCACAAACACACACCCTATTAGTTTGTGAGTTGTGGGGTCAGGGGGTCAGAGTGAAGAGTGAATCCCCATGTAGTATCAGGAATGACTGTGTGTGTGTGTGTGTGTGTGTGTGGGTGACATGAGCACAGTGCTATGCATTGATATATTGGTGTGGTGACTGGTTTGGACAGGGCAGTGGAAGTGCTGAGCTTGAAACCAGGCTGTTATATCTGACATGGATCACCAGGGAGTGTGTGTGTGTGTGTGGACGTGGTAGTGTGTGTGTGTGTGTGGACGTTGTTGCGTGTGTGTGTGTGTGTGGTTCTCTTATTACACTCTGCACCATTGTAACTGTGCCAACTGTAAAATATGACTGTTTAATATTTCACATTCCACAGAGCAGATTGTTGGAAAATATCTGTTGGACTGTAATTAGTATGACTCTAAAATTCTTACATAACCGCATGGATAATGACACACTTTAAAATATAAACTTTAGCCTGAAGTTTGGTTCATGCGGCACGCATATTGATGTGAAAGATTTATGTCTTCATACTTTCTCCGTCGGTTTAACGCGTCTCAGGTGGACATGCTTGCTTTGTCATTGGTTGACCTCCTCAGGCAAACTCCTGTCATTGGCTGATCTCCGTAATCCATCCTCTGTCATTGGTTAATCTCCACGGGGTCCACCTCTGTCTCAGGAAGTTGACGTCTGCCCTCCCCCCCCCCCCACACTTCCTGTATGCTAAACGAGAGGTCGGGGTCCTTCTACCATACCTCAGTGCACGGCATCATGGGTAATTACTCTTCCACCATGAGCGCCACTCAGAGTTTCTGAACCTTTTCTTTCTCCAATCAGAGTTGATGGATTGAGTGGAAGCGAGCGATCATCTGGCTCCTCCAGCTCTCCTGGTGCATGCCAGGCCACCCGCCTGATTAATGGCGGCTGCCGCCAGTCACCAAAAGCGGAAATTAAGTATTTCTGTTTAAATGTAACATTTGTCTCCTTTGCCCGCGTTCAGAAAGGCATTTATCAAAACCCACCCCCCTACCCCCCCCCCCCCCCCCCCATCCCTCGCCGTCCTCGGCTCTGGCGGGTAAAGGAAGTGGATTTCCTCAGGGAGCATTCTGGGTAATCCCTTCACCCTTTCCCCCAAACACCTCCCTCCTCCACTGTTCCACATTAATACAATGCACTGCCCCCCCCTCCCTTCCTTTCCTCTTCCTACCCCTCCCTCCTCCTCCCCCCTCCCTGTGTCCTGCAGGGTGCTGGGATGAGAGGACTTCAAGGGGCGGTGGGGGGGTAGGGGGAGGCTGTAGGGGGTGGGAGGGATAGGGGCGCTAGGGGACTGTTGGGGTGTGGGGTACAGGGGGAGAACTTGGGAGCGGAAGGTTGAGCGGAAGGCTGTGCAGGAGGAATGGAGACGTCAGGGAGTGAGGGTGGTGGACTGGGAGAGGAAGAAGGGGTGTGTACGCGGGGTGCTGGTTGAGGGGAAGCGGGCAGGGTGAGCGATGGGGTGGGTGGGGCGACCTTGAGAGTTGGAACAGAAAAACTACCATAGTGGCCATCTCTGCCTGCCTGAACACCAGGGACAGTATATCCGGGGTTAGGGTTCCATCTCTGCCTGTGGGCGGGGTGGGGCTGCGTAGAGCAAGAGGAAGAAGAAGAGGAGGAGGAAGAGGAGGAGGAGGAAGAGGAGGAAGAGGAGGAGGAAAAGAGGAAGAGGAGGACGAAGAGGAGGAGGATGAGGAGGAAGAGGAGGAGGAAGAGGAGGAGGAGTAGGAGGAGGAAGAGGGGGACGAAGAGGAGGAGGAGGAGGAAGAGGAGGAAGAGGAGGACGAATAGGAGGAAGAGGAGGAGAATGTCTGGTGACATGCACTTGTCTGTGATGGAAGGAGATGAGAGATCGAGGGTAGTGTTTGATCTGATTTAGAGAGAGAGGGAAGAGTGAGAGAGTGAGTTGTATTAGATGCTTTTATGATGCCCATGGGGACGTTGCAGCATTGCAGCGAAAAAAACAGGAGTAGGAACCGAACAGCACGCCCTATTCAAATCCAGAGAGTAGAAAGTAATAGACCAAATACAAAAAGAGGAGAGGAAGTTTGGTGGTGGAAAGAGAGGGGGGGGAGGAACAGTTAGGTGTTTGGGTGCTGGAGAGAGGTGAGGAAAAGTTGAGGGATGAGGAGGAGGGATTGGAAGAATCACTGGAGACTGGAGAGGATGTGGGCCGTGAAGGGGTAGGTGCAGTGTGGGTGGAAGGGTGCAGGAGGATTTAATGACTGTCCTGGCTTCCTGGCATGTGGGCTCAGGGGAGGGGGTGGTGCTGGGCCTGGCTGCCCTTGCTGTGCGGGTGTTCAGCAGGACAGGGAGGGCGGGGGTCTGCTGGTGACAGACCCTGGCCGGGTCGGGTTTCTCCTGGTGTGGGCCACGCTGAGCGGAGGAGATCCGTACTGTGGCGGGCCTGGCTCCAGACCTGGCTCCCAGCCCGTCTCCTTCTCCAGTCCCAGTTCCAGAGAGGGGGTTACACTAAGCTGGACCTGGCCTGTCTCAAGTCCTGCTGGATCAGTTTCTTCCCCTCCAGCCTCTCTCCCAGCCTCTCTCCTCCAGCCTCTCTCCTCCAGCCTTTCTCCTCCAGCCTCCCTCCTAGCCTCTCTCCCAGCCTCTCTCCAAGTCTCTCTCCTCCAGCCTCTCTCCTCCAGCCTCTCTCCTCCAGCCTCTCTCCTCCAGCCTCCCTCCCAGCCTCTCTCGTAGCCTCTCCACCAGTCTCTCTCCTCTTGCCTTGCCTCACCCCCTCCCCCATGTGTTGATATGAGAGTCGCTTGGCCTAGCCCTGAAACAGTCGATACTCCACAATTTAGAAAATCAGCCAAGTTTGCAGAAACAATGAGGCAATATCGGAAATAAGACGGATATGTAATCTGAAGCCCGACACTTTCTCATGCTGAATTATTAGAGGAGGGAAGGAGGGGAGAGGAGGAGGGATGGAGGGATGGAGGGATGGAGGTGCAGTGATGAATGCAGGGATGGAGGGACAGATAGATAGATGAAGGAGTGAGATAGGAATGGAGGGATGTAGGTGTAGTGACGAATGCAGGGATGGAGGTATGGAGGGATGGAGGCAGGATGATGAATGCATGGAGGGAGGGAAGGAGGGAGAGAGGGAGGGAGGGAGGGAGGGAGGGAGGGGGAGAGGGGGAGAGGGGGAGAGGGGGTTGGGATCCTTGGAGGGTTATGGGCTCCGATCTGGGCTCCACCGCTGACCTGCCCAGCTTCATACAAGCTTTCTCTCCTCCTCCCGTCAATGGAAATCTAATTGCTTGAAAAGCGATCAATGCAAAGTAAATTGGTTTTGTGTGGAAACCGGCATGCAGTGAGCTCTGAGCTGTTTTAATGTGTGTTGCTTGAGCATCTTAAATCATGGTAATTTTTGAAGAGTGCGATCCCCTCTCTCCCCCCTCTCCCTCCTCTCTCCCTCCTCTCTCTCTCTCTACCACTCTTTATCTCTCCCCCTCTCGTCTCTCCTCCTCTCCTTCCGGGGAGAGGGGGAGCACTGGAGGAATGAGGCCTGGGGACTTAGGAGTGGCCGCTCAATCAAACCACTAACACAAATCACACGCTTAATTGTTTTTCCAAACCCGTAAATCCAGTGATTGTATGTGTTTATCTTAACATCCCTCTCTCTTTCTGTCTCTCTCTCTCTGTCTCTCTGTCTCTGTCTTTCTGTCACTCCCTCTCTCTCAGACAGAGAGAGAGAGAGAGAGAGACCCTGCAGACACGTATCTCTGTGCTGTGACAGTGCTGTGGCCAGTGATAACCCTGCAGTGATCAGATATGAGTAATCCCTTCTAATCCCCAATACACTCCTTAACATGCAGCTAACTGCCACCAGTCGATAGGAGCACACTTATCCATCTTATCCCTGATCTCTTTGTCTTTGTACTGGACTCTCTCTCTCTCTCCATTTCTATTGTCTCTCTCTCTCTCTCATTCTCTTGTTCTCTCACTCGCTCCATCTCCCGTTCTCATTGTCTTGTACTCTCGTTCTCTCTCTCTCTCTCTCTCTCTCTCTCTCTCTCTATCTCTCTCTCTCTCTTGCTAAAACAGACACAAAGGGTAACACACACAGGAACTGGATGGGCTCTCTCGTTCTCTCCCCTGCCTCTCCCCTCCTTCTCTCCCTCTCCCCTCACTCTCCCCTCAGTGGCACCCTTATTCCTGGGTAATGGTGCCACTGCTTCTAGAACGTTTTCTGTGACTCCAGCGGAGTCATCAGAGGATCAGTCCCAGTCGTGTCTCAGGGCAGGTCCGCGTCTTGACCCCTGACCCCTCCATCACAAGGTGGATTCTGGGAACAGCCTCCTATTCTCTCCCCGTGTAATCCAGGCTAAATCTTTTGATGTTGCCCTCTGCCTCTCTCTCCCTCTCACTATCTCTCTTTCCACTCTCTCAATCTGTCCCTCTCTCTCTCTCTCTCTCTCTCCTCTAACTATCTTCTCCCCTCTCTGGAGCATGGATTTTACAAAGCAATGAATGATATTGATACCTTTGTTTATATCTGGAGTATAACTCATCTTTGTGGATGCTTTAGGTTTATGTTCTTTACTTTTGTGGTTTCGTTCTAGTGTCTGTGCTTTCGTTGTTGTTTTGTTGTTAGTTTGTAGTTTGTTGTTAGTTCGTAGTTTGCTGTTAGTTTGTTGTTTTTGATTTCTTGTTGGGCTCTATGGATCACGATAATGTTTTATGGAGCATAATGTCATATCCAGCCTGTCCTTCAGGGTCCAATAAAGGTATTTTTCTCTCTCTCTCTCTCTCTCTCTCTCTCTCTCTCTCTCTCTCTCTCTCTCTCTCTCTCTCTCTCTCTCTCTCTCTCTCTCTCTCTCTCTCTCTCTCTCTCTCTCTCTCTCTCTCGCTCTCTCTCTCTCGCTCTCTCTCTCGCTCTCTCTCTCGCTCTCTCTCTCGCTCTCTCTCTCGCTCTCTCTCTCGCTCTCTCGCTCTCTCTCGCTCTCGCTCTCGCTCTCGCTCTCGCTCTCGCTCTCGCTCTCTCTCGCTCTCGCTCTCGCTCTCGCTCTCTCTCGCTCTCGCTCTCTCGCTCTCTCGCTCTCTCGCTCTCGCTCTCGCTCTCGCTCTCGCTCTCGCTCTCGCTCTCGCTCTCTCTCTCTCTCTCTCTCTCTCTCTCTTTCTCTCCCCCTCCTACTCAATCTCTCTCTCTCTCTCCCCCCTCTTTCTTTCTCCCTCCTCTGTCTCTCTCCATATATGTCTCTCTTTCGGTCTTTCTCTCCATCTCTTTAATCTCTCTTTCTGTCTCTGTTTTTCCTCCCTTACTCTCTCTCATCCTTATTCTTGCTCTCGCTCTTTTTCTCTAACACAAACACACACACACACACACACACACATCCCCTCCCTCCTCTCCTCACAGCTGTGCTCTCACCTCAGGGAAATAAGCCATCAACCTCTTACCAGCCAACACCTGTACCACAGCACACCACATCCCTCTGCACTTGTATGCTAATGTGGTTTGTGATATGAGGTCACACACAAACACATGCAGTCACACACACCAGCACACACACACACACACAAACACACCCGCACATACATCTGCTCACACACGTGCACAAACTCACACATGCATGCATGCCTACATACCAACACATACCAGCATGAACCCAAACACACTCACACACACAAAATACCACACGTACATTTCCATGGGATTGTTTGTTTCGGCAAAAAATTACAGAATTCTTCTCATCACTGTTGTACTGTACAATACTTTACTTGCAGATAAAAGCTACTTACATCCAGCCCTAAGTAAACAACAGCATTTGATCTTGGGTAATTATTGTAAAGCAGTGGAGATGGGATTGAACCTGGATTTTAAACATAAGATGCATTACACTGCTGAGCTAAAGCCTGGAGCCTGTGGAGCACTCACGCTCCATCCGACCCTCCTCTGACAGAAATGCTGTCCACAAACCACCTCTGCTACACGGTGTGGCAGGTGTAGCAGCCTGGCATGGGTTCAGAGCCCTTGGTCCTTGTAACTGAACCACCTCTGCTACACGGTGTGGCAGCTGTAGCAGCCTGGCCTGGGATCACAGCCTCTCAGTCCTCACACCTCATTCATCATTCTGACACAGGCTACTTTTTTGAAGTGGAGAAAAATGTTGCAGTCAGCTCTTCCTTTGGTCTGGGAAATTTGGGAGTGTGTGTGTGTGTGTGTGTGTTGTTAGGTGGGGATAAATATTCATTATCCTATGTTATAGAGTGAATATGTCTTTGCTTGCTGCTAATACCATCTCTCTCTCATGTATAGATGTTTCCTGATGCCAATGAGCTAATGGTGTTAGCGACTGATGGTGATTAACATCATATATGACATGAGACTTCCGTAGATACAGGAAGTGGCATCATACAAACAGGAAGAGTCTTCACGCTTGTTTAGAGTGCCTCCGACAACCACTTTTGATTGGACTGTTGTGACTGTGAGCACAAAGTCCATCAATAGATCTATCTGAACAGATATCTGAACAGATAGGTATGTATATTGATTGCTGTGTGATCAATAGAAGATGATATGATGGCTTTTTGCTGCTTCATCTGTTCTGCTACTGGTAAGCACTCTAATCCGTCTTGTCTTTGTGTGTGCGTGTGTTTGTGTGCGTGCTTGCGTGTGCGTGAGTGTGCGTGTGTGTGTGTGCGTGTGTGTGTGTGTGTGTGTGTGCGTTGGAGAGTGTCGTTTGGCAGGTAACAAATGAGTTTGTTTGTGCACTGGCCCCAGAAACCTTTCTTGCCCCAGGCTCTGTGTGTTGTTGTGTGGGTGGGTCTTGGTGAATATAACAGCTAAGACCTCTCTGTATGTGTGTGTGTGTGTGTGTGTTTGCACACGCTACAGACAATGACTGTTTGTGTGCATGCATACAAGTCCAAGCAATATATATGTGTTAATACGTGTGTAAGAGTGTGTGTGTGTGTGTGTGTGTGTGTGTGGGCGGGTTATGAACTGAACCAGCCTCTTAGCATTTGCCCACCCAGAACTACAGCGCTTCAGGTCCACTTGGTTTCGATCTCTGGGCCGCTCCAGAGGTCAAACAGGTGACCTATTGGTAAAAGTGCCCGGCGTGCCAATAAATAGCCAGCAGTATTAATCACACAGGAGGCTTCCCTCCCTTAAGAGGTCAATGTTTTAAAGGGCACCCATACTGAAGTACAGCCTCACCAGCTTTCTGCTTGGATAAACCGAAAGTTGTAGTCCTCAAATGACGACAGCCGATACTCACCCTCCAATAGAAAGGCCTGTCAATATCCCATTACAGCCTGGTGGAACGGGATTGGCTGTGTGTGCACAGGGACTGTTTCTGAGGTAGGTGGGGTGTGTGTCTGTGTGTGTGTGTGTGTGTGTGTGTGTGTTATGAGTAAGTAATGCATACATTTCTGTTGAGAGATTAGCTCTGAATCGACAGGTGAGACAGGCATCTGTTTTCTTATTAGAGGTTTGATGAGAGACGAAGTGTAGAGGTGGGATCTCTGCTGATTCCATCACACACACACACACACAGGAGCACAAACACACACACACACAGGCACCTGTATGACAGCTGTTTAGAAGGTAATGTCAGTCTGTCAGCCGTCTGTTAGAATATATCTGATCGAAACATCAAACATACACACAGAAACCACAGAAAAATGTTTTAATAACCAGCGGTTCATTTGACAGACTTTATCAACTATCTAGAGTTAGAGTATGCAGATCAGAATAACTGTTGAGCAAGTTTAAACTGAATATGTCAATCAGCCCCAAGCAGGTAGGCAACCCTTACTATCTACCATTAGACTGAGAAGACACAGTACAGGTGCTTTAAAGGCCTCACAGGTCATGGACGAGGTTTAACTCACTTCTACAAACACACAAACTGGTCCAGCTAGTCCTGCATATTTTAGTTAACGTACGCATCAACTGTCTTTTGCCTTCCATCTTAAATGAATCAATTGATTCAACATCAGTACTGGACATGTTCTTAACTTTACACAGGGCATCCTAGTCTTGTGTCCCACAACCAGTAAACGTCGTCACAGTGAAACTGTTCGCTTAGGTGCGTGGTTTAACATAAAACATACAATCTTGCTTTAAAATGATACGTCTACAAACGATAACACAATATCAAATATCAGCTTTGATACCAGGTGAATGAAAATTAATCTATTCTCTAGTTTTAATTGGCTGCGTCTGGCTCAATGTTCTCAACGAAGGCCCGATTTAGCATTAATCACTAATGAAACCATAAACCAGACCTATGCATCAATCCACTTAGAGCTTGCATTGAGCTAACCTGGATCCATACCATGCAATTATTGCCTTCTAAACAGACCTGTGTGGAGAGCTAACTGTATGTCAATAAGACTCACTGCTCTCTCTCTCTCTCTGACACGCACGCACACACAAACACACAGCACGCAGGATCCACTCCAGATTTGGTCAACCCTCCGACCCTGTTGCCTTTGTTACTAGGTCCACAGGAGTAGATCATTGTGTGTAAAAGAAAAAAAAGGAAGAAAACAATTCTTACAAAAATAAATTGTGACAGGAAATTCAAAAGGAGGATTTTGTAATATCCTGAAGTGAACATCCTGTTCTAATCTGCCTAATCTCTGTGTTCATCTGTAGTCCTGTTCTTCCCTGGGTTCAGACCAGCGATGCAGGCAGCCAGACAGGAAGCAGTGGGAAAGCCTGTGTGAATCTGAGCTAAATGCCTTTGGACATCAGCAAGCGTTTTGTCAGGGCTAAGGGGGCTAAATGAATGACAAGGTTTTCATCTCCCTGAATGTCCACCTCACTTAGTCTTGACATGGGTCCCTGAAAGAGCCCCCCTCAGCCCCCCACGGCCCCTCCTCAGCCCCCCTCAGTCCCCCACGGCCCCCCTTCAGCCCCCCATGGCCCCCCCTGAGTCCCCCCTCAGCCCCCCCCTCAGTCCCTCCGCTCACATAGATGACCTAATAAACAGATTAATTTCACCATCAATATTAATAACGTGAGCTGGGGTGGTGTCCTGTAGGAGGGAGACAGCCTCTGAGAGGCTGGGGGGGGCTGGGCTGGTGTCCTGTAGGAGGGAGACAGCCTCTGAGAGGCTGGGGGGGGGCTGGGCTGGTGTCCTGTAGGAGGGAGACAGGCTCTGAGAGGCTGGGGGTGGGCTGGGCTGGTGTCCTGTAGGAGGGAGACAGGCTCTGAGAGGCTGGGGGTGGGCTGGGCTGGTGTCCTGTAGGATGGAGACAGCCTCTGAGAGGCTGGGGGGGCTTGGGAGGGTTGTATGGGATGTGTGTGTGTGTGTGTGAGATAGTAGGTGTGTGTTTGTGTGAGTGTTTGTATATGTAGATGTATTTGTGGGTGTGTGCGTGGGTGTTTTGGATGTGTGTGAGATCATAGGTGTATGTGTGTGTGTGTGTGTGTGTGTTAGCGTTAGCATTTGTGTGTGCGTGTTTAGAAATATTTCCCCTCACCCAAGAGAAGGCCAGACTTATTCAGCAGACTCAATTACACCTCCTTAACTTCCTTATCTGAGGGTGTGTCAATTAGTCTTTGTTCAGAATGTTTAATCTTCATTAAAGATTAAGAGTGAGCAAACTCACTTGATAACTATGGGATATGCATATTACATGAGAGCTGTCTCCTCACTGGTACTGACTAGTCTAGCTTTTCATACTGCTTCCAAATCCCCCTACCATCTCTCTGTCCACATGTCCATCCACACACACACACACACAAGCCTGACGTCCAAACAGATGACATCTTGATTCCCCGGTAATGAAATATCGCTGACGTTTAAGATTTTCTGTTCTGATTAAAAGTCATTTTAACAGATTACCTAAAAAAAAAAAAGACCCCCCCCAAAAAAATAAAAAATAAATGAATAAATAAATTAAAACTTAATATAAAAAAATCTCACTTCCTCTCATCCGAGAATGAATTCTTCATTTCCTCATTGCTCAGGTCTGAAGGCCTGAGTCGGCAGGATCGAGCTCTCAGTGTGCTGCTCTCTGATCACATTCCTCCATTAATCAGACGTGAATCTCCTGATTAACATTAGAGCCCCCAGACAGAAAACACAGATGTTTAGGAGTGCAGACTTATAGAAATATACCCAGTGTGATCCTGATGGGCTTGGGTGTGTGTGTGTGTGTTGGGGTGTGTGGGGGGGGGGTTGGGGGGGGGGGGGGGGGTTAGGGTTTGGTGTGTCTGGGGAGGGGGTGATGGTAATGCTGTTGGAGTGGTTGGGTGTTGGCGGGCTCGTTGTGTGTGTGTGTGTGTGTGTGTGTGAGGTGATGAGGATGGATGTGGTGGTGTTGTGGTGTGTTCCATAAAGTCCTCAGCGAGCACAGGGAAGCATCAGGGTTTGGGTTTGGAATTCAAGCTGACAGTGCAGAAACCCCCCCCCCCCCCCCCCCAACACTAGAGAAACCCAAACGTGGAGGGAGAACCAGGTGTGTCCCACGGAGGGGGCAGAGGCTGAGCCGCTGCTCTCCCAGAGATGAAGACCGGATCCTGGGGAGGTGCTAAGGCCCTCTGGGGGGGGGGGGGGGGTACACTGACACCCATGCAGAGGCTGTGTGGTGATCGACTGCTTCACAAGACGGAGAATCATTAGCAGAGTGTCACTGAGCACTGAAGTAAACAAGATGTGTTCCCTGTGTGTGGTGTGTGTGTGTGGTGAGTGTATGCCAGTGTGTGTGCATATGTGTGTGTGTGTGTGTGTGTGTGTGTGTGCGTGCAGACTGATGTAACCGGTGGACATCATCTCATGTCCCTCACGTAAACACATCATAGCTCCTCTGGTTTGAATATGGACACTTTGAAACCCCAAACCAGTTTGTGTTTCACACCTTTCACACCACATGTAACACCCCATGCTGTGGTACAAGTCAAATTATACAGTCTAGTCCTGCAGCATTAACACATGAGTAATGCAGTTTCTAACTCTGTTCGGTTATTTGCACTCCTGGTCTCAGATATATTGCCAATCAGATCTATAGACTGTGTGTGAGTGTGTGCGTGTGTGTGTGCGTGTGTGTGGGCTCCAGAACTAGATTAGAGGGCTGTGGCACTGGCAGTGCAGATAGCAGGAGGGAAGCGCAGGCAGACTCCAGGGACGCAGATAGGACCACAGCAATCATCTCCACCAGGACCTCACTCCAGAACCATCAGCTGTGGGGAAATAACTCCCATGGATGGATGTGGAGATGAGCTCGGGCTCTCCCTGGATGCAGACTTGGGCTCAAGGTCTGTCCCGTTGACCAAACGAATGGAGCCTAATGGTGCGGCCGCTAATTTAGTCAGGGTGGATGGTGGGAGAGGGTCACCGCTGGGACTGCATAGTGCCGGGATAGACCCTGAGGAGAGAGAGGAGAGGAGGGGGGCAAGCATTCTCTCTCTCTCTTTGTGTCTCTCTCTCTTTCTCTCTCCCCCCTCTCTCGCTCTCTCTCTATCTGTCTCTCTCTTTCTGTCTCTCTAATTGCTGTGTCTCATGCCCCTAGGGCGAGTGGTCTAGTGACCAATAGGAGGTGGAGGCGGCAGCAGCAAAGCCCCCTGGGAGATCAGGAAGTGTTGTCCTTGGTGACGCTGGCTTGGGATGGAGGGGAGCAACTGCTTAGCGACTGTGGTGTTGTTTCAAAACCACAGCTTGTGTTGGTCTCAGAATGAAGCACTGCTTATCCCTTCTGACAGATGTGCTGCGTACGAAGCTGTGTGTGTGTGTGTGTCTGTTTGTGTGTGTGTGTGTGTGGGTGGAATGGGAGTGTGGAATATATAAAGTACAGTTGTGGTCTGGTTGGTCTCTCTTACAGTAGCTAGCATGTGTTAAGGCTCCAGTTGTTAAGGCTGATTAGACCAATTCTGGAGAACTGAGTGTCTTGGTTCTGTGTTCCATTCTAGAATGCTGGAGGTTTCTTTCTCAGTGACTCCAGGTGACAGTGAGCCAGCCATCCATCCAGATATCCATCTATCCGACTAGCCAGTCAGTCAGACTTGGCCCAGGTGTAGACACCTCAATAATTGAGTGTGTTCACAGCAGGTTGACAGAGTCAAGTGTGCTGGCCTGTATACACCCCTGGATGAATAATACATGTGACCAGAGATGCCCACACAGCTCAGCTCCACCCCTCCACCCCTCCACCCCTCCACCCCTCCACCCCTCCACCCCTCCACCACACCCCTCCACCCCTCCACCACACCCCTCCACCACACCCCTCCACCACACCCCTCCACCACACCCCTCCACCCCTCCACCATACCCCTCCACCCCTCCACCCCTCCACCACACCCCTCCACCACACCCCTCCACCCCTCCACCACACCCCTCCACCACACCCCTCCACCCCTCCACCACACCCCTCCACCCCTCCACCCCTCCACCATACCCCTCCACCCCTCCACCATACCCCTCCACCCCTCCACCCCTCCACCACACCCCTCCACCACACCCCTCCACCACACCCCTCCACCCCTCCACCACACCCCTCCACCACACCCCTCCACCCCTCCACCACACCCCTCCACTCCTCCACCACACCCCTCCACCACACCCCTCCACCACACCCCTCCACCCCTCCACCACACCCCTCCACCCCTCCACCACACCCCTCCACCATACCCCTCCACCACACCCCTCCACCCCTCCACCACACCCCTCCACCCCTCCACCATACCCCTCCACCACACCCCTCCACCCCTCCACCACACCCCTCCACCCCTCCACCACACCCTTCCACCCCTCCACCCCTCCACCACACCCCTCCACCACACCCCTCCACCCCTCCACCACACCCCTGCACCACACCCCTCCACCACACCCCTCCACCACACCCCTCCACCCCTCCACCACACCCCTCCACTCCTCCACCCCCCCCTCCACCACACCCCTCCACCCCTCCACCACACCCCTCCACCCCTCCACCACACCCCTCCACCACACCCCTCCACCCCTCCACCACACCCCTCCACCACACCCCTCCACCATACCCCTCCACCATACCCCTCCACCACACCCCTCCACCACACCCCTCCACCACACCCCTCCACCCCTCCACCCCTCCACCCCTCCACCCCTCCACCACACCCTTCCACCCCTCCACCCCTCCACCACACCCCTCCACCACACCCCTCCACCCCTCCACCACACCCCTCCACCACACCCCTCCACTCCACCACACCCCTCCACCACACCCCTCCACCACACCCCTCCACCACACCCCTCCACCACACCCCTGCACCCCTCCACCCCTCCACCACACCCCTCCACTCCTCCATTCCTTAACTCTTCTATTTACCCACCCCATCATTCCTCCAGTCCTCCACTCTTCCATAGCACGCTTCCATGATACTGCTTCCTCCAATGAGAACCATAGCCAATACCCATTTCAGATATTGACTTTCCCCAAATGTGCTGAAAACACAAGATATCTCTCTCTTGCTCTCTCTCTTTCCGCATCCCTCTCTCTCTCTCTCTCTATCTCTCTCTCTCTCTCTACCTCTCTCTCTTCCTCTGTTAGTGTGTGTGTGTGTGTGTGTGTGTGTGGGGGGGGGGGGGGGGCTATTCTCCTTAGTTAGAGCACAAGCCTGAGACAATCTACTCATGTCCGGAGGCTGCCAGACTGCAGAGGAACAGACGCTCCAATGCTTTCATCTGTTCACTGTGTGTGTGTGTGTGTGTGTGTGATGGCGTGGTGTGTGTGTGTGTGTGTGTGATGTTGTCGTGTGTGTGTGTGTGATGTTGTGGTGTGTGTGATGTTGTGGTGTGTGTGTGTGTGTGTGACATGCGGCTCATGTAAAGCTGAGGAGAGGGAGAGGGAGACGGGATCAAGAGATAGACAGAGGGATGGATGAAGGGATGGACAGAGGGATGGATAGAGGGAGAGAGACACAGATAAAGGACATCCCATGCTCCACGCCACCAGCGGATGATCCGTTTGTTTAACCAACATCTTCTATGTGTCAAGCTGGGATATTGAAAGCTCTTTCTCTAATTTCATTACACATGTCAGTCTTCCTTTGTTTGTTTGAGATGAGACACAGAGATGAATCCCAGCTGGGAGTCAGTTAAGACAAGGGCTCCTGCCTGTGTGTGTCTGTGTGTGTGTGTGTGTGTGTGTGTGTGTGTGTGTGTGCATGACTCACTGGTTTAGCGTTGAACTACACACCACACAGTAGTTAGTGAGATGTTGACAGCCAAGGACATGCTGTGTCCTTATGTTGTAATATCACAAAGCTAATCTCCATTCTCTCTCACAATAATCTGCTCTTCCCAGAGCCGATTCTCCTGTCTAAGCAGTTACTGACTCACCCTCCAACAATCTGGACTCACACATACAGACAAACACACACACACAAGCACAGACACACACACAAGCACAGACACACACACGCACACACAGACAGCTCCAGTTCTAGTAAAGATAGTGTTTGTCTGTCTGGGAGATTGTTTTAAGCTGTCCTTCTGGAAACATACACACATATGCAGACACACACACACACACACACACATAGGAGACGATTTTAAGCTGTCTCAAATCACGACACACACAAGAAACAGTAGAGGAGCCGGCCACTAGAAATATAGACATGGTGTGTATCACCTTCACAGTGTTCCGGAAGAATATGGATGAAATAAAAAAAACATGAAAAACACCTGTCTCCTTGGAGACGTGGTTGCCGATGGACACGGTTTTCCCCAGAGACAGCTCCAAACAAGCACGTCAGCCAAAACCCCACGTTGGCATTTATTGGATGTTCAGCGTGGAATAGAAATTACACAAACACATAAACGCACTCATGCACACACACACACACACACACACACACACACACACATGCTTCCTACAAAATAACTTTTGTTTCTATTGGTATGAGCCATACAACACTTGACATATGATTCCTCACTGGACAGAATTAGCTAGGGTACTGTGTGTGTGTGTGTGTGTGTGTGGGAGGGTCTGGTCAGTGTTGACCGACTCCGACGAGCGAGTGATATGGACTACCTGGATATGAAACACTAATGTGATAGAGATGGAGTCACTATCGGAGAGGGGGAGAGAGAGGGAGAGAGTTAGAGGGAGGGAAGGATAAAGAGAGAGGGAGAGGAATGGATAGAGAGAGAGAGAGAAAGAGCAAGAAGGGGAGGGATAGAGAGAGAAACGGAGCAGAAAGAGAAAGAGAAAGATGAAACGAAAGAAGATGAGGAAAAAGACAGATCTCAGCTTTATTGATCTCAGTTCATTTGGTTTGTCTCTGGTCTTCAGGGTGTGTTCTCAGACAGAGAGGCTGGGAGAAGTTCCACTTTATGAACTCTCTCTGATTTAATTCCCCTCCACTTCCAACCCTCATTTGATTATTAGGACTTTTTTTTTTTTCTAATTACAATTTCTGTTTTTCTCACTTAAGTTTCTCGTAACTTTTTTCAGGGAAATCGTATTAACCGTAAACTCTTCGCTTTCTGTTTACCTTCTTGTTATTCAGGGTGTGGTCGGGATTCAAATTAAACGAAATCAAATTAGACACATTTTATTCAAAAGCAAAGTGGAAAACAAGACCCCGAAACAAAACTTGGAAAATGTGAGTCTCGATTCCAGCGCTCCAGTAAATATTTACAATTCACCTTTTATTCATTCTGTAGACACTTTTATCCAAAGTGACAGACAAATATTGCATGGAGAAAGTACCTCAGGATATCACGGTTGCAGTTACAGTATTTCGGTGGTCAGTCAAGGAATGTTCTGTAGCATCTCACATCTGACTTCTCACTGCAGAAGAATCCCTCTTTCCTAGAGGCCCTGAGGGAAACAGACCACTCCTAATCCAGACCTACAGAGCTATCAAGGACTATTAATCTGAAGGAATATAAAGTATCTAAACATTGTGACATCTGAACTAAGGTGGTGGTGTGTGTGTGTGGTTGTGTGTGTGTGGAGAGGGTCATGGCCTGCAGTGGGGGAGTGATGTGAGGAGAGGTGGGAGGTTGAGTGGTGGGGTTCCAGGATCTCCAGTGTGTGTGTGGGTCTGGTTGTCACGCCTGGTCTGTTGGTTATAATGTGTTTTAAAGGTCACAGTATTAGAATGACTGATCGTTAAAGGCAGCTGGGACCAACACCAGATAGGAAAGTGTGTGTGCAAGTTGGGTTTGTGTGTGTGTGTGAGAGAGAGAGAGAGAGAGAGAGAGAGAGAGAGAGAGAGAGAGAGAGAGAGAGAGAGAGAGAGAGAGAGAGAGAGAGAGAGAGAGAGAGAGAGAGAGAGAGAGAGAGAGAGAGAGAGAGAGAGAGAGAGAGAGAGAGATTGAGAGATTGAGAGAACTACAATCACATATTTTCTCATAATCCTGACATATTTTCTTGTAATACCGTCATATCTCATAATTCTGAGATCTATACTCATCATTTCTTGATACATATCTCATACTTCTGTATCTTAATATTTTCTCATAATTCTGTGATATGCAGTTAGAACTGCAAGTTTCTTTTTAAATATTTTTTAATATGAAATATTCTGTTCTTTACAGTATATCTACAGCAGTATATATACACATACTGAATGTGTACTGGTGATGGGGACTGATAGTGTTGCCATGGGGATGAGATGTGTTTCTTTGTTGCATGGAGGCTGACTGTGTGTGTTGCCAAGGGGGCCTGTCTGTAAAATGTTGCCGTAGAGTCTGACTGTGTGTGTTTGTAAGTGACTGTGTTGCTTCAGTGTGGTGGCAGCTGTCTGTCTTATGTGGGGCTGACTATGTGGGGCTGACAATGTTGCTATGAGGAGAATGACTGTGTTGCTATGGAAGGCTGAACCTGTTACTAATGAGGCTGACTGTGTTGCTATGGGCGACTGACAGTGTTGCTATGGGGGACTAACTGTGTTGCTATGGGCCAGTGTATAATTGCGGCTGTAAATTGTAGAGCTTCCCTCAGCCATTACGCATGGTTCACTACAACCTTGTTGATTGCAACTGTCAGGGGGAGTGAGATTTACACACTCTGCAGCTGAGGGGCAGGAGAGAGGAGAGAGGGAGGGAGGGAGGGGAGGGGGAGAGAGGGAAGCGGGGGAGAGAGGGGAGAGAGAGAGGGGAGGGGGGAGGGAGGGGAGAGAGGGGTGATGTGGGTGTTTTTTGTCTGAGCTTGACCCATCTTGGCCTCTCTCTGTTCTCAATCTTCCCCCTGTGTGTGTGTGTGTGTCTGTGTGTCTGTGTGTGTGTGTGTGTGTGTCTGTGTGTGTGTGTGTCTGCGTGTGTGTGTGTGTCTCAGCTTGATGACAGGTTGAGTTGGAAATGGAAGTAAGAGATGAGAGGATGAGGAGAGGATGAGGGGAAAGGGAGGAGTGGAGGAGTAGAGGAGGAGGAGGAGGAGGAGTGGAGGGGGAGAGGGAGAAGTAGAGGAGGAGGAGTGGAGGGGGAGAGGGAGGAGTAGAGGAGAAGGAGGAGGAGTGGAGGGGGAGAGGGAGGAGTTAAGGAGGAGGAGGAGGAGTGGAGGGGGAGAGGGAGAAGTAGAGGAGGAGGAGTGGAGGGGGAGAGGGAGAAGTAGAGGAGGAGGAGTGGAGGGGGAGAGGGAGGAGTAGAGGAGGAGAGGAGGAGGAGAAGAGAGGAGGCTTCTCGAGATCTACTGTAGATGAGATCTGTATGAGATCTTGTTTATGTCAGCTCAGCTCCTTCCTTCTGTCTCTATATCTCTCTCAATCAAACTTTTCTTTGTCTCTCCACCTCGTTACTTCACAGACGCTCTCCATCTCCCCCTCCCTCCGTCGCTCCATCCCTTTAGCTCTCCCTCTCTCCATGTCTCTCTTATTATGTTTGTACTGGGCGTCACCTGCCTTATTGTAAATGCTTTTGTTCATTCCCTGTGTTTCATCCCCTGAGCTAACCCTGTTACTGTGTACAGCCCTGTGGGTTCTTTACTGATTGTTCTTTTTCCAGATATGGAACTCTAAAAGAGAGATTGTGTGTATATAAAAACAGTATATGTGTGTGTGTGTGTTAGAGTACAGTATGGGTGTCCAAGCAAGCAATCACACCTCCTCGTGTATGTGTACAAGCATGCAATCACGCACATTTTAGTGCCCATGCTTGTGTGTTTGTGCGTAAAATCAGAGCAATCCTCCTTCACACAGGCTTGTATTAATAAGCAGGCTGCCAACACACTCCCCACAGACACCCTGAACCAATCACCTGGAGGAGCGGGAGGGGGAGGGAGGGGAGCAGGTGGAAGCTTCCAGAAAAGAAAATCCCTTTCCTGGGCCTCTCCGCTATTTAACAGTCCTGTGTTGTAATTCATGCTGTGGTGTCAGAGCTACGTCCTACTCAGACCCCTCTGTGAGGGTGTCCATGGCGATGGCAGGCCATAATATTGTCCCTCTCAGCGCTGAGAGAGCCGTAATGTGGTGCTTGGTATTCAGGTCTGGCCTGGCTAAAATCTCCTGACTACAAACTCCAGACTGGAGAGCCCTGACATGAGAACCCTTACGGGAGAACCCTGACAGGAGAACACAGTCAGGAGAACCCAGTCAGGAGAACCTTGACAGGAGAACTCAGACAGGAGAGCCCTGACAGGAGAACCCAGTCAGGAGAACCCAGTCAGGAGAACCTTGACAGGAGAACTCAGACAGGAGAGCCCTGACAGGAGAACCCAGTCAGGAGAACCCAGTCAGGAGAACCCAGTCAGGAGAACCCAGTCAGGAGAACCCAGTCAGGTGAACCCAGTCAGGAGAACCCAGTCAGGAGACTCCAGTCAGGAGAACCCAGTCAGGAGAACTCAGACAGGAGAACTCAGACAGGAAAACACAGTCAGGAGAACCCAGTCAGGAGAACCTTGACAGGAGAACTCAGACAGGAGAGCCCTGACAGGAGAACCCAGTCAGGAGAACCCAGTCAGGAGAACCCAGTCAGGAGAACCCAGTCAGGTGAACCCAGTCAGGAGAACCCAGTCAGGAGACTCCAGTCAGGAGACTCCAGTCAGGAGAACCCAGTCAGGAGAACTCAGATAGGAGAACTCAGACAGGAGAACCCAGTCAGGAGAACCCAGTCAGGAGAACTCAGACAGGAGAACCCAGTCAGGAGACTCCAGTCAGGAGACTCCAGTCAGGAGACTTCAGTCAGGAGAACCCAGTCAGGAGAACCCAGTCAGGAGAACCCAGTCAGGAGACTCCAGTCAGGAGACTCCAGTCAGGAGAACCCAGTCAGGAGACTCCAGTCAGGAGAACCCAGTTAGGAGAACCCAGTCAGGAGAACCCAGTCAGGAGACTCCAGTCAGGAGAACCCAGTCAGGAGAACCCAGTCAGGAGACTCCAGTCAGGAGAACCCAGTCAGGAGACTCCAGTCAGGAGAACCCAGTCAGGAGAACCCAGCCAGAAGAACCCAGTCAGGAGAACCCAGTCAAGTGAGAAGTAGAGAGAGAGTGACCCCCTAGTGAAAAGGATACCTAGCTTCTTGTTCTTTTTGTGAGCAGGGTTCTCTGGTTTGGTGTGGACACACACACACACACACACACACACACAGATGTTTGCGTTGATGTCGAGTCATTTGTTGTGTGAGTCATGTAGTTAAGCCACATTCTGACCGTTCTAATTTTCCTTATCTGAACAGAGTAGTTTCTCTATCTCTCTCTCTGTGTATCATTCTAACTATGTGTATGTGTGTTAAAGTGAGTGTGTGCGCGTGTGTGTGTTGGTGCACCAGTAAATGTCATGGTATATGTCAGGTTAAGATGGCTCCCTGCCCCCTCACTGGTACAGACCCTCATTAGAGACCCTATAGCAACAATCTGACAGCACAGACAGACTTAATTAGGCCACAAGAATGAACTTTACCCACACACACACACACTTAGACACACACACACACTTAAACAAACTCACACAGACACACACACACAGTCACACACAAACAAATACAGCACTTGACACACGATGATACTCCTCTCCAGCTGTTAGAATCCCTCTATTATGGACTGTATGAAGACAAATGAACGAGAGAAAAGTGCTCTTGAACCCTTCTACTTTGAGCTGCAGTGTGCGTGGTGTGTGTGCTTGCATACATCACTGTGTGTGTGTGTGTGTGTGTGTGTGTGTGTGTCCCTTTGAAAGTCTTTTTTTTTGCAAAACACTTCCAGCGGAGTGTGTTTGTATGTATGTGTGTTTGCGCCGGTATACCCATGCGTTTGTGTGCAGAAATACATGTGTGTCTGTTAGTGTGTCTTTGAATAAGTGTTACTTTTATGGAGTGTGTGTGTGTATGAGTGTGAGTTTGCTTCCACAGAGAGGGATGTAAGTGAGCGCGAGTGAACTGATCTCAAACACATCTTCTTTAAAACTGTCTGTCAAGCTTCTCTCCATCTGAGTGTGAGTCGACTGAATTTTTAAAGACCTTCTCCTCTCCCCTTTCTCTTTCCCTCTACCTCATTTCTCTTGTCCTCCTCCTCGTCCCTCCTCCCCCCCCTCTCCTCCCCCCCCTCCACTCCTCTCCCCCCTCTCCTCTCCTCTCCCCCCTCTCCTCTCCTCTCCTCTCTCCCCCCCTCTCCTATCCTATCCTCTCCTTTCCTCTCCTCTCCTCCTCTGCCTGCAGGGGAAATGTTTTCCCCCACCTCAATCCTCCAACACAGAAAAAAGAAAAACTAAAGATTGACAACAATCAGACGAGACAACACACACACACACACACGCAAACGTGGCAGGGTTCCACCCTGTCTGTATCAAGCTGTAGGAGCTCCCTCAGAAAGCTGTCCAGATCAAACACACAGTGGAGAGCCGCTGGAATCTCCAGCATCTCAGCCTGGGCGGTTAGGAGGTTTGGAGGGCCCTGGTGTTTCAGTTGTGTTTGGCCGTTTTAGTGATCAGCGTGTTGCGGGGAGAAGGTGTGTTCACTCATCAGACTGAATGCTCGTGGTGAAGATACATCGGGGGTGTTTTAAGGGTGAACACAGGCTATTGAGGAGCTATTTACGGAAAAATGATTGCAGATAGCTATAGACAGCAACTCCATGTTTTTGGTCAAATCAGCAAACTTCTATCTATACTCTATGGATGTGGATACCATGAAAAATGCTGACAGCCAGATGCCTTTGCGCTATATTTCATAGCAAATGTTGATAGTTAAATGGATTGTCGGTAAGACTACGGCTAGCATAGCAAATGCTAATAGCTTGATGCGTTGGTGATGTTGTTTGTGTATGGCTAGCATAGCATGGTGTGTCTATGGTTAATGTAGTCAATGTTAATCAAGCTAATTAGTTATTAATGTGGTTAGTCTTTCAGTGAGGATGTATTGAGGAGGACAGGTAAGAGCCTGCTGGGAAATGATGTCAAATGCAGTGGTTAGCCAGACTCCTGCACACATTACCACAACACAAACACTCACACCTGGACTCAGGTCAAAAACATGTGATTTTGGCCTGTGAAAACCCTTTTAAAATTCCTAGAATCGAAATAAGGATGACTCTAGTGTTAGTGTGAGGAAGTGGTAGTGTAACAATGTTGTTGTTGTTGGATAGCTAGCTCGGGTCATTAGACTACTAACAAGACTTGGCCACCATAGGATGAACAGAGAGGACATCACCAGCACATTGTAGGACATCACCAGCACATTGTAGGACATCACCAGCACATTGTAGGACATCACCAGCACATTGTAGGACATCACCAGCACATTGTAGAACATCACCAGCACCGCTAGAAGACATTAGCAAGGAACATTCTGAAACATGAATATGCTTCATACATTAAAAAAAAGTTATACTGGATCTCAATCAGATCCCCCCCCACACACACACACACACACTCACAGACACACAGACACACCACAGAGTGTGTGGTCCTGTAGGTATATGTATGAGCAGGTATGAAAGAGTCCGGCCAAGCCTCCAGGTGGGGAATCAAGGTGCTTTGTGGGAGTGACTTCCTCCTTCTGTCTCTTCCTCTAATCAAATCCCAGACTGATTAAACCTCCCTAATGCTGGGCGAGAACCCCGGACATGCTAATATAATAAAATCACTTAGGGCTAAAATGGGTTAGCTTAATTGGCAAGGGGAAAGACATTGGGATTTGCATTAAATTATTTATTTGTTGAGCGGAGAGACGTCCTTATGCTGCTACATCATACACATTAGCCGGAGCCAATTATGCTCCAGAACCTCTCGCTCCTCAAGGAGAGGGAACGACAGCATGGGTCGGGGTAAACACACACACACACGCACACACACACTTGCACTTGTATGCAAATGCACGCACACAAACGTGTGCCTGCTACAATGACATGCACGCATGCAGTCACACTGTCAGGCGCGCGCAAACAAACGCGTGCGCACGTAGTGTGCACATGCACACTTTTTTACCTCTGTATACATGTGCCTATACACAAACACATGCACGTACACACACACATACACACACACACACAGGCATCCACGCACATTCACCTACATGCGCATATACACTCTCAAACACACACATACGCGCACACGCACAACCAAACTCACACACATGTGCCTACATGCACAAAAACACAACTACCCCCAACCGACCACATACACAGGTTTCACTTCCCGGGCAAACACCCTGTGACGACAAGAAGTTCCAGTCGGTTGGACAGCCAATCAGAGAGCAGGGACAGAGGTCCCTCTCACCAGGTGAACGAGGATAGATGTCGAACGTCTCAACTGTGACATGCATGGCCCATGGCCTGGGTGGAGTGATGTGTGAACAACCAACCCACACAGCATTAGCCTTCCTGTTCCCCTGCCCTGGCCCAGCACGGCCCAGCACGGCCCAGCACTGCCCAGCGTAGCAGGGACTACATGGGCAAGGCAGGTCTGGGCAGGGCGCTGAAAGTCATGTGTAATTGAGCGGGTCCATTAGCGAGGAGATGAAGCAGATGGTAGCAGGCCCTGCTGCTTATGCAGGCTTGTCAGTCCTTCAGGACAGGGAGGGGCGAGGGGATGTGTTAGGGGGGGGGGGGGGGGAGGGCTGGGTGAGGCGGGGGGGTTGGGTGGGATAGAATTTGTGAGGGTGGTGGTGGGTTGTGTTTGTGTTTAGTGAGGACGGGGGTGTATCTGTGTGTATGTGAATATGATTGTGATTGCCTGTGTGTGTGTGTACCACAGCCTCCTCTTCTTTCACTTGTTAGCTAATCCAGCCTGTCCTTCTGCATGCAATCACACTACCTCCAGCGCTACGGCTAACTCAGTTAGCAGGCACTATGATCTCTGTCTCTCGCAAACATACACACACACACACACAGGCACAAATACACACACACATTCACACGCGTGTGTGTGTGTTTATGGAGTATTTATACAACCTGTTTCTTTGTATCCTCTGTGTTAAGATGAAGCACTATAGATGACTGCTTTAGCCCGCCCCTCAGTACCTGTGCTGAAAGGCATCCATATGTGATCCAGACAGCCAGGCCTCGCTGGGCGTGTGTTGCTCTCTGCATATTCAGATAGCTGGAGCGCCTCTAGCCAGACACTCAGCCCCCAGTTTCAGGTTTGGCACACGGCCATAAAAGCTTTTGATTGGAATTGAACCCACGTCTACCAATTCCTTTCATACTAATCAATACTCTGCTTCACCATGCTGCCTCAACACGCCCTCTCACCCAAATCTCCTCCCTCCTTCATCGTCCATCATCCCTCCCTCATCCCTCCATCACTGCTCCATCATGCCTCCATCGCTTCATCACTACGTCACTCATTCATCGCTCCATCATGCCTCCATCGCTTCATTACTACGTCACTCATTCATCGCTCCATCATGCATCCATCGCTTCATCACTACGTCAATCATTCATCGCTCCATCATGCCTCCATCGCTTCATCACTACGTCACTCATTCATCGCTCCATCATGCCTCCATCGCTTCATCACTACGTCACTCATTCATCGCTCCATCATGCCTCCATCGCTTCATCACTACGTCATTCATTCATCACTCCATCATGCCTCCATCGCTTCATCACTACGTCATTCATTCATCGCTCCATCATGCCTCCATCGCTTCATCACTACGTCCATCGTTTCATCACTACGTCACTCATTCACTGCTCCATCATGCCTCCATCGCTTCATCCCTACGTCACTCATTTATCCCTCCATCCCTCCTCCATCCTCCTTCACTATGTAACCCAGTGGTGAAACACTACTCTCCTGGATGCTCCAGGTGGTCCTGAGATAAGCCCAGATCTTGTCAACAAAAAAGTCTCCAACGCATCAAATCACTTAAGAGGTCTGCCTTAATCATGTTAGCTACCTTGCTAAGTAAGAAGTTTGTTTGAATCCAAGTGTGACACTCACACAGTCTAGTGGGGACGGATTGTGCTGTGCAGCTGTAACAGCACACCAGCACCCTAACAGAGGAGAAAAACTCATCATGATCTCATCTATCGGTTATATATCTATGTGTGGGACACCCCAGGTCTCCTGTAAATCTCATCCAGGGCACTCCCCCTTCTCTCTCTCTCTCTCTCTCTTTCTCTCTCTCTCTCTCTCTCTCTCTCTCTCTCTCTCTCTCCCTCTCTCTCTCCCTCTCCCTCTCCCTCTCCCTCTCTCTCTCTCTCTCTCTCTCTCTCTCACTTTTGCTCTCTCTCTCTCTCTCTCACTCTCTATCTTTCTCTCTCATTCTCTCTCACACACACACACGCACACACAGTAGACACTCATTAGTAAACATTTGGTTTGATAAAACCCAGTAACCTTCTTCTGTTTCGATTCATCATCAACATGGATGCAATCCAGCACTGATGTCCAAGGCTTTCTCAATGAATTAAATACTGTGTTTTCTGATCGCAGTGTCTAGACTGCTTTAAACCCTAATCCCCTCCTCCTCCTCCTCCCCCCCCTCCTCCTCCTTCTCCTCTCCTCCCCCTCCGGGCCTCCTCCTCCCCCCTCCCCCTCCTCCTTCTCCTCTCCTCCCCCTACGGGCCTCCTCCTTCCCTCCTCCTCCTCCCCCTCATCATCCTCCTCCTTCCTTGTCTGTCATCTTGCAGTTCCACTGCTAATGTGCTCTCAGTGAGCCTGCAGCAGTCTTACAGAACCCTGGCCTGCAGGAGGGGTGAGCCGACTTACTAAACAAACAGGTGTACGACCACGAGACCCCCAAAACCACTTAGAAGGTTTACCTTCAGCCTTCTTTCCTTTTTTCTTTCTCTCCCTCTTTCCCTTTCTCTCTCTTTCCCTCTCTCTCTCTCTCTCTCTCTCTCTCTCTCTCTCTCTCTCTCTCTCCCCCTCTCTCTCTTTCTCTGTCTCTCTCCGTCTGTCCATTCCTCTCCTTCTCTCTACCAGTGCAACAACAACAGTATTGTTTGCATTAAGGGGCTAGGCAGAAGCAAATGGAGCTGTTTTCAATTAGTTTTCAAAGTGCTTATCCCATTAAAGGTAATGACTTATTGATTTAACGACAGTGGCGGTTTGGGTGTGAAACGCGTTGCTATTATGACTCTCTTCTCTGTTGTCTGAAAAGGTCCAATGATGCTGAGCTGGGCAGAGGCAGCAGTAGAGGCAGCAGTAGAGGCAGCAGTAGAGGCAGCAGTAGAGGCAGCAGTAGAGGCAGCAGTAGAGGCAGCAGTAGATGTAAAGAACACCGCAGGTAGAACGCAGAGAAGAGGAAGAGTACAGGCAGGGGCAGACGTATAGAGGCAGTGGAGGCAGTGGAGGCAGAATGGAGATAGGAGGAGAGGTAAAATAGACTCACAGCCTCATCCCCAACCCCCACCCCCCAGCCTCACCCCCCCGCATCAGCCTCACCCCCCCCAGCCTTACCCCCCAGCCTCACCTCCCAGCCTCAGCCTCACGCCCCAGTCTCAGCCCCAGCCCCTAGCCTCACCCCCAAACCCCAGCCTGTTGTTCCAGAGTGTCCCCAGGTCATTACTGAATGGCATAAGTAAGTGTGTGGACCTGGTTCAGGGTGGGTGATTCCTCCAGCTCTGGCCCCACGCCAGGAGTGCAGGACAGGACCCAGGAAGGCTGTGCGGGTAGAGACTCACATCAGCATCCATGTTCCTCTGAGCCTCCCTCTCCACACCGCACTGCAGAGGAGGAGCGGAGGAAAGGAGGTGAGGGAGGAGGAAGAGCACAGGGAGGGGGATGATGAGGAGAAGGAGGTGAGGGAGGAGGAAGAGCACAGGGAGGGGTAGGATGAGGAGAAGGAGGTGAGGGAGGAGGAAGAGCACAGGGAGGGGGAGGATGAGGAGAAGGAGGTGAGGGAGGAGGAAGAGCACAGGGAGGGGGAGGATGAGGAGA
>NC_140377.1:2302500-2312500 GCF_054491055.1 Hypomesus nipponensis | reverse complement strand
AATGAAAATTGTTCTTTTTTTCTTTCTTTCTTTCTTTCTTTCTTTTTTTCTTTCTTTCTTTCTTTCTGTATTTGTGTTGAAGACCATTCCTGGTCTTGTTTTCAACAAGAGGAGTTGGCACTTTCCGATTCTCTTTAAGGACATTACGGTTTACCTTGGTCATGACTGGATGGATCCAGATCTGAGTTTCCACATTCCTGTCATCTCTGTGCTGGTCCTGAGAGTCTCATTTGTGGTGGGAAGGGGAGGGGAGGGGTCTCTCTGTGGCTGTCTCAGGTTGCTTGTGGCTTTCTGTAGGGTGACCTATGGCTTTGGCAAAGGGGCACTATGTATGAGTGTCTATGCGTGTATGCGTATGTGTATTTGTGTGTGTATATATGTGTGTGTGTGTGTGTGTGTTTGTTTCAGTCCCCCTTGCACTTTGTTCCCTGCTGTCTCTTGCAGAGAGTGTGTTGGTGTGTGTTTGGTATTCAGGCAACACAACCCAGGTCATGAAATCCTCTCTTTTCCTTCCCAGAAGTACCTCACTCCACTCCACACTCCTCCTCTCGTCTCTCTCTCTTTACCCCTCCCCCCTCTCTTTTCCTACTCTTATTAGTCATTTTTTATCTTTTTTTCACTCTTTCAACTTTTCCTTCGTCTTCATGCCCTGCCTCACTTCCCCTCTTTCTCCTTTCCTTTCTACCTCCCCTTCCCCTCCTTTTTCTCCTCTCTCCTCCTCCTACTCCTCCCTCCTCTCCTCCTCTCCTCTCCTCCCTCCTTTCCTCCCCTCCTTCATCCTGTCTTCTCTCGCTGACTGCTGCAGTGCTTTAACTAGAAGCCGTGAGGAACAAATAAAAATAGATGGTAAAGTTGAGACCTGGGGGACCAAGAGTAGGGATATATACGTTTACCGGTGTGCATCACTTTCTCCATTGCTCTCTCTCTCTCTGTCTCTCTCTCTCTCTCCATCTCTCTCTCTCTCTCTCTCTCTCTCTCTCTCTCTCTCTCTCTCTCTCTCTCTCTCTCTCTCTCTCTCTCTCTGTGTCTCTCTCTCTCTCCTCTCTTTCTCTCCCTCTCTCTCTCTCTCTCTCTCTCTCTCTCTCTCTCTGTCTCTGTCTCTCTCTCTCTCTCTCCCTCTCTCTCTCTCTCTCTCTCTCTCTCTCTCTCTCTCTCTCTCTCTCTCTCTCTCTCTCCTCACAGGATACTAGTCCAGTCTCTTCTCAGAGCACCACTCTAATTCAGTTGGGGATAGACCAGAGCATGGCTCTGTTCCTATTCCTTTTTTCTTGTCTTCCCTTTTCTATAAACGGGTTGTCTTTTGTCAGGCTTGATGAAGCCAGCTCAGGGCACAAAGTGCTGGCTAACCCCACCCTGCCTCTACCCAGCCTCTGCCCTGCCTCTGCCCTGCCTCTGCCCTGCCTCTACCCAGCCTCTGCCCTGCCTCTGCCCTGCCACTGCCCTGCCTCTACCCAGCCTCTGTCCTGCCTCTACCCTGCCTGTGCCCTGCCTCTACCCTGCCTCTGCCCTGCCTGTGCCCTGCTCCTCTCTAGACTTGAGGTGGTGAGGGTGGGGTGGAGGTGATGGTGTAGGGGGGTCTTTCCTTTCTACCTCTCTGTCTAGCTCTCTCTCCCTTTCTCTCTGTCTTTCCTTCTGTCTCACTCTCTGTCTCTCTCTGTCTCTCTCTTTGTCTCTCTCTCTGTAAACACAGGTCATTCAATACGCTTTTGTGTTGACTGCTATCACTCCATCTGAGGAGAGGGGTGAGATGGGAGCTGACTGGATGGAGGCATGGACAACCACTCATCATCATGTCTCTCTCTCTCTCTCTCTCTCTCTCTCTCTCTCTCTCTCTCTCTCTCTCTCTCTCTATCTCTCTCTCACTGTCTTGTCTTCTCATGTTCATTGTCTGCAGATCTCTCTGTAGGTGGATTCCCGACCCCGTGGTTAAGATGCTCTCACATATCACATGACAGGAAGCACAGAACTCACACCGGGGGAGGACACCATCCCTCCCTCTGCTTTCAGAAAGCTCCCCGTCTGACTGACGCTTGGTTTCGACTGCCCTCGAACCTGGCCAATAGCTACAGGAGACAGAAACAGCACCATCCCGACCAGGGTGCTGCACCGAGACTTAAATCAAGTGCTCTAAAACATGTTCTCACACAGAACAAATGAGCAGACGATCAATTCCTGTTTTTTTGCTGGCGAAGGCTTCCCCTGATGATTGGCTGATAGCGTCACGTGCGAGTAACTAAGGGCTACGTGTGGCTCGTTCTGATTGGCAGACAGGCGAGGCAGGGGGGTGGGAGGGGGAGAGGGAGAGAATAATGGCATGCATCAATGTGGTGAGGTAGCTAATGCTTCATCAGATTGGCAGTAAAGTGTGCCTTTGGATGGAGGCTGACTTTACTGTGTGCATTACTAGGCTACATAAATCTTAGAGCCTTCGGCTGCCCGCATGCCTGCCTGCCTGTTTGCCTGTCTGTCTTTCTGCCTGTCTGCTTGCCTGTCTGCCTGTCTGTCTGCTGGTAGCTGGTCACATGACCTTGCATCTATCATGACTCAAAACTCACAACCCTCCAAGTGTACTGGATGGGAGACCAGGAAATGTGGGTTTGTGCATGCATGTGTTTGTGTGTGTTTGACATACATACCGTGTGTGTGTGTGTGTGTGTTGAAGTGGGTATATGTGGGTGCTGGCTCCACCAGTGCTCCAGTCATTCCAGTAGTCAGGACAGCCTTCTCCTGACCTTGACCATTAGTGCTACCCTAGACAGAAAAGATGCTATATGTTTGTCAAGAGCTGCCCATCATCAATGAGCTTTTGTGTTGGCTATCGATTGTCTGGGAGCACAGGGGGTGAGGGTGGGGGTGTATTGGGGGGTGATGGATGCACAGCAAACACAGCCTGCTTCGCCAGCAGGACGACCCCTTCCAGCACTGCCAGCATGATGGGTGTCAGGCCAGTGCTAAACACACACACACACGCATATCCCACACACACACACACGCATATCCCACACACACACACACACACACGCACATGCTGTAGCCCGTAGACACACAAACAGCCCACACCTCCACACACACACACACACACATGCACACACACACACCTCCACACAGACACGGTATACGTCTCAACAGGAGAGGAGGATTATTCCATACCAGTATCATTCCCTGTTTGTCTCAAGCAGAGACAGGTGACAGCTGATTCCACTACAGATTACCATACATGTCAACATACCAACTGCAGTGCATCAAAATGTAGCTGACTAAATACCCATAACATTTCCCTGTTTGTGCTTATTTCTTGACAAGCAGAGAGAGACAGACACAGAGAGACAGAGAGACAGAGAGACATAGAGACAGAGAGACAGAGAGACAGAGAGACAGAGAGACAGAGAGAGAGAGAGAGAGAGAGAGAGAGAGAGAGAGAGAGAGAGAGAGAGAGAGAGACAGAGAGACAGAGAGACAGAGAGACAGAGAGACAGAGAGACAGAGAGACAGAGAGGGAGAGCAGTATGGGGAGGGGAGGATCTATAAAATATCAAAGCCGTTCGATCAGCCTGACCTCATGGAATATCCATGTTCTGCAGCAAGGGAGAAGTGAGTGTGTGTGCCTCACTCTCTCACTTCTTATCTCGCTCCCGTCCCACCTCACTCCCTCCCTCACTCTCCCTCCTTGCCTCACTCTCTCCCACCCTCCCTCACTCTCTCCCACCCTCCCTCACTCTCTCCCACCCTCCCTCACTCTCTCCCACCCTCCCTCACTCTCTCCCATCCTCCCTCACTCTCTCCCACCCTCCCTCACTCTCTCCCACCCTCCCTCACTCTCTCCCATCCTCCCTCACTCTCTCCCATCCTCCCTCACTCTCTCCCACCCTCCCTCACTCTCTCCCACCCTCCCTCACTCTCTCCCACCCTCCCTCACTCTCTCCCATCCTCCCTCACTCTCTCCCACCCTCCCTCACTCTCTTCCTCCCAGCCTCACTCTCTCCTCCCTGCAACATTCCCTCCCTCCCTCCCTCCCTGCCTCACTCCCTCCCTGCCTCCCTCCCTCCCTCCCTCCCTCACTCTCTCCTCCCTGCTTCACTCTCTCCTCCCTGCCTCACTCTCTCCCTCCCTGCATCACTCTCTCCCTCCCTGCCTTACTCTCTCCTCCCTGCCTTACTCTCTGATCCCAACCTCTCTCTCCCACACATTTCTGACATACATACCCCACACATACTAGTTCCTTTTTGGCAGTTTTGAGAGATGAGAGATGATCGTCAACGTTTTTACAGCAGTGGTTAACTCCATAACTTCAGGTCAGGAGGAAGTACCGTACTAGAGGCTTGTTCAGAACAGAAATAAGGAATCACTTCTTCATGAAGCAAACACGTTTTATCTTTTCACCGTCAAACCTCATGCTGTTTAAAATGCTGTTATATGATTAAGAGACATGCTGATTAGGCTGGCTGCTTGCATGTCATGTCACCACAAACAACCACAACAATGTCATTTCTGATGGTGCTGATGATAGAAATGTCCTTGCTCACTGGACGGATTTGCCCCACTCCTCTAACCCACCTTCATGCATTCCTTCTCCCATCCCTCTATCCATCCTTCTGTTACGATCATCATAATCATCATCATTAATATAATCATTGTCAAAGGACATCCCCACCAGCATCATCTTTGTCATCGTCACCATTACCACCACCTCCATAACCACCTTCATCATCATCATTACCACCACCATCACCACCATCACCCCCACCATCACCACCATCACCACCATCACCCCCACCATCACCACCATCACCATCACCCCCACCACCATCACCCCCACCATCACCACCATCACCCCCACCACCATCACCACCATCACCCCCACCACCATCACCCCCACCACCATCACCCCCACCACCATCACCCCCACCACCATCACCACCACCATCACCATCACCACCACCATCACCACCATCACCACCACCTCCATCACCCCCACTATCACCACCATCACCACCACCATCACCATCATCACCACCACCATCACCCCCACTATCACCACCATCACCACCACCACCACCACCACCACCATCACCACCACCATCAACACCACCACCATCACCACCATCACCACCACCCCCATCACCACCACCATCACCACCACCACTACCACCATCAACATCACCACCACCATCACCACCATCACCTGGCTTGTGGTGCCTATCTGCGTGGAGGGGAAGGGGGAGAGGGGGGGGGTAAGGAAGGTTAGCAGGGAGTGAGGAATGAAACATCAGGTTATTTGGTGACTGTTTAAGTGGACATCTATAACCAGATATCCTCTCTCTCTCTCTCTCTCTCTCTCTCTCTCTCTCTCTCTCTCTCTCTCTCTCTCTCTCTCTCTCTCTCTCTCCCTCTCCTTTGGCCTCTCTCTCTTTCTCCCTATGCCTATCTCTCTGTCTCCCCTCTCTCTCCCCATCTCTCTCTTCTCCCCCTCTCTGTCTCTATGCCCTCTTTCTTTATCTATCCCCCCTCTATCTGAAGGGAACAATGACAGAAGAACTCCACTTGCTCCAAGCACAGTTAGTGTGCTGCGGCCCTGGCTCTCCTCCTACTCGGCACCTTGATTCTCCTCCTTATTTTCTAATATGTTATGGTAGAGAAATCATTTTCACTTTGACTTGAATGACTAATCTATTAAAGGGCTGGTGTAATGATAACGGAATACCTTCAGGAACCAGAAATACCTCTCCCTCTTTCCTCCTCTCTGCTATCTCCCTGTCTGTTTGTCTCTCTGCACTACACATTATTTCCTCGTATTTTTACCTTCTTCTCTCTCTCTCTCTCTCTCTCTCTCTCTCTCTCTCTCTCTCTCTCTCTCTCTCACACACACACACTATCTCTCTCCCTTTCCCTCTCCCCTCTCTCTCTCTTTCTCTCTCTATGTCTCTCTTTCTCCCTATTTTTTCTCTCTCTCTTTCTCTCTCTCTCTCTCTGTCTTTATCTCTTTTTCTGTCTTTCATTATATCTCACTGACATTCTGGCGAAGCTACAAGAGCACCACTCTAAAATAATATTAACAGTATTGCATGTTGCATGTTGTGAGGTCTACACCTAGAAGTGCAGACGGACAATTAGCAACACGGTGAGAGAAATGGATCCTTTAGACTGTAAAGAAGACGCTAGTCGCTGACTGCTAGTCGCTAACTGCTAATCGCTAGTCGCTAACCCACTAACCGCTAGTCGCTAATTGCTACTTGCAAACCATTAGGCCTATCTTTTGGATGCATCACCATCATTGACTTATACACAGGAAGTCATACAGCAGGGATGATAAAACACAGTATGAGTTTTATTTGATTTCTGGTCTTCAGTCTAAGAGTGGACGTGTTGTGTGGAAGCCACACTGCTAGTGTTTTACAGCACACACACACACACACACACAGACACACACACACACACACTTAAGAGACCACATTCACATGTTCAGTCTTTTTATTATGTTATTGTTACAATACTTATATAAACCTTCCAGGTAGGTTTAAAAGCAATTTCTGGTTCTGTAGACCATGTCTGGACCAATCCCATCATCCGTCAATCACTGCCACGGCAACGCCATGGCAACACGTTACGCAGCTATGAGCTTCTCTTGGTAAAATAAACAACAATGCCAGAACAGTTTGAGGTTCATGATACACACCAACTTCACCAGAACTGAGTAAATACTAATATTCAACCCTAGGAGACAGAGGGGAGGAAGCAATTCAACAACTGCATGTTCAATTGTTTACCTCCTCCAAGATGCAGGGTGTTTTGTCCTTTATAAATGGTTCTCGTTGTTATTGCTTCCCTTCCAGGCTTTTTGGTTGGAGAATAAAGAGGTGGAGGGGGGGGGGGAGGAGAGAGAGAGAGAGAGAGAGAGAGAGAGAGAGAGAGAGAGAGAGAGAGAGAGAGAGAGAGAGAGAGAGAGAGAGAGAGAGAGAGAGAGAGAGAGAGAGAGAGAGAGAGAGAGAGAGAGAGAGAGAGAGAGAGAGAGAGAGAGAGAGAGAGAGAGAGAGAGAGAGAGAGAGAGAGAGAGAGAGAGAGAGAACAAAGAAAAGCGAGGAGATAAGTTGTGCAGGGAGCTCCAAACCAGTAATAAGTGGTGAAACGGCTAAATGAACCATGCTACCCTTTAGGTTACCCTTTTCACCACAACACACACACACACACACACACATGTACAGATACCCACACACGTACACCCACACACTCTACCCTCCGTCCTCTTCCTCGCTTGCAGCCGCTGAATTATTTAAAGGATTGTTTTTCCTTATTGCGTTGCAGCTATGTGCCTCTTCGCTGGAGACACTATTCTCGCCGTCTTACTATATCCTTGCTCTACCATGCCCTATCACACACACACACACCACATGCACACATACACGTGTGTACACACACTCAACCATGCACCATACGCAAACACACAACCATGCCTGACTTCTTACATTGCTCTGTAGTTTTACATTGTATAGTGTTCAATGTTTGGTGTGTGTCCCATGCTGTGGTCCGCTGGTCTACACACACACACACACACACACACACACACACACAGACTGTAGTACTGAAGCTGAGTGATGGTCAGGTCACATGGGAGGGTGTCACTTCACCATGGAGACACCACGGAGATACCATCCACATCTTCTTCATGCTGCATTGATCGGGTTGTGATTGTCTAGCTCTGTAACTAACTCATGGTGCCTCGCGTGTGTGTGTGTGACAGATAAAAAACTAAGTGTCTCTACCTCCCCTCCCTCCAGACTGGTAGAGACAGCCTCAGTCACTTCATAAAACAAAGCCCACCTTCCTAGTGTGTGTGTGTGTGTGTGTGTGTTTGTTTGTGTGTTTATGTGTGTGTGTGTTTGTGTGTTTGTGTGTGTGTGTGTGTGCGTGTTTGTGTGTTTTTGTGTGTGTGTGTGTGTGTGTGTGTGATTCGCTTTGACTCATGAAGCCATGTTTCACACACTATGTTCCAACGCTGAGGAACAGGAAACAAAAATACTAGAAATGTTCTGTTCAGACAAACTTCTGAGTGGATCTGCTGGCATGCTGTTCACCCACACCTCCTTTCAGCTCCACCCATGCCTGCTGGCCCCTCTGAAGCTCCACCCCTTTTTGTTGCCCCCCTCTACAGCCCGCCCACTCTACATTTTTTATCACACAATTAAAAATGTATCAGTGGTGGGCTCAATGATGTTGAGTCTGCAAATAAGATACCAATACACACACACACACACACACACACACACCTCACCACACACACACGTACCCACAAACTCACATTCCAACAGCCGAAAATGAATATCACCACCATTCATCACAAGCTAATAACCAGCCTAAAGAAAGCTCAGATTTTATTGAAGGGAGGAAAGGCTTTAAAAGCTCTCTTAGTGTTTGGTCTACACTGAGATGAATCCACCATTGCTTCTATAACACTTTAATCTGTGGTGGAAGTGGAGGAGGGTGAATGAGTCGTATTACTGAGATGTGAAATGAGAGATGCTAATGAGATCTCATCGGCTCTTACAATATCTTCTTGGACCTTATATGATCTTATAGGACCTTGTTCAAATTCTACTTATATGTATATTACAAATTCTCAAATTCTACTATATATATATATATATATATATGCCATGTATGTTACACAATATATATATATATATATATATATATATATATATATATATATATATATATATATATATATATATATATATATATATATGTATAATTGTTTGTAAATATAATTGTATGTAATTGTTTTATTTTTAAATTGTTTAGTTACTAGAATTAGTTCAACTATTATACTTTTTTATTGTTTGCACCTTCCTGCCACAGTAAATTCTGTGTTTGTGTAACATACATGGCAAATAACTTAATTCTGATTCTTATATGATCTCTAACATGAACCATATATGATGTTTTTGGACCTCATATGATCATATGGGATTGTATATGATCTTATGGGATTGTATATGATTGTAGAAGATCTTACAGGGCCTTATAAGCCCCCTTAGGACCTACTGAAACCAGACAGACAGCTAGCCAGACAGACAGCTAGCCAGCTAGCCAGAAAGACAGTTAGATAGACAAACAACTAGCCAGAACGACAGTTAGCCAGACAGTCTGCTAGCCAGCTAGCCAGACAGACAGCTAGCCAGCTAGCCAGACACAGAAACCACTGACATTATTTTTTTTTTTACTTTGTTTTTAAATAATTCATGTGCTTCGTGTCAGCAGTGGCTCCCCATTTCCTCTCCCTCCTCCTCCCCCTCTCCCCCCCCCCTTTCTGTTTTGAGACTGGTTTGCTGCTGATTGGCTGGTTGGCTGGCTGACTTGCTGGCTGTTTTTGCTTAATGATACTGTATCATGGAGGATTGATAAGATTGTGCAAAACAGACACGTAGATCTAAGCTTGTGTGTGTCTGTGTGTCTGTGTGTGTGTGTATCTGTTTGTGAGTGTATCTGCCTGTATTCGCGTGTATGTACAAATGCACATGCTTGTACACTGTAGAAATTAACAGAGGTGGTTGGGTGACCATGCTCTGTGATGAGATTCAGAGGTTCAAATCCCTCCATCGCACTTGGAGCACATCTACGCATCACATTGATCTGGTTTGTACTGGTCACTGCGCCTGAACTCAATAAACCTCTGAAATCTATATTTATAACAATCAATGTTGCATTCTCTATTATTTCTTTCCTCAGCAAAGATTTCCTGTGATTTGATTTGGTTCCCTCTGCAGATTAACAGGCGTGTTGTAGTATGGTCTATGGTCTAGGCTGTGGTGGGGTATATTACCTAGCTGGCCCTTGTCGATTTCACTGACAGATTGTTATTTTTTCTCGCTCTCGACTTCTCTCTCTCTCTCTCTCTCTCTCTCTCTCTCTCTCTCTCTCTCTCTCTCTCTCTCTCTCTCGCCTACAGGAAACACTTTGTGTAAGCCAGGAAGCGTCGGCGTGTTGGGGAACGTGGTGTGTGGAG
>NC_140377.1:2275000-2300000 GCF_054491055.1 Hypomesus nipponensis | reverse complement strand
TGGCTCTACTCTCTCTCTCTGTGTGGCTCTACTCTCTCTCTGTGTGGCTCTACTCTCTCTCTCTCTGTGTGGCTCTACTCTCTCTCTCTCTGTGTGGCTCTACTCTCTCTCTCTGTGTGGTTCTACTCTCTCTCTGTGTGGCTCTACTCTCTCTCTCTCTGTGTGGCTCTACTCTCTCTCTCTGTGTGGCTCTACTCTCTCTCTCTCTGTGTGGCTCTACTCTCTCTCTCTCTGTGTGGCTCTACTCTCTCTCTCTCTGTGTGGCTCTACTCTCTCTCTCTCTGTGTGGCTCTACTCTCTCTCTCTCTGTGTGGCTCTACCCTGCAGTGTGCACACACACACACACACTCATATTGTACACAGAAACACATACATGCACACACACACACACACACACACACACATGTACTGTACATAGAAACACATGCATGCAAACACAAACATAAACACATACTGTATACATGCACACACACACACACACACGCACGCATCACACATAGGCACACACACAGTAATTACAGCAGAGCTGGGCCAGCACACAGCCCAGGGGCAGTGAGGCCTGCTCCATGCCAATATGTGAACACTGTCTTATTAACATGACATACATGCAGGCTGAGACGGCAGGTAAACACTGGAGTAAGATTTACTGTATCTTACTCCAGTAATATATATATATATATATATATATATATATATATATATATATATATATATATATATATATATATATATATATATATATATATATATATATAGTTGTGTGTATGAGAGAGGGAGATGGAGAGAGAGATAGAGAGAGAGGGAGAGAGGGAGGGAGAGAACTCCACCCCTTCACAACATTTAAATCATTCACTTACTCCTATCGTCTTACGCTTTGCCCCCCCCTCTCCCTCTTTCTACTCCTGCATCCTCTCTCTCTTTTCTCTCTCTCTCTCCCTCTACCTCTTTCTCTCTCTCCCTCTCTCTCGATCTCTTCCCCTCTCTCTCTCTTTTCTCTTCTGTGAGAGCGTCTCTCTCCTGTCTCAGTAATGGACAGCATGGTCTCCAGGGACGGTCTAGACGATTGGTTGGGATTTCTAAATGGGCGGGAAAAACCTCTTGCATCGTGGGTAAACAGTAAAGAGGAAGTACAAATGGAGAGAGTGGGGGAGTACAGAGGGATGGGGGGGGGGTGGAGGGAGGTAGGGACAAGCGATGAAAGTGATGGAAAGAATTGTGGATGGAGAGAGTAAAGGAAATGTTAGGCAGAAAGAAAGATGTTAAATTACATTCAGTAATAGGAATATCTACCCTTTTTAAGAACAATGATGATGATAATAATAATAAAATGGATACACAACTGTTATCTATTTTTCCTCTGTGTCTCTCTGTCTACCCTTCATCCCATTCTCTCTCTATCTCTCTCTCTCTCTCTCTCTCTCTCTCTCTCTCTCTTACTCTCTCTCTTACTCTCTCTTACTCTCCCTCCCTCTCTCAGTAGCAGGAGAGGAGGGGGGTGGGGACATGAGGACCATGTGAGGCTAAACACCCTCTGATTTTCCTCCTAGCTTTTCTCTTTTTTACCTTTATCTCTAATCCTCAAACCCTGGATGCCCCCCACATTACCTCCACCCTATCTCCCCCTGTAGATCTCTCTCCCTCTAGAACTTTCCCCCTCTCTAGATCCATCCCGCTCTCTCTTCCTCACCTTCTCCCTCTATTTACCTCTCTTTGTCTACTCTCTCCCTTTATGTCTTCTAACTCAGTCTTATCCCATTTTCTTTCCCTCTCTCCCTCTCTCCCTCTCCCTCTCTCTCCCTCAGTTATTTATAAGCAGGACTTGAAATAGACTTCAGTATTTGATAAAAGCGTGATCCTTAATCCGGCTTGCCTGAGAAGCAAATTTCATTTTTATTTCCCATCTGAGAGAGATGGATGTGGTGAGTGGAGGAGGAGGAGGGAGGGGGGGGTCAGTCAGTCTGTGATTGCTAATGCAAGTCTGCTCTCTGTGGTGGACTAATAAACAGATCTGGGGATGACCACCGTTATAGACTGGGAGGCTGATCGGTCTTCAAACCAACGAAGAAGAGGAAGGCTTTGATATCCTGTGTCATATTCTGTTTATGAATGGGGATGACATATGCTATGTACTGTCACTTACAATATTCACAATTTCAAAAAGCTGTGATCCACAATTCCTGAAGATGCAGAATGTATGACATTTCTCCGTATTTTTTTTTATTTTTCTCAATATCTCTCTCTCTTTCTTTGTCTCTGCTTCTGTTTGTAGGAGAGACAAAGACATAGTTGGAAAGAGAGAGGTGCACAGAGAGAGAAAGAGATATATAGAGAGAGAGAGATTGAGAGAGAACGTATGGAAATAGAAAGGGCGAGCGAGGGAGGGGGCTATGGAGAGAACATAAGAGGTGATAAATTTAGGATGGCAGTCACACCACATGGACGAGGCCCCAAGTGGACTGATTCACTGGAAACCAGCTGCAAATGTAACTCTGTCTCCTTATGTGGCAATTAGAGATGTAGCTACACAAGCTGAACACCTCGACTCTGCACATTAGTGTAGGTCTCTCTCTCTCCTCTCTCTCTCTGTCACTTTATCTACCCTCCATCTCTTTCCCTCACTCTCTCTCTCTCCCTACCTCTCTCTGTCACTTTCTCTCATCCCTCTCTCTCACACACCACACACTCTCTCTCTCTCTCACTCTCTCTCTCTCTCTCTCTCTCTCTCTCTCTCTCTCTCTCTCTCTCTCTCCGCCCTGTTTCTGTCCTACCCCAGGGTGATGTTTATTGGTTGAACCACAACAGGCATTAGCTGCAGGAACAACCTCCCCCTCATGCTCCCTGCTCCTCCATCTCCTCCATCTCCACCTATCCCTTTTTCCTCTCTCTCTCTCCTCCACTTCCCTCTCCTTCTACATGATCTCTTTCACCTCCTCCTCCTCCACCTCTTTTTTTCTTACTCCACCTCCTCCTAAACCCCATTCTCCACTTTCTCAACCCCCTCCCCACTTGCTCCTCCCCTCTCCCCCCCCCCCCTGCTCCTCTCCCCCTCCATCCTCCTGATTCTCTCCTTTGCCTGGCAGGACAGGGTTCATATTTAAAGTGCCAGCTTCGTGTATTGATGCAATGTTTTCAGACTTGCTGAGGCAGCCTCATTGTTAAAATGCTGTGTACAAGATAGCAAGGCAACTCCATCCCTCCATTCCTCCATTCCTCCATCCCTGCATCCCTCCGTCTCTCCATCCCTCCGTCTCTCCATCCCTCCCACTCTTCCTCTCCATCCCTCCATCCCCCTGTACAGCTGGAAGATGGAGAAGACACTAAAGCATGTCATGTTTTAGTCTCAGTGGGAACACACACACTCTCTCACACACACACTCTCGCACACACTCACACACTCTCACACACACACGCCAGGCGCTTTGCACCCCTAACCAAATTCAAATGTTTTCTGATCTGCAATAATTCACCATCTACATTTTGTCTGCCTCTAGAGGGATGTCGACACACACACAATCACACACACACGCATGGACGCACACACACACACACACACAGTCAAACCTCGGCACTTAAAACTAAAATAGAGTAAAAATGAACTACTTCTCCCAGCTGCCTGTGCACACACACTGTGTTGTGTGTTCCTCTGTGCTGGCTGGTTGTCCCTGTGTGCCGGTGGTTCTCTCTGAGCTGGCTGCTCGCTCCTCACTTCCTCTCACGCTGAACTCAAACTGCCACTTCACTCGATGCGTGTCTCTGCTCTGCTCTCCTTGACACACACAGAGAAAAACAAAAACGTTAGTTCCCTTCCTTCTCCTCTCCATGCCTCTCCTAATTTCTCCTCGCCTTCTCTCTTCTCTTCTCCTTTCCTCGTAGATGCCAGACATTATCAATACATCGTTATCAGCTCCCCCACTAACCTCTCACACACACACACACACACACACACACACACTTCATAGATGGTAGTACAGTACCGTGCAGTGTGTGTGATCCTGGTTTGCTGCTGTTGCTGCCGTTGTGTCTGAGGGTCTGAGGGTAGCAGCTCACTGTGGTGTTGTAGAGAAGCGCACACACACACACACACACACACACACACTGTACTGTAAAGCTGGAGGCAGCTGTCAGGACAACGCTGGTCTAGTTCAGCCTGATCTCTACGAAGCTACACCGCTACGACACACACTGCAACACTACGACTCATTTACCAACGAGAGTCAGTACGAGACCAGGAAACGAGACAGAGACAGAGACAGAGAGAGAGAGAGAAAGAGAGAGAGAGAGAGAGAGACAGAGAGAGAGAGACATAGAGAGACAGAGAGAGACAGAGAGAGAGGAAGAGTGAGGGGCAGAGAGAGAGAGAGGAAGAGTGAGGGGCAGAGAGAGAGAGAGAGAGAGAGAGAGAGAGAGAGAGGACAGTGGAAGTGAGTGGTGTAGAGAAGTAGAGGAATCGAGTATCAAAAGACAAAAGAGGTTCCAGCACCTCCCCAGCTCTCCTCCTGTCCTCCTCTCCTCCCGCCTGCAGCTCCTCATCCTCTGGACCACAAGAAACAAGGAACCAAAGCGGGTGAAAAAACAGAAGAACAAGATCATCTTTTTTTTTCTTTTACGTCCATCGTAAAAATAATTTAGGAGGAGAAAACGCTGCCTCAGAGAAAGGAAAATAAACAAGATAAAAACACGAGAGAGAAGAGAAGAGTCAAATCTGCTGAGCAGTATAGAGAGAGGGGTAGACAGAGACAGAGAGAGAGACAGAGAGAGAGACAGAGAGAGAGAGAGAGAGACAGAGAGAGAGAGAGAGAGACAGAGAGAGAGAGAGGGAGAGAGAGGGAGAGAGAGGGAGAGAGAGGGAGAGAGAGGGAGAGAGAGAGAGAGGACGGCTCAAGCGGTAGGAACAGGCATCCAGCGCAGCACTCGTTTGTTCTCTCGTTCTCTCGTTCCAAGCGATCGGACTCCTCTCCTCCGTCCGTCCGCCTGCTCCAGCGAAGCCCCCCGCCCGTGCCCCCCCCCCCCCGCCCCGGCTCCAAACATGATGATGTACTACTGGGTAAGTCTTCTGGATCTCTTCCACAAACTGGGGGAGGGGGAGGGGGGGGAACGACCGGCGAGGATTGAGTGCGTGCGCACGTTGACAGTTTGAGTGTATGTTTGCAGTACTGTACGTCTGTGATTGTTGGTGTGTAAACCCTGCCCTTACTTAGCCAGGTGGTGCTGAGTGCTGGGAGGTGAAGCAGTACTGTAGCAGCACTGTCACTGTACTGCACAAGTTCTGTCACGGTACTAGAGAAGTACTGTTGCAGTACTGTGGTAGAATGTTTCCCAGTTCAGTGGCTTTGTGTGTCTGTATCAACCTGTGTGTGTGTGTGTGTGTGTGTGTGTTCTCCCTCTCCTCTCTGTATCTTGTCACTGTGGCCTGGTCATCCCAGCAGGTTAACTGGTTAATCCTCTTGGTTTCTCCCCAGGAGACAGATCTCATCTCTGTCATGTCAATACTGTGTGTGTGTGTGTGTGTGTGTGTGTGTGCGTCCTCTGGGGAGATGGTGGAGCACATGTTATTGTTATTGTTAGTCTGTGGATGTGTGTGTGTGTGCTGGTGCGTTTAGGATTAATCAATCCACAGTACAGCAACTTGCTCTAAACTCTCTCTCAAACACACACACACACACACACAGAGTAGGAGTGAGGGAAGAGGGGGTGGGGGTGAGTTTGTTCTACTTCTCAGTTTAATGTGGCTGTGTGTGTGTGTGTGTGTGTGTGTGTGTGTGTGTGTGTGTGTGTGTGTGTGTGGAGAGGATCAGGATAGGGTACACAGGGGTCTGGTTTGTCTATGATCTTTATCTAACCCTCTAATCTGGGTCAGTGTTTACGGTTGGGACAGCATTGAGCCGCGTGTGTGTGTGATAAGTGTGTGCGTGTGTGACAAGTGCAGGTGTGTGTGTGTGCTCCCTAGTTGAGCTGATTGTCGTCAATAGGAGCAGCAGGTGGGTACCCCCCCACCTCCACCCTCTCTCTCTTCCTCACACCTCTCTCTCCCTCTCCCTCTCCTTCCTTCCTTCTCTCCCTCTCTCTCTTTTTCCACGCCTCAGCCTGAGCCCCCCCCCCCCCCCCCCACACACTCCCCCTGCCCCTGTGGAGTCCTGTCAGGGTAGCATCAGTCAGGGGACCTGGAGAGAGATCTCCTCATTACAATATTTATTCACCTGGCAGATGTTCTTATCCGGGGCAATTACCTCTGACTTCCACTCCTCCTCCATTCCTCCATCTCTATCCCTCCATCTCTGACTGCCTCTCCCCTGGCACCCCAGCCTTATCTCTCCCCATCGCTTCATCCCTCCATCTTTTCTCCCCCTCCACCCCATCTCTCCTCCATGCCTCCATCTCTATTCTGCCCTTCTAACCACCACCATTTACAGGAGTCTTACAAAGACCATGGGTGGAGGAAGATGGAGGGATAGTGGGGTGGAGGAAGGAGGGAAGGATAGAGGGGTGGAGGAAGATGGAGGGGTAGAGGGGTGGAGGAAGGAGGGAAGGATAGAGGGGTGGAGGAAGATGGAGGGGTAGAGGGATGGAGGAAGGAGGGAAGGAGAGAGGGGTGGAGGAAGATGGAGGGGTAAAGGGGTGGAGGAAGATGGAGGGGTAGAGGGGTGGAGGATGAGGGAAGGATAGAGTGGTGGAGGAAGATGGAGGGGTAGAGGGGTGGAGGAAGGAGGGAAGGAGACAGGATGGCAGGGTGTGAGGAGGAAGGGATGAGTGTAGGGTCTGTTGTTGAGCACTAGGAGGTGTGGAGAGGAGTGAATGTGTGTGTGTGTGTGTGTGTGTTGGTGGGATGAATAATTGAGCAGAGCAGTACTGAGCAGAGACTCACAACTCCAGAGAAGGATGTATGGATGCCTTGGAGTACTGCTTTACCGTACACACACACACACACACACACACACAACATAACGAATGCTTATATAAAAAATACACGTTCACACACACATACACACACACACACACATACACTGCAGGCCCATGACACTTCTCGTTTTTTTGACCTAAATAAGTCTTCTGTTTTTCACGGTTGCTTTCTAAACAATCATGTGCGTCCGTGCTGAGGGCCAGAAACCAGAGACACCAGGCCTTAGGCGTGAGCTGATCAGTGATTGGTCGGTACACAGTGTTGCCCAATGAGGTCAGGGCTCTTAGGGAGTGTTGCATTGTAGGGGGCAGCGCTCTAAAGACACAGGGAGAAAGAGGACAACCGAAAGAGAGAGAAAGGGAGGGAGGGGGGACGAGAGGGGGGACGAGGAGACCTACGTAGATAAACGCTCAACGAGGAAATGAACGTTCCTGGTTTTAAATAAACACTTTGAAATCTGCTGTGATAGTAACCCACTGATAGGAGTGTTTGGATGCAGAGGGAGGGATGGAAGGAGAGAAGGTGAAGGAGGGAGGGGGGGGGGGGGAGAGGAAGGTGAAGGGAGGAGGGGGAGCGAAAAATGAGAGGAGGAAGGGGGGCAGGTGGGAGAGAGAGAGAGAAGTGAGCGGAGGGAGGTAGGGAGCGACGAAGGGGAGAATGACTGAGGGAGGTTTTCTCCAAGTAGAGAAAGACAGCTACACGAGGGAAATCACAGGGGTCGTTTAGCGCAGAAGAGGAGATTGTTCCACAGTAAGAGTGTGCGTGGTGAGAAGTGCTGCTGCTTATTGCACCTGCTATCATTAGTGCTTCCGTACACATGGTCTACCTCCCTGAGTAGGGTCATTACCCAGCTGGGTCTCTCTCCTCCCCCCCCCCCGGTCCTCCCCCTCTCCTCCTCCCTCCTCCTCCCTGCATGCCAGCACACAACATCAGCCCCTCCCAGCACAGTATAGACTCCAGTCTGGCTCCCTCCCCTTGTAGCCTCCCCCCAGGGAGGGGAGGGGAGGGGAGGGGAGGGGAGGGGAGGGGAGGGGAGGGGAGGGGAGGGGAGGGGAGGGGAGGGGAGGGGAGGGGAGGGGAGGGGAGGGGAGGGGAGGGGAGGGGAGGGGAGGGGAGGGGGTCGGCAGGTGAAACAGCTGAAGAAGTCAATAGCACCATGTTAGCTTGAAGATTGTTTATAGTGGTCAAAATGAACCAGTTCCAACAGTGTGGTCTCCATTATGATGTCACAAGACACCTTATTCATGATGTCACAGGACACCCCCATTATGATGTCAAACAACACCTTATTCATGATGTCACAGGACACCCCCATTATGATGTCAAACGACACCTTTTTCCTGATGTCACAGGACACCCCAATTATGATGTCACACGACACCACCATTATAATGTCACATGACACTAGTTAAATACTCAGGGACATGCAGGGAAATTGGACAGTGGTGGGGTAACTCTAATCTCCTCTAACGCTCCTCTTATCCCCCGTCCTCTCCTCCCTCTCCACATCCTCCTCCTCTCTCCTCCCCTCCCCTCTCCTCCCTCTCCACATCCTCTTCCTCTCTCCTCCCCTCCCCTCTCCTCTCTTTGATTTCTTCCAGTAACTGTAATGTTGCATGGCTGCTTAATCTGTAACGCATACAGATTTTGTCTTCACTCAACACAAAATGTGTGATCCTAGTGGCAAAAATCCTTTAGCTTATGTCTTCGTCTTGCTCGGGTTACTGCTGCCATTTCACTAGGACGCATATGCGCAATCTGGTTTACGCCTGCTTTTAACAGGCGGAGAATTTTAACCGCAAAATAAAGGTGCGCTTTCACAGGAGTTTTTGGTACATACCATCGAATTCTACATTTTGAGCACTTTACGCATCCCCTCCCATCTCTTTATGGAAAACTCACACTTTCCCCCTGACCCTCCCTTGAATGCATATGCATGACACAGAAAAGCCCAATTTGCCATTTTCAGTTCCCGCAACAGGCAGTCTGCGCTTTTCCGTCAGTGCGGCATGTTTGTACATACCTCACCAAGCTTTTACACGCACGTTGCGAAACAAATACGCCTGAAGTGGGCGCAAAAGCGTTAGTACATGAGGCCCATAGTGTGGTTAACTCCTCAGTCGTACATGTGCCCTGCAGTGTCAGTATCCTCTCCGACCCCCCCCCCCTCACATACACGCACACACACACACACACACACACACAGGCTGAGAGATTGGATGAGAGGCTCCATTGAGAATAGCAGACACATATCCACTGGCTCCTTGCCACGCTTGATAAGGAATGTACTTCCTCTCTCTCTCTCTCTCTCTCTCTCTCTCTCTCTCTCTCTCTCTCTCTCTCTCTCTCTCTCTCTCTCTCTCTCTCTCTCTCTCTCTCTCTCTCTCTCTCTCTCTCTCTCTCTCTCTCTCTCTCTCTCTCTCTCTCTCTCTCTCTCTCTCTCTCTCTCTCTCTCTCTCTCTCTCTCTCTCTCTCTTGCCCCTGTTCTCTACTTTTCTCTGAAGTCTGCTGCGCAACAACAGATGTAATTGTGTCCCCGCTCCCTTTAAAGCAGAATTATTCTAATGTAATTATCAAGTCTTGTTCTCTTTCAAATGCAAACACATAATCATTTGGTTACGGTCAAGTTGGATGAGGCCACCTTACTCTTCACTTAAATACTGAAACAACAATTCCAATAGCTAACCCCTCCACAAACCTATTTTCCCTCCCTCCCTCCCTCCCTCCCTCCCTCCCTCCCTCCCTCCCTCCCTCCCTCCCTCCCTCCCTCCCTCCCTCCCTCCCTCCCTCCCTCCCTCCCTCCCTCCCTCCCTCCCTCCCTCCCTCCCTCCCTCCCTCCCTCCCTCCCTCCCTCCCTCCCTCACCTCCTCCCCCCTCTCCTCCTCCTCCTCCCCCTCTCCTCCTCCACCTCTCCTCCTCCCCCCTCTCCTCCACCCTCCTTATATACACTATATTGCCAAAAGTATTCACTCAGCTATCCAAGTCAGTGAATGCAGGTGCACAAAGCAAGCAAGTTTGGTGTGGAAGAACTTGACTGGCCTGCACACAGTCCTGACCTCAACCTGATAGAACACCTTTGGGATGGATTAGAGCGGAGACTGCCAGCCAGGCCCTCTCGTCCAACATCAGTTTGACCTCACAAATGCACTTCTGGAAGAATGCTCAAACAATCCTAAACCTTGTGGGAAGCCTTCCTAGGCGAGTTGAAGCTGTTATAGCTGCAAAGGGTGGGCCGACATCATATCAAATCCTATGGTTTGAGAATGGGATGTCACTCACGTTCATATGCGTGTGAAGGCAGACAAGCAAATCCTGTTGGCAATATAGTGTTTATGTTTATGGAAGTCAAAGCTCTATTTAACCAAACATGGACTCCTCCAGATCAATGGAGACCAAGTATATAAACCTCTGAGCTTGAGTGTTGAGACATGATCTTCAGTGAGTTAGCGCGTGCGTGCAGAGTGCATGCGTGTGTGTGTGTGTGTGTAGGGCAGGCCAGGCTGTAAAGCTAATGGCTGCAGAGTGACATCAGTGTTATAGGTTATTGACCGATACAGGAGGATTTATGACGCTAATCGAGAGTTGGAGTCGGGAGGGAGGGAGGGAGGGAGGGAGGGAGGGAGTGAGTGAGGGAGTGAGGGAGGGAGGGAGTGAGGGAGGGAGGGGAGAGAGAGAGAGAGAGAGAGAGAGAGAGAGAGAGAGGGAGGGAGGGAGAGAGAGAAGGAGAGAAGGAGAGAGAGACAGAGGGAGAGAGGGAGGGAGGGAGGGAGGGAGGGAGGGAGAGAGAGAGAGAGAGAGAGAGAGAGAGAGAGAGAGAGAGAGAGAGAGAGAGAGAGAGAGAGAGAGAGAGAGAGAGAGAGAGAGAGAGAGAGAGAGAGAGAGAGAGAGGGAGAGAGAGAGGAGAGAGAGAGAGAGAGAGAGAGAGAGAGAGAGAGAGAGAGAGAGAGAGAGAGAGAGAGAGAGAGAGAGGGAGGGAGGGAGGGAGGGAGGGAGGGAGGGAGGGAGGGAGGGAGGGAGGGGGAGAGGGAGGGAGGGAGGGAGGGAGGGAGGGAGGGAGGGAGGGAGGGAGGGAGGGAGAGATGGTACAAGGCTGATCACCACGATTTCAGCTAGCCTCTAGTACACTGTGGGTCAGAAGTGTAGAAGTGTAGGTGGAGTGAGGCTGGAGAAAAGAGGCTGGAGGAGGTTGCCCGGAGAGTGTGTTTGTGGGGTTATCAGTTATGGGATTGTGTGTATGTGAGGACGGTAAATCCATCTTTGTGAGTGTGTTGCAAGTGTGTAACGCACACATCATTTCACACATGTACAGAACCCACGAGGGATTGATTTCATTTTGTCGTTTTTTATCTGTTTGGCTGTTTCCTCCTTGACGCTTTGTTGACCCACTGTGACCATGACTGTAGCTCACTCCCCGTGTGTGTGTGTGTGTGTTTATGTTTGTGTGTGTCCTACCATGACAGGCCTGGACTGGCCTTAATGTGAGCTGGTCACTGAGCCTGTTAGGCTCCACTAGAAAGAGAAATATTCAGCAGAGTGGAGGAGGGGAGAGCAGCCAGCACTCTTCATCTGGGGGGGCTGGGGGGGGGGGGGCTGGGGGGGTGCAGGAGGGTGACTGAGGCTGGTCTGATGAATAATTCTTACTGAATCGTTGTATAATCTGACACTGTCGACACAGCCTTCTTTTTTTTCATCCTCCCAAAATCTGTGGAAGTGTGTTCCCTCAGTGTGGACACGTTGGGCAGGCCAACAGAAACGTCCTGAATGTTGGTGTGCCCAGAGTCACGGCCCTGTAAATCACCTGAACCGTTTGGAAAGATCTTTGTGTGTGTGTGTGTGTGTGCATGTATGTATGTATCGGCAGAGAGAAAGAGAGGAGTGGACAGATAGATGGAAAGAGAAAGGAATAAAATGGAGAGAGAGATGGATAAAGACAGGTGGAGAAAGAGAGAGATTGAAAGATAAAGATAAAGAGAGAGATGCAGAGAGAGAGAGAGAGAGAGAGAGAGAGAGAGAGAGAGAGAGAGAGAGAGAGAGAGAGAGAGAGAGAGAGAGAGGAAAAACAAAAGAGAGATAGAGAGTGAGTACCATCCCCTGGCTAACTGACTGTAGCGCTGGTCTCTCTGGGGAACAGATTTATCTGCACTGATGCATACGCTGATATCACATAAATGTACGCTGGTATCACCTCCTTCTACACCGCTATCACCTGGTTCCACCACGGTTCTCACATGTTCTACTCACGTTCTCTCAGGAATTACATGGAATGGAAAGAACGAAACAAAAGTGATACAAACAGCAAAACAGACGGTTTCATTCTGTATTTGCTCAGATGAAGTGCTGTTCCATGGTCAGTTCGTGTCATGCAGTATTTGCCCGGGATTCAAAGGGTACTTTGTACTGAGGAGGCAGTCAGCAATATAACAGACTGATCTGACCTGTGTCAGGTCACTGAAACCAGTCAGGTCATTTTCACATATTATGTGTGAGACCAAGAGGAGAACCTGGCTCCTGGCGTTCAAAACAAGAGAGAGAGAACGAGAGAAAGAGATGGATGAAAGTGAAGTGGCGATCGCTGCACCGCTGGCAAGATAGTCCGGCCTGTCTCTTGCTCTGTGCTTTCATGCAGCCACGAGCACCGAACCGCAAACACCTCCTCTGTCGATGCAGGAGACACTGAGCTCCGACACAGAAGGCTTTTAATTAAAAAATATATAAAATTCAATAAGCATAGCGAGACAGGTTGACTGTGGTCGGAGGGTATTGATTGACTTCTCCACTAAAGCAGATTTCTGCTCTGCTTGTTCTTCCGCGTTAGAATTTGTCTGGAGACAGACATTACTTTTTTGGCTTTTTACCCTCAAAACAAAAATACATAAAAACACATTATGTTGATAAAAAACGACCGGTGATATCTTGAAACATCGGATCACTTAGTAACAGAGTAAGGCTTTGAAAACAAACAACTCGGTACACTGTGAGAAGAGGTGAGGTATCCATACCTACACCAATACCAGTGAGTGGTTTCTCAGAATTAGAGATAGATGGACACACACACACACACACACAACCAGCAGTGAGCGAGTGAAGGAAGGACAGCCACACTGCAGATAAACAGTCACAGCAGTAGGTTAATTGCACACGCACACACCTCAGACTCCTTCTAATATCTCCCAATCTGTCCACTAATGGAATTAAAAACATGTTGCCAGGGGTTCCTCGCAATTTGGAGAATAAGTCCATTAAGTTCATTAATTTAATAATAGGCAATAATAATGAGTAAAAATTATTGCTCAATTAGAAAGGAGCGTACAGTCGCCTGTTTCACATTCATTTGAAATCACCTCCGTGTGCAGTACTGTAATGAGATTGTAATGGAATTGATATTGCATAGGTAGTGAATTAAAGCGTTACCATAGAACTCATTAGGAGAGGAATTATAAGGCTGAAACACTTGTCACAGCTGAAATAGCCTTCTTTCTCTGTTATTATCGTTAGCAGGGACATTAGCCGGTAAGTCATTATGCAGTTCTGTAAGGTCCATGGATGGTCGTATCAGTTATTTTCTTCAAAATGGGGTTATTTAAAGGAACATGACTTAACGTGCTTCTATTCATGAAAACATTTGATTCATGCTTGGTGTGTTGTGTGCGTTGTTGTTACAGTATCTGTTTTTGTCTACATATTCTGTTTCTCTCTTATACTGTACACATCTACTTTCCTCCTTGATGAGGTGAATATACATCTAGATTTCTCTCTCTCTTATATATCATATATATATATATATATATATATATATATATATATATATATATATATATATATATATATATATATTTATATATATAGATAGATAATACATTGTAATAAATAAATGTTTATGTTTGTGTTAACATCAGAATCATCCATCGATTATAACTATGTGGTTCTGTTCCACACGTGCGCACACACACACTTACTCACTCAGTCAGTTTGCCACATTTTACAGTATCTTTTTTGCGTGCTTCGTACTATACGCGGCAGGATTCCTATCTCTTCATCAGTGTTATCTGTGATGTTGTCTATCGATTAAAACACTGTTCATGTTTCCTGCCTGGTTTTCCAGCCCAGTAAAGCTGCTGAGAAAGTCTGTTTAAACGGCGGAGACAGCACATTCAGCCAGCTGTGGAAAGGTCAGGCTAAATTACTGTGCTTATTTCAGTGAAAAACTCACGTAATCGGATCCTTGCCGACTACTTTTTTTTCTTTTCTTCTCTTTCTCCAGTGCTTGTCTCTGTTGCCGCGATGCTGCAGTTTTCTCTGTCTCTCTCGGTGATCCCTTCTTTTCCCCTATTTCTCTTCTTTCACTACTTTTATCACCCTCTTTCTTTCTCTCTCTCTCTCTCTAGTAACTCTGACAAGTGAGATGAATATTTCAACCACCTTTTCTTTTATTCGTCTTTTCTTTTTTAAACAACTTAATTGAAACCTGAATTATAAATATACCTTCAATTATGTCGTAAATCCAACAGGTTTGAGTAACTGTTGAATAACTTCATACCTTAAAATATATTGTATATTTAATATGATAAATTTAATTCAGGTGAAGATGTTTTAGTCTTTGGCATTATTTCTTGATTTTCCACAGTTATCTTTGTTGCACTTAGATTAATTAAACCTTTTTTTCCCTCATTGTATTACAATAATAACACACACACACAAACGAAAAAAAAAAAAAAAAAAAAAAACATTTAGTTTGTTCAGCATTGCATATGACATTTAGAAGAAATTAGCATTCAATGGTTTATAGCATGGAGAGTTAGTCCTAACATGGAGCATTGCAGAGCTATTCTTTTGATGTTAAGTTTATATATATATATATATATATATATATATATATATATATATATATATATATATATATATATATAATCTATATGTATATAAATACATACTGTTAAGATTATTCTCTGCAGTGTTTGATTGTGGAGAGACTGGACAAAGGCATGGATTAATAATACATTTGAGAGGTAGAGCAGTAGCTAAACAGGATACTACATGAGAGCACACATACATACACACACACACACACACACACACAAAGACACCATCACACTATTCTGCTTTAGCTTCTGATATTAATAGTCTCCGCTGCAAACACTGCTGTAGCTCCAAACTCGATCAAATGCACCAATCCACGCTTGAGCTTGTTTCAGAACCCCCTCTCTCTCCACTGGACCAGCAGCCAGTACATCACGGTGTGTGTGTGTGTGTGTCATACAGCATGCAGCTTTATGGAACATCCTTCTTGATGTTGTTTATCAGGAAGCATTAGGCCTCCACGTAGCATCTCTGCAGAAGAAGCCATTACCCATACTGTACTTCCTCATCATGATTCATACAAAGTCCACCCAGTCCTCCCATCACAAGCCCAGGTCCCAGACCCTGCTGGGGGGTGGGGGGGAGAGAGGGAGGGAGGGACAGAGGGAAAAAGGGAGCGATGACTGAGGAAAACAGAGAAATCTAGAAGCATTTTTCATATAGTCTGCTGTATATAAGACCAGGCGTGTGTGTGTGTGCGCGGCAGAGAGAAAGAGAAGGAAAGAGAGAGATAGAGATAGAGAGAGGGGGAGGGAGGAGTGGATTGAAAGAAAATACATACATTTTCTAAATGCCTGTGTGTTTGTGTGTTTGCATGTGTGTGAATGAAAAAGTGTGGATATCCAACTGTTTGGAAACATTTGTGTGTGTTTGCATGTATGTCTGCAACTCTTTAACTGTGTGTGTGTGTGTGTGTGTGTGTGTGTGTGTGTGTGTGTGTGTGTGTGTGTGTGTAGGCTTAATTGATATTGAAGCCACCTTCAGCAGGCTCTAACAGTGGAGCGAAGGGGATTGTCAGCTCATGGATCCTTTAATCTTCTGAATTAGCTGCTTCATAACATGAAGCCATTTGTAAATTAGCCAGAAAAATCTTCATGCATTTGTATATTAACCCAATGAAGCTGCAGGTGATCTACTTACAGAATAAGATCCCTTGGTTCTTGTTGTCACCCCCCCCCCCCCCCCACCCCCTCACAAACACACACTAATCCCACTAATCCCACAAACAGAATTATCTAGGAATTCTCTGGCTAGGTCTTCTTTGTAATCTATTGGATCTCCCTCTCACGCAAATAATATCTGAGATGGATTTTTCTGGTCTGGTTATCATAAGTGATAGCTCTGGTTTGGTTATCAGAAGTGATAGCTCTGGTCTGTTTATCCGAAATGATAGCTCTGGTCTGGTTATCAGAAGTGATAGCTCTTGTCTGGTGATCAGAAGTGATAGATCTGGTCATAAGAAGTGATAGCTATGGTCTGGTTATCAGAAGTGATAGATCTGGTCTTGTATCAGAAGTGATAGCTCTGGTCTGGTTATCAGAAGTGATAGCTCTGGTCTGGTTATCCGGCCCAGGTGAGGAGGACAGGCAGGGGGACTGCGTTGGCACATCTCAGTTCTTCTAGTACTGCTGGAGATGCTGTTGATCTCTGACGGCTGTACGCGGTGGTGCTTCTGGCATGCATGGCTGCCCAGTACAAGGTGCTGATGCTGTCACAATCTCCTGCTTATGGGACAGACGGTGACAGGGACAGGGGTCAAGATAACCACCATGGTCGATAATACATGCTGAACTGGACACCTGACAGGGGAGGGTTAGTGGGAGCGTGAAGTGAGGGAGGCGTGGAGCTCGGCTTTTAAGATGAATGTCTTCCTCATGCTATTGACTGCATACCTGATGAAATATGCATTATGTGCATATATGGCAATATTCCCATATGCCCTTGATGGAAAGATGGAAGAATATAGTTTGATATTTGTTCATGTATACGATGAGCTGACTGAGGCTGGTTTCTATTTACTGTGTGCAAGTTCAGAGAAGATAGAAAGTTGTTTGTGTTTCAGGTCAGTTAAAATGACAAGAGATTGTCTTAAAAAAATTATCCAAATGTTATGTTATGTTTTGGTTTACATCCGCAACATGTCACTGTTGTGCTTAGTTAGTTCTTAGTTTGTGCTAGTCGGTAGACAGTTCCAGCGACGTGGTTGACACTGTGTCACAGGGTCCAGACCACTGAGGGTCTTTCTCATGTCATCACACAGGAGGGATTATACTTTCTTCAAACATAAATAGCTCAGTCTTAATGATAAGGGATTGTCTTTCAATTTTGTAATTTCAAAAAAAAAATATATATATATATATATATATATATATATATATATATATATATATTTAGCATATCATACATTATGTCGAACATTCTGTGTATCCATTTTAAGTGTTTCGTCAACTATTTATTATTCTAATGATGTGCTATCCCAAACGATTGGCTTCAAACTGATTCATCTTTCTTTAGCTGATAAAAACATAAATCATTATTTGAATATACACTATGACTGTGTTGGTGTTATGAATCAGTTGGAAACAACATAGCTGTTAACAAACAGTGATTCTCAAACAGAAGATCAAATAATACATTTAGAACATTTTTACTTCATCTCCCTCTCTCTCTCTCTCTCTCTCTCTCTCTCTCTCTCTCTCTCTCTCTCTCTCTCTCTCCCTCTCCCTCTCTCCTTCTCTCTCTCTCTCCCTCTCCCTCTCCTTCTCTCCTTCTCTCTCTCTCTCTCTCTCTCTCTCTCTCTCTCTCTCTCTCTCTCTCTCTCTCTCTCTCTCTCATCATCACTCTCTTTTCCAAGCCCAACATTGCTGCTAAGACGCAAAAATAAAATAAAAATCTAAAATCAAAAAGTATTTGGTAAGTCTATTCTCTATTTTGCGACTGATTTTGAGTGTGTGTGTGTGTACACTAGCTTCACACCCTAAATAATTCAACATTCTACTTGAGAATTCTCCTTCGAAACCCCGACTGCCATTAGACACTATCTCTCTCTCTTTCTCGGTCTTAGTCTCTCTCTCTCTCTCTCTCTCTCTCTCTCTCTCTCTCTCTCTCAATCTCTCTCTCTCTCTCTCTCTCTCTCTCTCTCTCTCTCTCTCTCTCTCACACACACACAGCCTTTCCCTCTCCATCTCTCCCTTCCTTGTAGGGAAGCATACATCACCCCCCTGAAAGAAGAAGAAGAAGAAGAAAAAGACAAAATAAATAATTCCCCAAAAGTGAAAAAGTGACAAATATCAGAGGTCGATATGAGTTCATGGGCCACACTATCCATTAAAACGAGTTTGCATGCATAATACTTCACCACGGAGCTGTTTCCCACAGTTCAGCATATTTTCTGGTGCTTGCCCTCTCTCCTCTTTGACGACGTCTCTCTCATGTAATATTCATGAGCGCACTGTCGATCAATACTGTGCCTTTAATCTGGCTACACAGACAGGCCCCTCCCACCATCCTTTGTATCCCTCCATCCCTCCATCCATTCCCCCAATTTTCCATCTCTCTCTCCCTTCCTCCATCTCTCCATACCTTCCTCCATCTCTCCATACCTTCATCTCTCTTTCCCTTCCTTCATCTCTCTCTCCCTTCCTCCATCTCTCCATACCACCATCTCTCGCTCCATACCTTCATCTCTCCCTTCCTCCATCCCTACTGCCCTCCTCCATTCCTGTCTTCCCTCCATCCTTTCCCAACCTGAAGAGGCTCTCTCTCTTTCGCTCTCCATCGCTCAATCCCCCCCCCCCTCCCTCTGTGTCAGTTGTTCATGTGTGTGTTATATATTCAACATATATTTCAGAATGTGGGTTGACTGGAGGAAAAGTATGATATTGCTTTCATGACAAATAACACGCGCACACACACGCTCACATATATTCCTTATTCTTCCTTTGGGCAGAATCTGTGAAAGCTACTGTTTTTCTCTCCCCACGCGCGTGTGTTTGGCTCTTGAATCGGGTAGCAGAAAATGCAGCATTGGGCACTGAGAGATGAACACACACACAGACACACTCACACACAGACACACACACGCACAGAGACACTTGTATCCCGGCTGCGGTTTTCTCTGATATGATATGTGCATCACAGAGAGGAGACAGTATTGATGTATCATTCTGTTCCCATACGAGACCACCCTGTTCACTGTCTGAGTGTGCCTCCTCTGTGGGGGGGGGGGGGGGAGAGGGGAGGGAGGGAGGGAGGGATAAAGAGAGAAAATAAAATTACAGAAAAAGCGAAAGGAGATGCAGAGAAGGAGAGACAAAGAGGGCCAAAGAAAGATAAGAGAGGGAGAGGAGAGAGAGAGAAGGAGTGCATGAGAGAGGGAGGAGAGGAAAAAATAGAGAGTTAAGAGTAAATAGTAAGATCGCCATAGAAAGAAAGAAAAGAAAGAGCGATGCATACAGAGGCCTTTACGAGGATCCACCCTCGTCCTCTCCTCCGTTGCCAGGCTTGAGTGATGTGCTTCTGCAGGAGGCCTTCTCACATCACTGCTCCAATCCTCACCATGTCACTGACCTCACCCCGGGCAACAAACGCCATGGTTACACTCGCCAAGTCTGTCACGGAGGGTCATAGGATTAGAAAACTTCCAAAAAGGGAATCTTTTTTAGGGGTAGATGAACCCGGAATATTTTGAAAGAAAAATGTTATCTTTAAAATATGGTTACCTCAACACAAACTCCCACTCCAGCCTACATATACTCACGCAGCTCCACAGACAAGCGCACATACGGGCAAAGCTCATGGAACTGTGAAGCTGTCATGTGTTTGGAGCCTATTTTCACTGGGTTCTGCTGTTGTTTACATTACTTCAAATGTTGGAGATCATTTGGATTTGTAGTGTGTAGAGGATTGGTGTCCCAGATGCATCTATTATCCATATAGTAACTATACACACACACACACACACACAGCCATTATGTTATCTGTGATCAACACGGAATAACCTGACAGACTTGCTGTGATAAAAGCGATATTCTAGAACCATGTCGTTATCACGATTTAAAATAAAAGACAAACGCTGCTAATTACACACTGGAAAAATTGAGGATGAATGTTATTTATTATGCGTGTGTGTGTCTGTGTGTGTGTGTGTCAATGTGTTTGTGTGTGCCTGGGTGTGTGCGGGGGTGGAATTGTGTGCCCATGTTTGTGTGCCTGTCAGTGTGTGTGTGTGTGAAGCACCCTGGTTCTGCCCCCTAATGACTCCTATGTACAGTAAGTGAAGCTGTAATTAGTAGGAGAGTCTGCAGTGTGTCTTAATGATGCCTCTTCACACCCCCCCCCCCCCCCCCACACACACACACACACACGTACAAACACACACACCTCCCCCCATAACACACTCAAATTGTGCCCATTGAGCATAGACTACACAGTCCTATATAGAGGAATGGAGGAGTCTGGGAAATGAAGTTCCCAGCCTGTCTGTGCCTGGCGTTTCTACAGACACACAGCATTCATCCAGTCATTACCATGGAGCCCAACAGGCCGCAGTAGTTAGTTCTTTCCAGTAGACATGACACAACCTTTAATGAGCTGGGATCTCCCTCTCCAGGCTCTCTCTTAATCATCTGACCTCTAGTGAGGGCACGCCCACGACTGTCTGGCTGCCCTCAGGCTCTCTGAGCACACTGACTACACACACACACACACACTGCCTACCCACGCGCACACCATGCACACACACATACGTGCACACGCACACTGACAGACTTGCTGTGTATGCTCACCCAAACACACTGGCACACTCACTCACACACTCTCTCCATCTCCTGGGAGCTGGTAGATAATGAGCCCTTCTGTCAGAGGTGCACTTCAAGGGTGCCCTCACCAAACACCACTCTCTCTCCCCCCTCTGTCTCCCCCCTATCCCTCTCTCTCCCCCCTCTGTCTCCCCCCTCTGTCTCCCCCCTATCCCTCTCTCTCCCCCCTCTCTCTCCCCCCTCTGTCTCCCCCCTCTGTTTCCCCCTATCCCTCTCTCTCCCCCCTCTGTCTCCCCCCTCTGTTTCCCCCTATCCCCATCTCTCCCCCCTCTGTCTCCCCTCTCTCTCTCCCCCCTCTCTCTCCCCCCTCTGGAAGCAAGGGGTAGGGGAAAGGTGGGAGACTGTCTGTAACTTATAATTTTGTATAACTTAGATCAGTTTTGTGTATTTGTGTGTGTGTGTTTGTGTGTATGAAAGTTGGAGAAAAATAGCCAGTGGTCTGTTAAGACTAGTGCTAGTCTTCAGTATCGATCACTCTGATAAAAAACGAGCAAAACAGGAATGGCCATCCAATCACTGAGCCCCATTATCCACAGTGGATCTGGCTTTTGATTATCGCTGAGCTGGCAGACAGGCTGGATGGAGGGAAGAAAGAAGGGAAGAAAGGAGGGAGGGAGACATGGACACGGCTTTAGAGACACACACACAAGAGTGACAGATAATGACAGTGATGATGATGATAATGGTGGTGGTGATGATGATTATGATGATGATGATGATGATGATGATGGTAGTGATGGTGATGATGATGATGGTGATGGTGATGGTGATGATGATGATGATGGTGGTGATGATGATGGTGATGATGGTGATGATGATGGTGATGATGGTGATGATGATGGTGATGATGGTGATGATGATGGTGGTGATGGTGATGATGGTGGTGATGATGGTAGTGATGGTGATGGTGGTGATGATGATGATGATGATGATGGTGGTGATGATGGTGGTCATGATTTGCTGAGGAAAGGAGGGAACACTAAAGTCATGTGACTCAGGTCAGGAAGCTGTGTGTTCCACGACAACACTTTCTGCCATCTGTCTAGCTTGCTTTCAGACCAGCAGACAGACAGACAGACAGCATGCGCAGCAGCGCAGATACTGGCTTTGAACTGGGGAGACTGGCTGATTCATTTGAATTATTAAATGGGTGATGGAGGAGGTGAGAGAGAGAGAGAGAGAGAGAGAGAGAGAGAGAGAGAGAGAGAGAGAGAGAGAGAGAGAGAGAGAGAGAGAGAGAGAGAGAGAGAGAGAGAGAGAGAGAGAGAGAGAGAGAGAGAGATAGAGGGATATAGAGAGAGACGTCTGTCTAATATACTGTACGTATGACCAGACGTGTGTGTGTGCTGCAGTAGGGATGTGTCAGGGCTACAGTGAGGGGTTACATGTCACCATTTGACATCACACCCTGACGTCTCCTATCCAGAACGGCCGTCTGCACCGACGTGCGTGTGTGCAAACATGCTCACATCAACGTGTTTGTCCAACTGTGTGTGTGTGTGCGTGTGTGTGTGTGTGTGTGTGTGTGCAAGCGTGCTCCTAACAATGTGTGTGTGTGTGTGTGTGCAAGCATGCTCCTAACAATGTGTGTGTGTGTGTGCGCCGTTGAGCGCTTGTAGACGGGGTGCTTGGACAGAGAGGGGGGGGGAGGGGGGGTCACTGAGAGGAAGGGGTCCGCAATTAAATGACAGTGTGGAGTGTCCCTGGTGCTAATGCCTAGATCAGCTGCTGTAATGTCGCCACCCTCTTCCTCCCTCCCTCCATGCCACGCACTGCTCCTTTGATGTCTGTACACACAAGGGACACCCCTCCTCCCCCACAGCCTTTTCAAACCCACCCACCCCCCCCCCGTTGCATCTACAACCCCCCTCCTCTCTGCTCTCCCCCTCCCCCTCCTCTCTGCATCCCCTTCCCCCTCCTCTCCCCCCTCCCCCTCCTCTCTGCCTCCCCCTCCTCTCTGCTTCCCCCTCCTCTCTGCCTCCCCCTCCCCCTCCTCTCTGCCTCCCCCTCCTCCCCTCCACGCTGCGTGCAGCGCCTCCCCCTTCTGTCTGAATGCTGCCTCGTATCGCTCTCGCAGCAAACACACTGTCGCCGAGGACGCGGAGAGAGATAAAGACTGGAGGAGAGGAGGAAAAGAGAGAGATAGCAGAGAGAAAGAGAAAGAAAGGGACAGAGAGAGAAAGAGAGAAAGCGAGAGAAAGAGAGAGCGAGCAAGAGAGAGAGAGCTGCGTGTGTTTATTGTCTGTGGGCTGACTGCTCGCGTGGTGTCTACTCCCCTACAGACAACAGAGGGAGAAGGAGAGCGGATTCATTCAAAAGACCAGGAGAAGAAAGGATTAACAAGACTAACAGAGTAGGAAGAGGGGAAGACCGGAGCTGGAGGGAGACACACGCAAAAAAAGAGAAAGAGGAAGTGATACGCTGCGAGGGAAGGAGAGACAGAGAGAGAGAGCGTAGGAGAGTGCGAGCCAGCGCAAGAAAAGCGAACGACAGCGAGTGAGAGGTACAGAGAGAGTGATAGCGAGAGAGCGTGAGAGAGGGATACAGTAGAGAGAGAGAGAGAGAGAGAGAGAGAGAGAGAGAGAGAGAGAGAGAAGAGAGAGAGAGAGAGAGAGGATCTCCCTGCTAAATGCGCAGGTCGTCTCGTTCTGCTGCTCTCAGCTCCATGGCCAGCTGTCTCCTCCTCTCCACCTCTGGAATGCTGCCCCATCACACTCTGCACTGTCCCCCTGCCTTCCTCTACCTGCCCGAGGTAAGATCTCTCTCTTTCTCTCTATCTCTCTCTATCTCTCTCTCTCTATATCTCTCTCTATCTCTCTCTTCCTCTCCCTTTCTCTCTCTTTCCCTCCCTCTCTCTCTGTCACCCTCTCTCTCTGTCCCTTACTCTCTGTCTCTCTCTGATTCTCTTTACTTATTTTCTTTCTCTCGGATTCTCCTCCTCTCCTCCTCTCCTCCTCTCCTCTTCTCCTCCTCTCCTCTTCTCCTCCTCTCCTCCTCTGTTCTCCTCCTCCTCTCCTCCTCTCCTCTTCTCCTCCTCCTCCTCTGTTCTCCTCCTCCTCTCCTCCTCTCCTCCTCTCCTCCTCTCCTCCTCTCCTCCTCTGTTCTCCTCCTCCTCTACTCCTCTCCTCTTCTCCTCCTGTGTGCGGGGGTAAGAAATGACAGCGCTGTTTCTATCTTTCCCCCGACCCCCGACCCCAAACCTGACCCCTGACCCTGGCTGTTTTCACTGTGGCAACTGGGCTCAATGTTGACGGGATATCCCTCTCTCTCTTTCAAGTGTTTTTCAGGTTTTATGTTCCTCTCTCTTTTCCTGTCTTTCTTCCCCACTTTCACTGGTCCTCTCCTAGCCGCTGTTGACAGGAGCGAGCGAACGGGCGTTTGTGTGTGTTGAAGCAGAGTGTGTACTGCGCGTGTGTGTAACATGTAACGTTGTCCGTCGTGTACACCGTGGAGCGTGTGTGTGTGTGTGTGTTTTAAGATCAGTGCACCATGTAAATCCATTGTGATTGTGTTGTAGTTGTAGTTAGTCTCTCCCCCCTCTCTGTCTCTCTGAATCAGATATCAACACCTTGCCATGTCTCCCTGTTTACACCAAGAAGACACTCAGCACTTCCAATGACGCAACAGCACATGGTGTCTGAGGGTTTCATTAGTGTGCGTGTGTGTATGTGTGTTCAGGAAAACTCTCATCAGTCAATGTTGTTGAACAAATCGCTGATGTAGAAATAAATGAAAAACTGAGCAACCCTCTCCTGGTGTGTGAGGGTGAGGGTTTGTGTGTCTTGAACAGAGCATGGTGTAATCATGTGATGAATGGGGGTGGAGATTGTTGGCTGCTATCACACTCACACACAGCTAGATTGTTGGTTTAATTGATTCCTTGTCACTGACCCTTTTGGCTTGGAAGAAATGCAACAAAAAACATACTTAAAGGCTGCTAATTTTCTTTGTATTTTTAACACTAACAAACCTCTAACAAACAACAACAAGGTGACTCTTTAAGAGCTCATGTGCATCTCCTGAATTATTCAAACACATTTAAATCAGCAGGGAGTGTGTGTGCGTCTGTGTGTGTGTGCGTACCAGTGTGTGTTCAAATACTCTGTATGTATGCAGGGTCCACCGGCTACCAGTTATACAAGTGTGTATGTGTGTGTGTGTGTGTGTGCACCGACAGTTTTACTAGTGTTGTTCAACATAACAGAGTCTCTCTGCAGTCCTGTGTGTTGGTGACACAGAGCTAGTCACACACACACACTCGCAGGTGCATGCTGGTAACCCACACAGAGAGCCAGGCTGGTAACACACACACACACACACAGAGGTAGGCACGAGGACCCTCTAGCTCTCTTTATACCCTGTCCCTCCATCAGAGTAATGGTCCTCTCTCCCTCCCCCTCTCTCCCTCCTTCCCTCCCCCTCTCTA
>NC_140377.1:2255000-2270000 GCF_054491055.1 Hypomesus nipponensis | reverse complement strand
GAACAGCGCGGCTCAGTAATACTCTCACTTCCGTCTCACTCAATAGGCTGTGATTCAATACAAACACCCGCACTGACTCCCCCTGCACACACAACACCCCCTCCATTTGTGAGATACGTTTATATGATTTGGATATATTTCCAGTCCCTGTTTCTCCTCCTGCCTTGGAGGTTTGATGGCGGGAAGGGTAGGGGAAGAGACGGAGGAGTGGAGGAGAGGATGGAGGAGAGGATGGAGGAGAGGGTGGAGGAGAGGACGGAGGAGAGGACGGAGGAGAGGACGGAGGAGAGGGTGGAGGAGAGGACGGAGGAGAGGGTGGAGGAGAGGGTGGAGGAGAGGGTGGAGGAGAGGACGGAGGAGAGGGTGGAGGAGAGGGTGGAGGAGAGGACGGAGGAGAGGGTGGATTGAAATGTTTTTCTACTTCTCTTCATCTCGCCCTGGAGGAAAACACTAAATCACTGCTCAGTCATTTATTATGAAGTTTCATTTTGTTTGTGTGTGTGTGTGTGTGTGTGTGTGTGTGTGTGTGCAAGAGAGAGAGAGACAGAGACAGAGAGAGAGAGAGAGAGAGAGAGAGAGAGAGAGACAGAGAGTGAGAGAGAGAGAGAGAGAGAGAGAGAGAGAGAGAGAGAGAGAGAGAGAGAGAGAGAGAGAGAGAGAGAGAGAGAGAGACGACAGAGGGACTTGACAGTCTGGTTGTTACTCTTAGGGCCAGCCTACCTCTATCGTGCGTTAGAACACTGTCAATTGAGCCAAATTAAATTTGCAGCCTGGAAAAAATAATGCTGCAAAGAGAGCAATAGATTTACACAGGAACAAAGCCTTTCTGTGGTGTGTGTGTGTGTGTGTGTGTGTGAGTGAGTGTGTTTGTGTGTTTCCGTCAAGCTAGTCGTATCAGCTACAGGACAGAATGTATACTCCCTGATCTACATGTTGTCTCTGAGTGCATCAATAAAGCCATATTAACATTTAGCCAATAATGCTAAACAGTTAGCAGTGGTAATGCTAATTACTAGCCTGCAGACTGAAATACTCCATTGTAACCTATGGAGTCTGTGTATTAGCATTCATGCTACTCTGCTCGCTAATATACTCCTACTAAAGCACTTGTTAACATATTCACCAGTCAATAACAGCCAATGTTCTTTACAAAACTTGACATCATATTTAAATGTTTTTCAACAGTTATTTACTTTATGCTTGTATTTAAAGTTCATAGAAATGTAAAATCAATTCTGAACTGTTATTATGTCATGGTTTTATATCAGTTTAATTCTTGTTCAGAACCAGGCACCCACACCCACACCCGCACAAGCACACGCACACGCACACACACACACACACACACACAATTCTCCTCCTGGCTCAGAACAGTTAGAGAGACTGTCCACTTGGTTTAGCGATCAGCCTGTGTGTGTGTGTGTGTGTGTGTGTGTGTGTGTGTGTGGGTGTGTGTGTGTGTGTGTGTGTGTGGGTGTGTGTGTGTGTGTGTGTGTGTGTGTGTGTGTGTGTGTGTGTGTGTGTGGGTGTGTGTGTGTGTGTGTGTGTGTGTGTGAAGTGACTGTCATAATTCATTTCCAGCCTGCCTTTAGTATTTGTGTGTGTGTGTGTGTGTGACCCTTCTCTCTTGAGCTGAAACAGGTAACTATATGTATGAATATATAAAAGCCACCTGCGGTCTTCTACACCACCAGATCAATACTGGAACTGATCTGGTGGGGTTTAGCACCAGTCTATAAAATCAAATGGTGCTTGAAATTGATTTTAAGTTCTCTGGTAGAGAAGGTGTTTTGAAGTGATAGAGGGTGGGGTGGTGAGGTGGAGGGGGTGGAGCAATGATAGACAGAGAGATGATAAATAGAGACATGACACTGTATAAAGGGTGGAGAAAGGGAGGGGTGGTGGCAGGGGCGGGGTTACGACAACCACGTAAGCACATGACCTCTAAGGCAGATTATTGGTGTGGCTCTGCAATCAAATGAGCGTTTTATGTGATGTAATTATATTGTATGTATCCTAGATATTAGCGGAAAATATACAGCAATCTTCCTTTATAAACCTAAATGAGACACACACACACACACACACAAAACTTACGTAATGTGTCTCCATTTTTTAGATGAAGCTTTAGCCTTCAATCAATTCTCATACTCCAACACACACACACACACACACACAGTGTCTCGCACAGTGTATGGGCATTAACCTTGATTCATACAGCATCCTAGCCTGGTGAACATTCTGTACTAATGTGTGTGAGATGGGCATCTCCAGATCTCCATGTGTCCTCCACACCATACACAGCATGTGTCCATCGGGACCAGGAGGAGAGAGAGATGGGGAAGAAGGAGAGAGATGGGGAAGAAGGGGAGAGAGAGGGGGGAGGAGGAGAGAGAGATGGGGAAGATGGAGAGAGAGAGGGGGGAGGAGGAGAGAGAGATGGGGGAGGAGGGGAGAGAGATGGGGGAGGAGGGAGAGAGATGGGATGTTCCTCCTCTCTTCTTATCATCTTTTAGTGGCTCCCTCCGGACAAGCGCTGTGCTCTGTTAAAAAATGTAACTTACAAATTACAGCCTCCACAGGGCTCTAATGCGTGTGTGTGTGTGTGTGTTTGTGTGTGTGTGTGTGTGTGTGTGTGTGTGTGTGTGTGTGTGAAAGTAGAAAGGAAGAGAAATGCTGAAAGGGGTTTGTGAATATATGTTGAGATTTTTAATTTTGTCCTGTACATTTATAGTTATAAATCGCAACAGTGTGCATACACACAATTAGGAAGATATATGTTACTAATAACAGTGTGTGTGAGAGAAAGAGAGGGAGAGAAAGAGACAGACAGAGAGAGAGAGAGAGAGGAGAGAGGTAGGGAGAACGTGTTAGGAAGAGTTGGTTTGTGTGCACTTGCCTCTGTGCTGTGTGTATTTCAAAGAGAGAGAACATGCTTTTGTCTTTGCATGCAGTGTGGGTGTGTGTGATTGGACAAACCCAGAAGTGAGGTCAATGCAACATGTCAACCCCTTCGAGGCTCACACAGACACACACACACACACACACACACACACAGTTTTGTGCTCTAATCGTCAGCCTGTGATCTCTAATGAAGACCCCCTCCCCCGATGTTCAGACACTCAGCGTCTGATCTGTAATCACAGCAGCGTCACTTTACTGGGAGGTGTACAGGGCTTCTGCTCGTGCTGCTCTGTGAACCAGAGGGTTAGGGCATGCTGCTCTATGAAGCAGAGGAAAGACTCTTCCTGGGGAGCATTGTGAGGTGTGCTTGTGTCAGTTGCAGCTGGGGTGTTTTTTTTTCGTCTTCAAGCCTTTTGTTTAAACTAATATCAAACAACTAAACATTTGGAGAAAGACAATATTATTTGTGTGGTAGACTACATTGGAAAGACTTGTTGCGACCAAATCCATTGATTTATGATGTGATCGATCATTAGAAGGGGGAGGGGGGGGGGGGGCTTTTTCACCTTTCAAACGTGACCTTTCCTGGAAGATGCATTCACCAACTCCAAAAAAACAAAGAAAAAAATATTCCACAATGCAATTGCGTATTTATTCTTTTTAGTCCGTAGATGTAAAAGGAACCAAAAATATTCCAAATAACCCTCAACCCTATATAACCTGTCATTCTAGTTGTAGTCGGTAGGCCGCCTGCTTGATTTATCAAATTCAATTTCCGTTTTACACACATGCGCTACTTTTCTTGTGTAACCCACCATCCACACTTAGAACTGAAGTCCTAATATCCCAGTAATGGCCTACATAAAACCACAACAGACATTCGCAAACCAATCAAAAGGATTTTACCCACTGTCTATTAGGCCTATACACTGCAAGGAAATTTGTTTTTTCGACATTGCCATTTCTCTATGCAAGAAACGCCATCTAGCTAACCAGTTCGAAGGGTGAAAGTACAACATGGATGAGGATTTGTGATGTTGTGACGTTTGTGACTGTAGCTAGGTAGTTAGCTACCATTAGCTTCACTTTTCTCCTCCACAAACATGAAAATTATGCCTAATCTGTGCAACGGAACCTTCTAGCCGATAGAAGCAACGCAATTTTTATCAAGGCGAACATTTTGACCCCAAGTTTGTATGGAGCACTTGTAAACATTGAAGGACTGTAGTCCTAACTATAGTTAGTCATCTTTGTATTTCAATGATTGGAGAGAGGAAGAGAGGGACATAGAGGGGGAGGAAGATGTAGGGAGAGAGGAAGAGAAAGGAAGAGAAGGAGAGGGGGAATGTTTTAATGAAGTGGAAGGGAGAGATTCCAGGGCAGAGAGCTATCAATGCCAGGGAGACAAATGCGATTTAGCTGTGTCGCGAGCGAGTGGAAAATTGCTGTGTAAATTGGAGGTTGTCAGTGGTATGTGTGTGTGTGTGTGTGTGCGTGTGTGCGTGTGTGTGTGTGTGTGCATGCATGTGTGTGTGTGTGTGCGCGTGTGTGTGTGTACTTACATTTTATGGGTGAGAATCCAATCACACGGGGCAGCGTACGCCGCCGTTGCCCTCGACAATCCACTCCTCTCCCAAGGATCCTCTTCCCACACACACGCCAACACACACACGCCAACACACACACACACCAACACACACACACACCAACACACACACACACCAACACACACACCAACACACACACCAACACACACACCAACACACACACCAACACACACACACCAACACACACACCAACACACACACACTCCTTCATAAACTCATTTTTGCCCTGCTGTTTGAGGATTGCTTGCTGCAGTTCTGTTTTATCTTGTCTCTCTCACACACTCACACACACACACTCAAATGTATCCTCTCTCACTTCCTTACTTTGTCACTGAAATGAACAAAGCTATCAGCCTTTCAAACTATTACACTTTTACACTGTATCTCTCTATCACTCTCTCACTCTTTCTTTGACAAAGAAAGTGTCTTCTCATATATATGTGATATATATATATATATATATATATATATATATATATATATATATATATAAATGTATATATACATTTTTCCTCCTATCATCTTTTTAAGTTGCATGGTGTTACTCCCTCACCCTCTTCCTGTTTATCTTCTCTTTCCTCCTTGCATCGTCCTCTTAGCCTGTCATCATCCCTCTGTCTCTTACTGCCCTCCGTCTTTCTAGCTTCTGAAGTGCTCGCTGGTGTCGTGTGTGTGTGTGTGTGTGTTCAGGTTTAGGGAGAGTTATGTTGACAGTGGCGTGGAAATGATGGGCCGGTGCTGAGGTATCTGGGTCTCATAAATCCTCCATCACTCTGTCTAATTTACGAGGAGGTTTGTGTGCCTGTTTTTGACTGAGGTTTTTGACCTGCTCCTCATCTCTTCCCGCCTCTCCTCGCCTCTCCTTTTCTCGCCCCTCCTCCCTTATCCTCTTCTTCACTTTCCTCTCATTTCCTCTCCTCTCTTCTTCTCTCCTTTCTTCTCCTCTCTTCTTCTCTCCTTTTCTCTCCACTCTTCTGTCCTCCAGGCTAGCTAGATTTATGACAGGATGCAACAAACCCACATTCATTTCCGACTTTATTTATCCTCTCACTTTCATTGGATGTGTAAACAAGGTCTTTGATGAGTTTCAAATTCATTTTTATGTATTTGTTGGTTTCTTTGCTACCAGCCAATTAAGTTTCATCGCTGTTAGGCCAGGCAGCTTTATTGGACAAAAGGAAGAGAAGATAAATCATATTAGAATATTTCCTTTGAACGTCAGTACATGAAAACATAACTTGGTTGTCTGCTAACTAAGAAGTCCGGCCCAAAGGAAAATAGACATACAGGAAGTGAAACTTGCAGGACATTGGACCTACAGAAAGTAAGATATACATGAAGTCAAGTCTATAGTTATCTCTGCCCACCTTATATATAGTTCTATTCATGATTTATTATATACTCTTACCTAACTTTATTTTACCAGGTCAGCTTCTTCGAGTTTATACATGATACAGCTGTATATTTCAGTTTTATAGTGTGTGTCCAAACAATAGTGTTTCCTAGAGAACTCCTTGCTCACATCTGTAAAAATAGTAACCCAGGGATGGTTAGGATGAGGCCCTGGCCCCCATGCATGTGGGTCTGCATGACCCCAGGGATGGTTAGGATGAGGCCCTGGCCCCCATGCATGTGGGTCTGCATGACCGCAGGGATGGTTAGGATGAGGCCCTGGCCCCCATGCATGTGGGTCTGCATGACCGCAGGGATGGTTAGGATGAGGCCCTGGCCCCCATGCATGTGGGTCTGCATGACCGCAGGGATGGTTAGGATGAGGCCCTGGCCCCCATGCATGTGGGTCTGCAAGACCTCAGGGATGGTTAGGATGAGGCCCTGGCCCCCATGCATGTGGGTCTGCAAGACCTCAGGGATGGTTAGGATGAGGCCCTGGCCCCCATGCATGTGGGTCTGCATGACCGCAGGGATGGTTAGGATGAGGCCCTGGCCCCCATGCATGTGGGTCTGCAAGACCTCAGGGATGGTTAGGATGAGGCCCTGGCCCCCATGCATGTGGGTCTGCAAGACCTCAGGGATGGTTAGGATGAGGCCCTGGCCCCCATGCATGTGGGTCTGCAAGACCTCAGGGATGGTTAGGATGAGGCCCTGGCCCCCATGCATGTGGGTCTGCATGACCGCAGGGATGGTTAGGATGAGGCCCTGGCCCCCATGCATGTGGGTCTGCATGACCGCAGGGATGGTTAGGATGAGGCCCTGGCCCCCATGCATGTGGGTCTGCATGACCGCAGGGATGGTTAGGATGAGGCCCTGGCCCCTCATGTCTTCTTGACCGCTCCCTATATCTCTGTGTGGGTCTTTGTTTATCACACGTCTTCGTTGAATTTCAAATTCACCAAAATTGCTCCGGAGTGGAGGATAGGGATTCCTATTGGATTTTTATTTTTTATTTTTTTAACCATACCAATTGGCCGAGGTTATTTAGATGGTTATTTTCTCTCTTTCTCTCTTTCTTTGTTCTTGCTTTCCCTTTCTTTATGACTTGCTCTCCCCCATCCCTCTTCCCCTCTCTCTCTCTCTCTCTCTCTCTCTCTCTCTCTCTCTCTCTCTCTCTCTCTCTCTCTCTCCCTTCCTCCCTCTGCTCTGTTTGTGGTGACAGCTTGTGATTGGATCAGGGAAGTATGAGTAAAGCTGGAGGGCTGCAGAACTTCTCAACTGAGTTACTGATTTAGCGGCAAACTCCACTTGTCTATTGGGTTAGAACCGGGTTAGAACTGGGTTAGAACCGGCCTGGTTATTTGGCCTGGAAAAGGTAGTCTGACATATTCCTCTTTTTTTTAATCCTTTTTGATCTCTCTCTCCCCATCTCTCTCTCTCCCCATCTCTCTCTCTTTTTCCCCATCTCTCTCTCTCTCTCTCTCCCCATCTCTCTCTCTCCCCATCTCTCTCTCTTTCTCCCCATCTCTCTCTCTCTCTCCCCATCTCTCTCTCTTCCTCCTCATCCCTCTCTCCACCCTGCTTCCTTGTCTGACATTTACAAAATGGATGGCTACGTAAAATAGCCCTCAGGGAGTGAGCATGGCAAGGGCTGGACTGCACTACTACTCTGCTTAGTGTAGTGTGGACTCTACTAAGTGTATTGTGGACTCTACTTAGTGTAGTGTGGACTAATGTTTAGCATATTTTGTAGTCTGCTACCTGTCACCTTGTCAATAAGATACCCCACTTTCCTAACGGGACAGGAAGTTGAACATCGACAGACAGGAAACTGGATGTGAGCAGACACGAGTCTTTGGGCCTAATCTAATCTAACCTAATGTAATCTCCCTGTGCTACTTTGAGGGCGTCTCAGTCCGGCGGGGGGTGCGTCCTCTCTCATAACATCACATTAGACACTGTGTGGAAGCAGGGTTGACGCCCGCTTAGACTAGCACACTTAGACTAGCACACTTAGACTAGCACACTTAGACTAGCTCTCTATTAGACCATCACATTAGCCTGTCTGCCTGCCTGCCTGCCTGCCTGTTTGCGTGCCTGCCTACCTGTGTGCCTGTCTGTCTGTCTGTCTATCTGTATGTCTGTCTGTCTATCTATCTATCTGTCTGTCTGTCTGTCTCTGTCTGTCTGTCTGTCTGTCTGTCTGTCTGTCTGTCTGTCTGTCTGTTTGTTTGTCTGCATCCTTCCCTTGCCTATAAGCCAAGCCCCCCCGCCCCCCCCCCCCGCCCCTGGCACTCTCTCCCCCCCCCCCCCCCCCCCCCCCCCCCGGATCACTGACACCATTAGAGCTGTAGGATGAACTATCAGTAGGTTCTAGTCTCAGCAGATGGTGTGCCTCTGAATGTCAACCCTCCTGGCACCTAAAGAGACATTTTGCCGTTCCTGCTTTCATAGCTGTTGTTTTTCATTCCTCCATCTCTTCCCTTCCCCTTCCCACCATACCATTGTGCATCGCTCACTCCATCTATCCGCCTCTTCATCCATCCATCTTTACCTCCGTCTCCCTCGCTCTTACTCAGGGAGGGCAGGTGACCCTCTCGTCAGTCTCTCCCACACACAGACACACACACACGGACGCACCTCCAGATCAGTCACTCAGCAAGGGCGTCCTTATGCTAGGCTGATTACTGCTATTAGCATGTGGATGAGCTGAGAATGAGCTAATTGAAGTTAGATAAATATTGACGTTCATTTGTATTCAAGGGAAACAGAGGGGTGCTGTACAGGTCCCAGTAAATACAGGCTGGCCAGCCATTATCTTACAGCACTCTGAAGCCATTACACCCCCGATATGAAGGAGGAGGGGAGGGGGGGGGGGGGGGAGGTTGAGAGGAGTTATTACTAGATTACACTCTGTGTTCTATTTTCCTCCCTCCCTCCCCTCCCTCTCTGTATGTACTGCTGTGTGTGACCCAGTAGTCAGTCAAAGTGCTGCCAGGTTAAGTCCCATCCATCACAGAGCTTCAGTGTGTAGGTGACCCCCCAGGCTGGGTAATAACAGCTCGGGTCCTGGGGGGCCTGAGTGAGACAGATGACCCGGCTAGATCTCATCCCTGGGTCTCCCCTACACCTCATCTCTCACAGGGGGAACAACTGCTGGTGGCTGAGGGCTGAGGCCAGGGTAGAGGTCTGGGCTGGGGCCGGGGCTGAAGACGGGGGTGCTGGGGCAGGGGGAGGGGGAGGGGGGGGGGGGGGGGGGGGGGGGTGAGTGACACAGAGGGAGTCTGGCTGGAAGTAACACCATCCCTGGAAACCTGCAATCATCTGGACCTGGACTACTACATGATAATGATGGGACATCAGTTACACACACACACACACACACACACACTCTCACACAGCCTCACACACAGCCTCACACACAGCCTCACACACAGCCTCACACACAGCTAAAATGTGTACTCACATCACATGTTCACATACTTGCATGTAAGCCGGAGAGAGGGAGAGAGGGAGACGAAAAGAGACAGGGAGAGAAGGAGAGAAGGAAGGCGGAAAGACAATGATTGCTGATGATGGAAGTATAGAAGGAGAGGAGTGTTTGATGGCAGTAAAATGATTGGCTTGCTGGCTGATTGACTGGCCGATTGACTGGCTGATTGACTGGCCGGCTAGCTGTGTTTTTTCCAGCACAGTTACTGGTTGGCTTGCTAGCTGTTTAATACAATAGGACTGGCTGACTGGCTGTTTTTTTCTGTCTGTCTGTCAGCCTGACTGTTTTATTAGCTGCTTCTCTGGCTGGTTTTGTTGGCTGGCAGCAGAGATGCAGTGGGTTATTGAGTCGGCTGTAATTTGATAAGGAAAGGAAAACCCAATGGACTATGATCCAGTCAGCACTTTGAGACCAGCTACAGTTCTGATGTGATGTGAAGTCACTGGCATGACTGATAGTGCTAGAGAGAAAGGGAGGGGAGAGGGAGAGGGAGAGGGAGAGGGAGAGAGGCAGAGAGGGAGAGAGAAAGGGAGGGAGGGTGGGGTTGCTGGGGAGGAGGAGAGAGGAGGAGGAGGAGGAGGGAGGGACAGATTGTTCTGGTGGAGATGGAGAAGGGGGGATAAACAAGGAAAGGTAGGAGATGGGAAAGAGACGGCAAAAGACAAAGAGGTCTGAGTATGGAGAGAAGAAGAGAGAGTCTGGAGGAGTGCAGAGAGAGGGAGAGAGGTTGGAGGAGTGCAGAGAGAGAGGGAGAGAGGCTGGAGGAGTGCTGAGAGAGAGGGAGAGAGGCTGGAGGAGTGCAGAGAGAGAGGGAGAGAGGCTGGAGGAGTGCAGAGAGAGAGGGAGAGAAGCTGGAGGAGTGCAGAGAGAGAGGGAGAGAGGCTGGAGGAGTGCTGAGAGAGAGGGAGAGAGGCTGGAGGAGTGCTGAGAGAGAGGGAGAGAGGCTGGAGGAGTGCTGAGAGAGAGGGAGAGAGGCTGGAGGAGTGCAGAGAGAGAGGGAGAGAGGCTGGAGGAGTGCAGAGAGAGAGGGAGAGAGGCTGGAGGAGTGCAGAGAGAGAAGGAGAGAGGCTGGAGGAGTGCTGAGAGAGAGGGAGAGAGGCTGGAGGAGTGCAGAGAGAGAGGGAGAGAGGCTGGAGGAGTGCAGAGAGAGAGGGAGAGAGGCTGGAGGAGTGCAGAGAGAGAGGGAGAGAGGCTGGAGGAGTGCAGAGAGAGAGGGAGAGAGGCTGGAGGAGTGCTGAGAGAGAGGGAGAGAGGCTGGAGGAGTGCAGAGAGAGAGGGAGAGAGGCTGGAGGAGTGCAGAGAGAGAGGGAGAGAGGCTGGAGGAGTGCAGAGAGAGAGGGAGAGAGGCTGGAGGAGTGCAGAGAGAGAGGGAGAGAGGCTGGAGGAGTGCAGAGAGAGAGGGAGAGAGGCTGGAGGAGTGCTGAGAGAGAGGGAGAGAGGGAGTGCAGAGAGAGAGGGAGAGAGGCTGGAGGAGTGCAGAGAGAGAGGGAGAGAGGCTGGAGGAGTGCAGAGAGAGAGGGAAAGAGGCTGGAGGAGTGCAGAGGGAGAGGGAAAGAGGCTGGAGGAGTGCTGAGAGAGAGGTGTGTTCCGTTTAGAGGGGGGGGGGGGGGGGGGGGGGGGGGGGGGGGGGGTGGTGGTTGGTTCTGGGTGTGTAGCCTCAGGCACATGCCCAGCAGGTGAGACCTGCTCATACCTGGGACATCTGTTTGTGTGCTCAGCAATAAGCAGAGCAGGGATGTTCACCTCTCTCTCTGTCTCTCTCTCTCAAGCCTTCTCTCTCAACCTCTCTCTTTCTCAATCTCTTTCAGCCTCAATTTATTTCTACTCACTCCCTGTCGCGCTCACCTTTCTCTATCTAATCTCTCTTTCTCTCCCTCTCTTTATCCTGTTTTCTGTTTGTATTTCTCCCTCTTGCTTTGTTGGTGAATTATTTTCAAAGTGCATATATTGACTAGTTATCTCTTCCTCCTTTCCTCTTCCCCCCTCTCTCTCCCTTTCTACTTTCTCTCTCCCTCTCTCCTCTCTGAATATCTCTATAGCAAAAACTCACTGGTTTGAGTTTCTCAACACACACCAACAAAGACACACACACACACACCCACATACAGATACACTATTCACTTATTCCTTCTTCACCCCGTTGTGCTCATAACTGAAAAATGATGTCCATTCATTTTATCAAGGTCAGTGTACAATTAAAACATTCATGATCTATCAAGCGATGAATGGCAAGCTCAATCACCTGGGGGGAGGGAGACAAAATTAGTTCATGTAGAATGCACACTAATACACACACACACACTCTGTATAACACACACACACGCATGCACGCACATACTCACACACACACACAAATAACAGACACACACGGACACATCCTGAATCCCCTCGATCACAGACAAAGCCATCACCATACATCCAATTATTCGACATGACACACAGCCGGGCCATGTCCAGGACACCACACACACACACACACACCACACACACACACACACACACCACACACTGACCGTAACAATGATCTGTGATGTGAGAAGCAGAGCAGGTTCTGTGGTGAAGCCACACTGCTCCGCTAGGCAGGAGGAGCAGACCCTTCAGGTATCTTAGCACAGGAATTAAAACAAGGTTATTACAAAGACTTCTTTTTGATGTCTGACTAATAAATTATATATAGGAGCCTTTTGCAAGTTATGCTCTTTCAAGCCCGGCTCTGTGTCTCTTAATATATGCAATGCATGCGTGTACACGTTCACACACACACAGGCACACACACACACAGGCACACACCCACAGGCACACACGCACTGTGGGCTGCGGGTGTGGTGTACGTATCTCCTTGCCTACCCTGGCTGTGTGGTAATGACGCTAATGTGGCCTTCTGTACTGCTTTAATCAGACGCGTGCTTCTGCAGGGCAGCTGGAGCCTGCTGCTGAGGAGGCTGTCTGCTCAGCACTCACACCCACAAGAGAGCCTCTGTCTCTGGGCAACCCCGCCTGGCGGGACCACCCCCCCACCCCCATGAAGGGAGGAGGAGTGTAATGGGAGGTAGACATGTGAAGGAAGAGAAGATACAAATAGAGAGAGAGAGATCAGTAACCCAGTGTAGGAGGAAGTATTTCTAGCGTAGTGTGAAGGTCTCACCTGTCATTGCGACTGCAGCTCCAACATTACCTTTCATGTCTTGCCTACATCAGCATCCTACTTTCATCTCTCTCTCTCTCTCTCTCTCTCTCTCTCTCTCTCTCTCTCTCTCTCTCTGCTGTTGTAAAGGCAATCTTTCAGTCTCTCCTGCTCCATTTCTGGATCTATCCATCTCTAACTTGCTGTTTCTCTCTCCGTGTCCTCTCTCTCCCTCTCTCCTCTCCCTCTCTCCTCCCCCCTCCTCTCCCTCTCTCCTCCCCCCTCCTCTCCCTCTCTCCTTCCCCTCTCTCCTCCGCCCTCCTTCCCCTCTCTCCTCCCCCCTCTTCTCGCTCTCTCCTCACCATCTCTCCTCTATTCTGTGTGGTGTTAGAACTGGTTCATCATTGATGCTTCTCCTCTTACCAGGCTCAGAATAGGCGAGGAAACCAGCTTCCTGTCATAATAGACCTCCCCCTTCTCCCCCCTCCAGATCCTCCCCCCTCCGACTCTTTCCCCCTCCGACTCCTCCCCCCTCCAGATCCTCCCCCCTCCCCAGACCTCTTATCTCTTCTTTCCACACTCCCCACCCCCCTTTCAGACACCTACTCTCCTCTATTCTCTCCACTCTTCCAGACTCTTTTCCCTTCACTCTCCCTGCATCACTTCCTGCTCAGATGAGTATGAGTGTCCACTTCCTGTTACACGCTAGGGAACATGAGGGGGCCGGTAAGAGAGTCTGAGCGCGAAGGAGCAGGAGAGTCTAGCTCCTCCTCCTGGCCTTTTCTGGCGTCTCCTGTACTCTCCTGGTCTCTCCTGTCCTCTCCTGGTCTCTCCTGGTCTCAGCCCTGTAGAGGGTTTCCAGTCTGGCCAGACAGTCGTCTGAGAGACAGACAGCTAGTCTGAGAGACAGACAGTCGTCTGAGAGACAGACAGCTAGTCTGAGAGACAGACATGTGTCTGAGGAAGGAAGACCTGGAGAGGGAGGGAGCTGGTGAAAGGGAGGGAGGGAGAGAGAGAGGGAAATGCAGTGAGAACCAAAGAGCTGCTGTTTCTGGGGTCCTGCTCATACATAGCTAATGCCCTCAGCAATACAGGGCTCATTCATAATGGATCCCCAACCACGAGTTCTATCATTCACACAGTGAAGAGGTTAAAGACAGGCCGGTGTGGGCCAGCCGCAATGCTACTCTGGCAGCCTCAGCCCAGCCTTAAACCTAGCCCAGACCAGTCCAGATTAGACCTTAGATCTTGTACAGAACACCCTTAGACCCAGCTCAGTGATCGGGACATTATTCCACCACCTCTGCTACTCATGGATGTACAGAGAGCTAGCCAGCCAGTCAGTCATCTAGTCTGTCAGTCAGCCAACCAGCCAACTAGCCAATAATGCTACAGTCTGAGCAGCGGCCTGCACCTCCTCTCTCTCTCTCTCTCTCTCTCTCTCTCTCTCTCTCTCTCTCTCTCTCTCTCTCTCTCTCTCTCTCTCTCTCTCTCTCTCTCTCTCTCTCTCTCTCTCTCTCTCTCTGTCTCTCTCTCTCTCTCTCTCTCTGTCTCTCTCTCTCTGTCTCTCTCTCTCTCTCTCTCTGTCTCTCTCTCTCTGTCTCTCTGTCTCTCTCTCTCTCTCTCTCTCTCTCTCTCTTTACTGTATGAGCATAAATCAACTGTCCTGTTTGGCCCCAATACCTGATACTTCCTGCCCGACCCCCGCCTCCATCCTCTCCCCCACTACACACACACACACACACACACACACACACATATACACGCATACACACACACACACACACACACACACATATACACACATACACACACACACACATTTTGCCATTCCGCCTAAACAATGCATGAGTTTCTCAGAGGGCAAAATGCTGTAGCACTTAACAGATGAATATTTTATAGTGTGCTAAGCTATGAAGACCATCGCTAGCTGTTTACTGGCATCCTCCTCTCCTCATCCCTCATATTCCTCTCCTCATCCCATATCTTCTTTCATCCTCCTCTCCTCATCCTCTCCTCATCCTTCATCTTCATTTCCTTATCCCTCATCCTCCATCCTCCATCCTCATCATCCTCCATCCTTTCTCCATCCTTCATCTTTCCTCCATCCTCCTCATCCTCCTCATCCTCTATACATCCTTCCTCCATCCTCCATCCTTCCTTCCTCCATCCTCCATCTTTCCTCCATCCTCTTCATCCTTCCTCCATCCTCCTCATCCTCCATCCTTCCTCCATCCTCCTCATCCCTCATCCTCCTCTCCTCCCCCTCGCTTTCATGCTCCTCTCCTCCTCTTTATTGTCCTCCATCTCTTCTCCTTGTTCATCATCCCTCCTCTCCCCATCTTCCCTCCTCTCCTCCACACACACGCACACACATCACATACTCACCTCACACACACACACGCACAAATGCATGCACATTCACACACACACACACTCACAAATACGAATGCCATTGGGAAGAGTTGGGATCATATCAT
>NC_140377.1:2215000-2250000 GCF_054491055.1 Hypomesus nipponensis | reverse complement strand
GGGAGACAACAGAGAGGACACGCTTGTCTTTGGTGGAGATGAAAGGAGGAGAGAGAGAGACAAAGAGAGAGAGAGAGAGAGAGAGAGAGAGAGAGAGAGAGAGAGGAGAGATACGTATATAGACTTCTCAGGTGTTTGACCTGTAAACACGACTTTGTGCCACACACACACACACACATGTGGTATCTGCATTGCAGGAGCAACATGTATGTTCTCCTTGTGGTGTGCCAGAGCATGTGGTCAGCGTTGAGTCACACATAAAAGCACACACACACTAGCACACACACACTAGCACACACACACTAGCACACACACACTAGCACACACACACTAGCACACACACACTAGCACACACACACTAGCACACACACACTGGCACACACACACTAGCACACACAAGCTGAAGAGCCGCGGTCACAATCATACCAGGAAGCCATTTACAACAATCTGATTGTCTGGCACTGCGGTTTGCACAAATGTAAGCGGAGCCCATTACATTTTTTTTGCCTGGAATCTGCAGTTGTACGTGTGTGTGTGTGTGGGGGGGGTTGGTGCGTGTGTGTGCGAGCGTGTGTGTTTTAGGGAGATCTTGGCAGCGCTGAATATGCGAGCATCCTCACATGTGAGACTCTTCAGCACAAACCTGCTGAGGAGGGAAGCCTCTTCCTCAAACCACAAGATTACAACACTACTCATCACAATGCTGTCTCCCTCCTTCCTCCTCCCTCCTCTTCCTCCCTCCACTCCCTCCTCCTTTTCCTCCCTCCCCTCCTCCCTCCACTCCCTCATCCTCCTCCTAATTTTCCTCCCTCCTCTCCTCCCTCCTCCTTCCACTCCCTCCTCCTCCTCCTCTTCCTCCCTCCTCCCTCCCCCCTCCTCTCCCTCCCTCTTCCCTCCTCTGTCCTCTCCCTCTGCTCCCTCCTCACTCCTCTCTCCACTCCCTCCTCCTCCTCCTCTTCCTCCACTCCTTATATGGTTGTATTTCCATCTTCAGATTGCTTTTCCAGCTCCTTTTGTAAATAGAATTGAGTTACGCTGGGAAGCCCGGATCGATTCTTTGTGAGCACAATAGTTTGGCTCATTAAAGCCATTTCCTGCTACACCCCCCTCCCACCATCCTCCTCCTCACACACACACACACACACACACAAGTGTGTTTCTCTATCCTAGTGAGGCCTGACCATTCACTTTAAACAAGACCACACACCCCACACACACATCACACACAACAGGGGAGGGGAGTGTGTGGTAGTGGTGTGGTAGTGGAATGGGGTTGTTTGGTGTGAAGGGTTCGATGGGGAGATGTAGATTAAGTAGCTGAAGTTTAAGGTGCGGATGTTTGATGTGCGTGTTCCGGAGTTCACACACACACACACACTCACACACACTGTCAGGATCCCAGTCAGTGATCCCATAGCCAGGACCTCAGGCCCTGTTTTAATGTAGCTGGGGTGGGGAAACACACACTCATTACTGAGGCTGAGGAGAGGAGAGAGGAGGAGAAGGGAGGAGGGAAGAGGAGGAGGGGAGAGGAGAGGATCGGAGAGGAGAGGAGGGGAGAGGATGGGAGAGGAGAGGAGGAGGAGAGGAGGGGAGAGGAGAAGGGAGGAGGGGAGAGGAGGGAAGGGAGGAGGGGAGAGGAGAGGATGGGAGAGGAGAGGAGGAGGAGAGGAGGGTAGAGGATGGGATGGGAGAGGAGAGGAGAGAAGGAGGAGAGGAGGGGAGAGGAGAAGGGAGGAGGGGATAGGAGAGAAGGGGAGGAGGTGAGGGGAGGAGGGGAGAGGATGGGAGGGGAGGGAGAGGGTTTCAGTCAACCATACTGCTGACCTCCCGATATGAAGAACAGCGAGAGAGAGAGAGAGAGAGAGAGAGAGAGAGAGAGAGAGAGAGAGAGAGAGAGAGAGAGAGAGACATAGAGAGAGAGAGAGAGAGAGAGAGAAAGAGAGAGAGAGAGTGAGAGAGAGACGCAGAGAAAAGGAGAGAATTGGGTGGAGTTTAGCTGACCTCATCTCATCCCCTCTCTGGGCAGGCTGCTTGCGGGCAGCCAGCTACACAACGCTGGTCTCTTTGGAGTCTCCCTGGATCACATACAGACATCCAGGCAGACAGGCCCTGCTGCAGACCAGTTACCCAGGCCTCGGCCTGCCATCCCTGGGTACTCTACAAAGGGAGCGGCCTGGCTGGGGCTCTGCTGGAGGCGAGCCGGCACTGATGTCCAGCCAGACACAGGAGGCTGCCAGCTGCACTGCTCTTACTGCTAGATTACCCAGAGTGCACTGCTTCACAGGGTGTGTGTGTGTGTGTTGTTCCAGAAGTGTGAGTGCGTCTGGGTTTCCGACAGTACCAAATCATCCTGTTCTCTCATTTTCAGGAATGCCATTCTAATCATTAGGGTTCCAGATGACAGTAGGGTTCTAGATCACGGGAGGGTTCTAGATCACAGGAGGGTTCTAGATCACAGTAGGGTTCTAGATCACAGGAGGGTTCTAGATCACAGGAGGGTTCTAGATCACAGGAGGGTTCTAGATCACAGGAGGGTTCTAGATCACAGTTCCTTCAGTTCATGCCCCCCCTGTCTGGTTCATGCATCCTGCTTGATCTGAGTCTTTGTGTGCGTTACACCAGGTAAGAGACTAGCGCATGATTGTGTGTGTGTTATATCAGTTCAAAGACTGAGGGATTGTGTGTGTGCCTGATTGTTTGTGCATTTGTGTGTGTGAATGTGTGTGTGCGTGTAGTACTACAGGTTGGGATTGTATATCTGATAGGTATTGTCTCTTCAGCACCTGACCCCGACCCTGCTGAAATATTTACCAGACGTACAAGCTGTCACCCTGACCAACACCCATCAGCCTTGTTAGCTCTGTGAACCCCCCCCCCCCCTCCTCTCTCCATCTCTCCCTTCCTCTCTCCATCTCCCTCCTCCTCTCTCCATCCCCCCCTTCCTCTCCTCCCTCCTTCCTGTCCCCCCTTCTCCCTGTCAGGTGTTTTTATGATATGACCCTGGTGACTGCAAACTACTGTCATCTCTGCTTCCTTGGTCTATTTCTCTTGCTCGGCCCATCCCTTTTTACTCCCTCTCTCCATCTCTGTTTCTACCTTCATCTCTTCTCTCTCTCTCTCTCTCTCTCTCTCTCTCTCTCTCTCTCTCCCTCCCTCTCCACCTCTCCCTCTCTTTTTCTCTTTAATGTGGTATTTCATGCTCTCTGCTCTGATCTGCTTGGTCAGCGTTTTCCCTCCCCCCCCCCCACACCTCCCTCCTACCCTCTGCCTCCTTCTGTCTCTTTCTCCTCCCTCCATTGCCTATACTGTGGAGGATCCCTTGTTCCGGGGCGCTCAGGGGGAGAGGGTGATATGTTCCCTCCTTCCTCTCCTCCATGTTCCCTCCTTCCTCTCCTCCATGTCCCCTCCTTCCTCTCCTCCATGTTCCCTCCTTCCTCTCCTCCATGTTCCCTCCTTCCTCTCCTCCATGTCCCCTCCTTCTCTCCTCCTCCATGTCCCCTCCTTCCTCTCCTCCATGTCCCCTCCTTCCTCTCCTCCATGACCCCTCCTTCCTCTCCTCCATGTCCCCTCCTTCCTCTCCTCCATGTCCCCTCCTTCCTCTCCTCCTCCATGTCCCCTCCTTTCTCTCCTCCACGTCCCCTCCTTCTCTCCTCCTCCATCATGTTCTGCTGTCATGTCAGCACCTAGGAAAGGAAGGGAGGGGAGAAAGAGAGAAGGAAGGAAGGAAGAGAGAGGGATATGAAGGGGCGGAAGAACAGAAGTAAAGTAGAGATGGGGTATATTCCTTACTTAAAAGGCAGACATGGAAAGTAGCAGCTCCATACTTGTACCATCTGTCTGCACACGTTTAGGCCTTGGAATCATCAAAGAGAACTTTGCTTTCAGCTTCCTGATCTAGTTTTCATCTAAGTCATGACTTCTTGTTTGAAGACTAATTTACCAGAAGCCCCCGGATCTGACAGGTCATTACAGGTTTGAGGAGGATGTTGTGTTGACCCCAGCTTCCTGTCGCTTCAAGTTGTCATGGTGATAGTTTAGCTGCCTTGGTGCAGTTGCACCCTCCTGCATCCCCCCCCCCCACACACACACAAACACACACACTCTTCGACCCCAGACCTCTGGTCAGGGTATCACTCTCTCTCTCTCCAGTATGGGCTGGCGTCAACTCCAGTTAGCAAAGCCGCCTGATGAAATTGTCCAAAACTCCAGCGATCAATCAAAGCAGGGCGGCCATTGATTTCCCTTCATCCTCCCCTCTCCTCTCTTTTCTCCTCTCTTCCTGCTCCTCTCCCTCCATCCACCACACTGGGCCTGCTTTGTTTTTCTTGTCTCTGGGAGATGAATGTTCTGCGGAGGGGAAAAGGAACACAGGCTGGACCTGGGACTAGAACATTCCTTCCTTTTTTCCCCCCATTTTATTTGTCCCTCTTCCCACCCTGTTTTTTCTCTCTCTCTCTCTCTCTCTCTCTCTCTCTCTCTCTCTCTCTCTCTCTCTCTCTGTCTATCTCTCTCTCTCTCTTTCTTTCTCTCTCACCCTCCCTCTCTCTCTCTCTCCTTCTCTTCTAACAGATTGAGAGAAACAGATGGACTGACAGACAGGCAGATGACAAACAAGCAGACAGACAGACAGACAGACAGACAGAAAGACAGACAGACAGACAGACAGACAGACAGACAGGCAGGCAGAAAGACAGACAGACAGACAGGCAGGCAGAAAGACAGGCAGACAGAAAGGCAGACAGGCAGACAGGCAGACAGAAAGACAGAAAGACAGACAGACAGACAGACAGAGAGGAATGCAGACAGACAGACACACATATAGATAGCCAGGCCCTAGAGTGTGTGTGTCTGTATGTGTGTTGGGGGTGGGGGGGGGGGGTTTGCCTCAACATCGGTATGGCCCTCACGCCTCTTCACATAATGAAATATTCACAGGTCAGTGGTTCCCTGAGAAATGATGGGGGTCAGTCAATTGCTTTTCAGCCAGTAATTTTCCCCCTCCAGACAGGGGCCTGTCCTGCTAGCAGCCATTAGCACAGAGGGGGGGGGGGGGGGGGGGAGAGACTAGATCGAAGCGCTGGTGTCACACTTGTCAGACAGAACCACTATTTAGCCTCTTTCTCTCTCTCTCGCTCCTTCGCTCTCTTTCTCTCTGTCTCTATCTCTCCATCTCCTTTGTGCTTCTCTCTATTTTCTTCTTTTTTCCCCCCTCAATCCTTTTCACTTATCTTTACTTGTCTTTTGTTCATTTTACTTCTGCTAGAGTTAGTAAATATCAAGTGGATGAGTTGATTGGTTTAAACAGGCTCACTCTCTCTATCTCTCTCTCTCTCTCTGTGCGCTTTCCATCATTCCATCAGCCATCCCAGATAATGCTGTTATAGTGGCTGTGCTGAACCAGCTAGTAAACTAGTCAGCCAGTTCCCCGGCCAGCCAGCCAATGAGGGAGGTTCTGTAGCTGGAGTGTGATCCATCACTCCGAGAGGAAGCCATCAAGACCCAATCAAAAGAGACACTTTAGATTTGGTGGCTGGTGATTAGCCTTTTGCCGGGGTCGCCTTGGAAACATCAGACCAGGCCTCCCTCTCTTTACGATTGGGGGCGACCTTTACACTTATTACCGTGGCGATAGGGCCCACCCGCCGCCACGCAAGACCACTCCCCTACCCGGCTAAGAGAGAGAGAGGAGATCCCTCTCTCTTCACCCCTCCCTTTCTTGCTCTCTCTCGCTCTCGCTCTCTCTCACTCTCTCTCGCTCTCTCTCATTACACCTCTTTCTAGGCCATGCTAAGCTATGCTAGGCTATGCTAAACTGCGCTAGTCTGTGCTAACCCATGCTAGGCTATACTAAACTGTGCTAGTCTGTGCTAACCCATGCTAGGCTATGCTACGTGCTGGGGCTGTCAGTGTTAGTGATGAGGGGGGCTCCGTGTTGGCGGCCCTCCGGCCAGACAGCCAGACCTGAGGGGAACCTCCAATTAACCAGGAGTAATGGAGAGTCCCTCTTCCTGCTGTTACTGCCCTGACCCACACACACACTCACACACACACACACACACACACACTCACAGATCATGTCAGTCTCAGATACACACACACACACACACAGATCATCTCAGTCTCAGGCACAGATACACACACACACACACACACACAGATCACCTCAGTCTCAGGCACAGATACACACACACACACACACACGCACATACATCACACACAAACAAAAAACACACACGTGGGGCAGGAGGGAGGGGTGTGGGAGTGAAAGAGAGAGAGGTAGTCAGAGAGAAAGACAGGCTGGAGGCCGTCTTGAGTACAGAGACTGGTGATTAATTAAGAGGGATATCTCTCTTTATCTCTCTCCCTATCTCTGCTTCTCTCCATCTTTCCCTCTAACTAACTTTTAAAGCCACCAGGGTTTGAGTATACAAAAAACTAGAAAGTGTGTCTCACTCCTATATCACGGAGTAGCAGGATCTCAAAGGGCTGGTTTCCTCCTCTCTGGGTGTGTTTGGGTAAACACACTTCATCATATCAAAGAATCACAGAAGCGGCTTTCACTGGGAACCATCCTCGGGATTTATGTATACATTTAGATTTCATACATGAGATGGAGGTCATGGTGATGGGCGTCATGGTGACGGGTATCATGGCGATGCCCCAGGGAAACAAGTAGGATTGTGTTGTGTCGTTGTCATGGAGAGGGTTGGAATCCCATGCCGAGAGCCTAGCCCTTCAACCTCACATCTCTGTCCATCTAGCTCGAGATCTCTATTTCTAGATCCCTCTCTATATATCTCTAGATCTCTCATTATCTATCTCTAGATATCTCTCCATCTTTCTCTAGATATGTCTCCATCTTATTAGCTCTCTCTCCATCTCTCTCCATTGCTCCAGCCTTCTTAACCATCAACTCCCTCTCCCCAACATATAAATACCTATTATGTTAAAAGCATATTCCCAACATCTTACTAAAGATGGCGTCTGACTAGTGAGAGGACAGATTCTGGTGTGTGTGTGTGTGTGTGTGTGTTGATACCATCACTGATTGATTGGTGTTGGTGGCAATGATTTATTGATCATTCTTTGGGGGTTGCAAATGAACAGTGTGAAAGACAGGGAAGGAGCAAGGAGAAAGGAGAGAAGGAGGGAGAGAAGGAAGGAGAGAAGGAGGGAGAGAAGGAGGGAGAGAAGGAGGGAGAGAAGGAGGGAAAGAAGGAGGGAGAGAAGGAGGGAGAGAAGGAGGGAGAGAAGGAGGGAGAGAAGGAGGGAGAGAAGGAGGGAAAGAAGGAGGGAGAGAAGGAGGGAGAGGAGAAAGGAGAGAAGGAGGGAGAGAAGGAGGGAGGAAATCTCCCGTTTAACTGCTTGCCTTCATTATGGGCTCACCTCACAAATTACTAAGGTTCCTACTAAGGTAATCACAGTTGGTATTGAACACTGGTGGTTGGGCTGATTATATCTACAAGAATGGATGACGATAGCCTGGAAAACTACAAATCTACTACTACAGCATCATTGTAAACCAGGAGCCACTCATGCTTATCATAGCTGTGTATTCTTGTCTGACACGATAACCTGCGCAAGACTATAAAGACGAAGTTAGGAGAGCAAGTGAAGGGCTGATCCAGACTGAGTCAACACTGCACCCCAACAAAGTGCAGAGTCCCAGTGCTGATGGTGGGTAGTTAGCCAAGCATCACTGCACGGAAGAGGAGGAAGAACGGCTGATTAATACCCTGGACAGCCATCCTTCATGCTGTTTAGAATAATTAGAGGCAGGCTTCTAGCAGAATGGACATGTCACTGGAGGAAATTGTATTTTTATTTACTGTGCTGACCCCCCACCCCGCCCCCCATTCTTATCTCCGTCAGTCTTTCTGTCTCTCTCTTTCTCCATGTCTCTCTATTTCTCTCTATCTCTGTGGGTGTGTGAGTATTTGCATTATGTGTGGGCTTTAGTACTCAGTCATAGATCTTAGCTTGTAGGTGTGTGTTTGTGTGTTCATATGATTGAGCTTGCAACCGAGGCTATGTAAATGTTTTTGATTTGCATATGGGGTACAATATTTTACGTGTGTTTGTGTGCGAAATTTGTGTTTGTGTGTGCTTGCGTGTGTGCGTGTGTGTGTGAGGTCCTCTTTGTGAAGGCATTTACCATCTCTGTTGTGGGCTGAACTGAGAGAGAAAGAGAGAGAGAGAGAGAGAGAGAGAGAGAGAGAGAGAGAGAGGTAGGGAGACCATTGATACATTGATCACAGTGAAAGTGTGTAGTAGTGAGAGTCAAACCCAGCCCCCCCACCAGCCACACACACACACAAGAAAGCCGCCCACACACCAACACACACACACACACACACCTACGTGTGGTGGAGGCTTTGGCATCAATTATAGTGGATTGCGTGGTTGACAGAGTGTGAACCAGGTGCCAGACCTCAATCCAATTAAAGAGATTTAATTGGAGGAAACAAATGGAGTGTGTCCAGGAAGGGCTGAGTAGCCCACTATAAGTAGATCTCTCTCTCTCTCTCTCTCTCTCTCTCTCTCTCTCTCTCTCTCTCTCTCTCTCTCTCTCTCTCTCTCTCTCTCTCTCTCTGAGTCTCTCTCTCTCTCTGAGTCTCTCTCTCTCTCTGAGTCTCTCTCTCTCTGTCTCTCTCTCTCCCTCTCTCTCTCTCTCTCTCTCTCTCTCTCTCTCTGAGTCTCTCTCTCTGTCTGTGTCTCTCTATCTCTATGCCCCTTTCCTCTGCTCCCCTCCTCTCCTCTCCTTACTTCTGTTCTCTCCACTGCTCTCTTCTCCTCTCCTCCTTCCCCTCGTCTCATTCTACCTTGGCTATCTCTCCATGACGATACCTCTAACAACACTGGGAGGGAGGGAGGGAAGTGAAAATAGTAGCTGCTGTATCAGCTGGATGGCCTGCCAAAGGGACACAGAGAGGGAGCGAGGGAGATTTGGGGAGAGATAGAGAGAAGAGAGTGGGAGTGAGCGAGATTGAGGGATAGAGGCAGGGAGGGAGGGAGGGAGAGGAGGTAATGGGGACAGTGCCTGTCTGGTGACAGGCTGCTGTGGTGGTGGTGGTGGTTTTAGAGTCGGAGAGGCTTCACTTTGGCCCGTTTCCCAGTCTAATACATCCTGTGTGTGCATATGTGTGTTTGTGCGCATCTAAAAGTGCAGGCTTGTGTGTGTAGGTGTGTGCGTGTCTGAACTGGAATAATTGGCTGTAGATTCACATCCTTTGATTTGAGAGTGATGCGTTGCAATGCAGACATTCATGCTTGTTTACCTCATGTGAACCAGCTTAGAAACCATTCAAGCTTTCTTCATTTGTGTTAGTCAGTTCCCTCCCTCCCACATTCCCCCGTTATCTTCCCCCTTCTGTTCTATCTTCACTCCCCTCCAAATCCACACATTTCTGATCACTCTTCCTCCAGATATTAGTGAAGAGAGTCATCTGACAAGCTTGTACGAGTTCTCCCCAGCTTTCAGGAATTACCTCTGTTTTATCTCTGATAATCACGGTTAATAAGCCTGCTCATTATAGAGGCTGGTAACACGAGTCATTAATATTGTTAATATCTCCTCTGTTCTTTTCTCTCCATTCCCCCTCTCGCTCCGCCGGAGGGAAGAGAAACAAAGGGATGAGTAAAGAGAAGAGAGGGAAACGGCTTAGTGACAGTGATTAAGCGTCGAGGCTGGATGGATTGAGATGACTCAGATATATCCGCCATCTTAATAAGGAGAATTAGCCAGAGATAAGATCCCGCTAAAGCACAGTAGGGGGGGGGAACACTTCAAAGGACTTGCCCGTGTTAAACCTGCACCCCCCTCCCTCCCTCCTCAAATACCTTCATCCCCTGGAGGGAGAGGGAGAGGGAGAGGGAGAGGGAGAGGGAGAGAGAGAGAGAGAGAGAGAGAGAGAGAGAGAGAGAGAGAGAGAGGGAGAGGGAGAGGGAGAGGGAGAGGGAGAGGGAGAGGGAGGGAGGGAGGGAGGGAGGGAGGGAGGGAGGGAGGGAGGGAGGGAGGGAGGGAGGGAGGGAGGGAGGGAGGGAGGGAGGGAGGGAGGGGGCGACACCATCGAGGAAACTGATGGAAAATATTACAAAGAGAGCGAGAGAGAAAGGAGAGGAGCGGAGTCTGTGAACGATAACTTCGACCACTCTTTCCCTCTCTTTCCCTCTTTTTCTCTCTCTCTCTCTCTCTCTCTCTCTCTCTCTCTCTCTCTCTCTCTCTCTCTCTCTCTCTCTCTCTCTACTGTATGAGCATAAATCATCTGTCTTGTTTGGCCCCAATACCTGATACTTCCTGTTGGGGTGTAACTGTTGGTTAGCTGGCAGTTTTGACTCCCCAATAAAGATGTATTAAAGTCTCTCTCTCTCTCTCGCTCTCTCGCTGTCTGTCTCTTTGCCCCCTCCCCCCCGTCATATGTCTTCCATTGTCACGGCACCCGGCCAATGTCACACAGAGATTCCTGCATGACTAACCAATAGCAATAGCAAATCATTTTGCCCTCATGTGGACCCCCTGGCTTCCCCTACCCTAACCCGCACACACAAACCTCATTAGAATAGCATTCAGCTGCCCCCCCAAACTCATCGGAGGGTTCTCCTACGTCAAATGAAACTCTGCAGTTTTTTAAGGTCATGTTGAATGAAGTGTGTATAATTGATTTGGGTGAAACGGCGTGTGTGTGTGTGTGTGTGTGTGTGTGGGTGGGTGTGTGTTTGAGCATGACCAGTATATCGGAATAATGTCCCTGATCAACTGTTCAATTATCAGTTTTCATCTCAGACAGATCTAGTGATCAATACCTATCACAGGTACAAGAAGTCTGATCAGTTTAGGGGGTGTCCAGCTGAAATGTGCCCGATCAATTAGTCCTGTTCTACTGACACACACACAACAGGCCTCAGCACTGACACATGCTACAACACCCCAGTCTTAACACTACAGCCCAGTCTTAACACTACACCCCAGTCTTAACACTACAGCCCAGTCTTAACACTACACCCCAGTCTTAACACTACACCCCAGTCTTAACACTACAGCCCAGTCTTAACACTACAGCCCAGTCTTAACACTACAGCCCAGTCTTAACACTACAGCCCAGTCTTAACACTACAGCCCAGTCTTAACACTACAGCCCAGTCTTAACACTACAGCCCAGTCTTAACACTACAGCCCAGTCTTAACACTACAGCCCAGTCTTAACACTACAGCCCAGTCTTAACACTACAGCCCAGTCTTAACACTACAGCCTAGTCTTAACACTACAGCCTAATCTTAACACTACAGCCCAGTCTTAACACTACAGCCTAGTCTTAACAGTGTAAATTAAACAAGATCTTGACTGGCTCATTTCTCTGTCTCTTTATCCAACCCAATTTAACCAGCTACAGTTAATGATCTGCTGCATTGTAGTTTAGGAAAATTCTGTTCCCCTGTATTTTATTACTATTATGTTGCCCTGTAGTTTAGGACAGTTCTGGTCCCTGTAGTTTATTACTATTATGTTGCCCTGTAGTTTAGGACAGTTCTGGTCCCTGTAGTTTATTACTATTATGTTGCCCTGTAGTTCAGGACAGTTCTGGTCCCTGTAGTTTATTACTATTATGTTGCCCTGTAGTTCAGGACAGTTCTGGTCCCCTGTAGTTTAGGACAGTTATGGTCCCCTGTAGTTTATTACTATTATGTTGCCCTGTAGTTTAGGACAGTTCTGGTCCCCTGTAGTTTATAACTATTATGTTGCCCTGTAGTTCAGGACAGTTCTGGTCCCTGTAGTTTATTACTATTATGTTGCCCTGTAGTTCAGGACAGTTCTGGTCCCCTGTAGTTTAGGACAGTTATGGTCCCCTGTAGTTTATTACTATTATGTTGCCCTGTAGTTTAGGACAGTTCTGGTCCCCTGTAGTTTATTACTATTATGTTGCCCTGTAGTTCAGGACAGTTCTGGTCCCTGTAGTTTATTACTATTATGTTGCCCTGTAGTTCAGGACAGTTCTGGTCCCCTGTAGTTCAGGACAGTTCTGGTCCCCTGTAGTTTAGGACAGTTATGGTCCCCTGTAGTTTATTACTATTATGTTGCCCTGTAGTTCAGGACAGTTCTGGTCCCTGTAGTTTATTACTATTATGTTGCCCTGTAGTTTAGGACAGTTCTGGTCCCCTGTAGTTTATTACTATTATGTTGCCCTGTAGTTCAGGACAGTTCTGGTCCCTGTAGTTTATTACTATTATGTTGCCCTGTAGTTCAGGACAGTTCTGGTCCCCTGTAGTTTAGGACAGTTATGGTCCCCTGTAGTTTATTACTATTATGTTGCCCTGTAGTTTAGGACAGTTCTGGTCCCCTGTAGTTTATTACTATTATGTTGCCCTGTAGTTCAGGACAGTTCTGGTCCCTGTAGTTTATTACTATTATGTTGCCCTGTAGTTCAGGACAGTTCTGGTCCCCTGTAGTTCAGGACAGTTCTGGTCCCCTGTAGTTTAGGACAGTTATGGTCCCCTGTAGTTTATTACTATTATGTTGCCCTGTAGTTTAGGACAGTTCTGGTCCCTGTAGTTTATTACTATTATGTTGCCCTGTAGTTTAGGACAGTTCTGGTCCCTGTAGTTTATTACTATTATGTTGCCCTGTAGTTCAGGACAGTTCTGGTCCCCTGTAGTTCAGGACAGTTCTGGTCCCCTGTAGTTCAGGACAGTTCTGGTCCCCTGTAGTTCAGGACAGTTCTGGTCCCCTGTAGTTCAGGACAGTTCTGGTCCCTGTAGTTTATTACTATTATGTTGCCCTGTAGTTTAGGACAGTTCTGGTCCCTGTAGTTTAGGACAGTTCTGGTCCCTGTAGTTTAGGACAGTTCTGGTCCCTGTAGTTTAGGACAGTTCTGGTCCCCTGTAGTTTTGATGAGTGTGTACAGTCACGTTCCAATGTCCTGTCCTGGTGTTCCAGTCCAGTTTAATGAGGTCTGCAGAGTAGGATGGCTGTGTGGGGATTGCGTGTGCTCTCTGACAACAGTGATGTTTTAATTAGGCAACCAGAAACAGCCTAGCAGTTTATCCACTACTCTCTAACCTGTCTGGAATAATTAATCCCTGATGCAAATGTCTGTTACACAACAACACAGTCAACAACACAGTCAACACCAGGCTGCTAGGCTCTGACCCTTCTGGGTGGAGAGAGGAGGAGGCATCGGCCTGATCAGCTGGGTAAAACATGGCTGTATTTCAACACACCCTCTGAGTTTATTAAGAAGCTGGAAGTGTGTGAGTGTGTGTGTGTGTGTGTGTGTGTGTGTGTGTGTGTGTGTAGCTGCTGGCCCAGACCAATCTATGTTTGACTGGCATTTGGGGGATAAGGAACAGGGGGTGAGGAGGCGGAGAGAGGAACAGAGGGGGAGATGGGGGGGAGGCAGACAGGGAGAAGAGGAGATGGGGAGATGGGGGGGAGGCAGACAGGGAGAAGAGGAGAGGGGGAGATGGGGGGGAGGAGGCAGACAGGGAGAAGAGGAGAGGGGGAGATGGGGGGAGGGGGAGCAGGCAGACAGGTTCATTACAACCCAAAGAGCTTCAAAGTGATCCTGTGTCTGCTGTGTTTATTACGTGAAGTGTGTGGGTGTGTGTGTGTCTTCTGGGTACACAGAGACGAGCACACGCTCCCGTTTCCGCGGCGACGCAGGCCGGCTCACCGCACGCTCTCAGACACTTTCCTCGTAATGATGAAATCAGCAAGGGATTGTGGGAAACGAAGTGTTTTCCTAATAACTTCTCAAGCCTCAGAGGAAGCCTCGCACACAAACACAGCAACGAGGAAAGATCAACTTAAACAAGATGAAACACATGTGACATGCTGAAACCATTAACTGTCTAGAAGGGAGGGAGGGAGGGAGGGAGGGAGGGAGGGAGGGAGGGAGGGAGGGAGGGAGGGAGGGAGGGAGGGAGGGAGGGAGGGAGGGAGGGAGGGAGGGAGGGAGGGAGGGAGGGAGGGAGGGAGGGAGGGAGGGAGGGAGGGAGGGAGGGAGGGAGGGAGGGAGGGAGGGAGGGAGGGAGGGAGGGAGGGAGGGAGGGAGGGAGGGAGGGAGGGAGGGAGGGAGGGAGGGAGGGAGGGAGGGAGAAACGTGCGTAAAATGTAAATGGAATCCGTAGACGTAGGGGGCAGAAAACACTGTGTTTATTTTCATGAATTGATTTTTCTGCAAATTAGCTGGAAAATGGAGAGATGGAGTTTGGGGCCAGAGAGGAAGGAAGGAGGGATTGTGGGGGGGAGTTTATCTCCCTTCTCTTGCTTTATTTCTCTCTCTCGTTTCTCGTCTCTCTCTCTCTCTCTCTCTCTCTCTCTCTCTCTCTCTCTCTCTCTCTTGTCTCTCTCTCTCTCTCGCTCTCTCTCTCTCTCTCTCTCTCTCTCGTCTCTCCTCTCTCTCTCTCTCTCTCTCTCTCTCTCTCTCTCTCTCTCTTTCTCTCTTCGCACCTCTCTTGCTCCTTCTAGGTGGACCTGGCTGAGGTTAGATGGACAGAGAGGAGGGGTGGAGGGTGGTCGGGTGGGTGGATTCATGATGGGGATTTGCTACTTGTTTCTCTCAGACACATCAAATCTGCATTAAATTGGGCAGTTGCCTCTCAGCCTTTTCACCTCTCCCTGCACTCTCCTCAAGTAGCCCTGTAATTGGCTGTTGGGAAACAGGAGGTTTGTGTTTGTGTGTGTGTGTGCGTGTGTGTGTGTGCTTCCTCCCAGGTGCTGTAAATCTGCTCCATTGTTGTGAGAACTTCAACCGGAAGGATTGCTGTTGTTGGCTACACGTTCCTCCATAGGGTTACGGTAGAGAAGGAGTCATCTCTCTCTCTATCAATATCTCTCTATCTCTATCTCAATCACTCTCTCACTCTCTATCTCTCATCAGTCTTCTGGTTAGTTAGGAGCTAGGAGCTAGGCACTAGAAGCTAGGCGCTAAGAGTAAGGAGCTTGGAGATTGGAGCTAGGAGCTAGGAGCTAGGAGCTAGGAGCTAGGCACTAGAAGCTAGGCGCTAAGAGTAAGGAGCTTGGAGCTAGGAGCTAGGAGCTAGGAGCTAGGAGCTAGGAGCTAGGAGCTAGGAGCCAGGCTTGCTTAATTCAAATGGACCTGCTGGCCAGACTGGCTTTATTTATGTTGGCCTGAAGACAGAGTGAATGCCAGCAGCCTGTAGAGATCACTCCAGGCTGCTCTCCCATTCTCCCTCCCTCTCTCCCTCCCTCGTTTTCTGTGTGCCTCTCTCCCTCCCTCCCTCCATCCCTCCCTCGTTTTCTGTCTACCTCTCTCTCTCCCTCCCTCGCTCCCTCCCTCGTTTTCTGTTTGCCTCTCTCCCTCTCTCTCTCCCTCTCTCCCTCCCTCGCTCCCTCCCTCGTTTTCTGTTTGCCTCTCTCCCTCTCTCCCTCTCTCTCTCCCTCTCTCCCTCCCTCGCTCCCTCCCTCGTTTTCTGTCTGCCTCTCTCTTTCTCTCTCTCTCTCTCTCCCTCGCGCCCCATCTACATCTATTTTGTCCTCCCTGTCTCCCAACCCAAATATCTCTTATATCTCTCTTTCTCCCTCTCCACCTGCCTCTCCCCATAAATATCCCTCCATCTCTCCCTTCTTCTCCTCTCCCTGTTTATCTGTGTGGATGTAATTAGTAGTTTGTGTGAAGCAAAGTTTTCTACCAGTATGGTGCGTGTGTGTGTGTGTGTGTGTGAGTGTGGAGCTGACTCTAAGTCTTTCATTAGTGTTGCATCAACCCCCTGACTGTGGCCTCCACTGAGCTTGGAGACTCACTCTGTCTCTCCTCCTTTTTACCTCTCTTTCTCTCTCCTCTCTTTCTGTCTGCCCCCCCCCCCTCGCTCTCTCTGTCATTCTCATTTTCTTTCAGTCTCTCTTTCTCTCTTTCTCTCTCTCTCTCTCTCTCTCTCTCTCTCTCTCTCTCTCTCTCTCTCTCTCTCTCTCTCTCTCTCTCTCTCTCTCTCTCTCTCTCTCTCCTCATCCTCCTGTCTATACACAGCATCCTGGGTGTTAGCAGAGAGACACACACAGTGCCAAGGATGATCTCTCCTCTGGTGTTCCTCTGCCCTCACCCTCTGTGTGGGGTGAGGGGTGTGTAAGGGAGGAGGGGTGTGTGTGTGTGTGTGTGTGTGTGGGGTCCCATATATCCAAACACCCAACACGCTTTAACTGCTTCCTGCAGAGTCAGCTTTTTAGCTGCTTCTCATACTGACTGAATGTCTTCAGTTTAACAGAGATAGAGAGGGGGCTCGGGGGGGGGGGGGGGGGTTAGGCGCAGGAGAATTGAGGACAGAGAGAGAGATCCGGAGAGAGAGCGGCTTCAGAGGGATCTGCTCTTCTGCTCTCTCCTCCTGCAGTTCATTTCCAGTTGAATAACTGTCTGGTCATGAACATCAGAGACAGAGCCCGAGATCACAGCAGATCCTCTGTTACTTTGGGTTTCGCTAATGAGCCATGTTCTCTTCTACCGTCCCTCCTTCATCCATCCCTCCCTCCCCTCTTCTCTCCACCCCTCTCTCCCTCCCCTCTCTCCCTCCCCCATCCCTCCCCTCCTCTCTCCCCCTCTCTCCCTCCCCTCCTCTCTCTCTCTCTGCTGCCTGTCCTTTGAAAGAGAGCTGCAGCTACTGTGGTAAGCAGGTCGCCGTCTCTCCCTCCATCCCTTCTTCCTTTTCTCCATCCTTCTCCTTCCCTCTCTCCTTCCATCTCTCCCTCCCTCCCTCCCCCCTCCTTCCCTCCCTCCCTCCCTGTCTCCTGGGTGGTTTATTATTTGTCACAGACCTGAACAGCATCAGTTCTCTGGCCTTGTTTAGGTACAACCACAAACCTGACACACACAAACACACACACACTGCTGGGTTCTATCTCTCTCTTTCTCACACACACACACACACACACACACACATAGTGCAAGAAGGAGAGAGAGAGTGACAGACAGAGAGAGGAGAGTAAAATAGGGAAAAAGGGAGAGATGGAGGGAGAAAGGGGGAGGGAAGGAAAGAGAGAGAGAGAGAGAGAGAGAGAGAGAGAAAGAGAGAGAAAGAGAGGACTAGAAAAGACACCAATAGGAAGAGGGAGATTAATATGAATGTGAACAGTCGGTGTTGCACGCAGAAGGCAATTATTTTATTCTTACCAGTTTTTAGGTAACCACCCCCCACCCCCCTCTCCCTCCCCGTCCTCTCCTTATAATGGATGCTTAAAAGTTGAACATGGCTGTCATGAAGAGCGCAGGCCTGGGAGGAGAGCTGCTTGCGTAACAGAGGGGCTGCAGGGAGTGCAAAGTAGAGCACACGAGGAGAGGAAGAAAGTTTGGGCACGAAGAGGGAAGGGAGGGGGCAGGACATGGGGAGAGATGGAAGGATGAACAAACGGAGGGAGGGAGGGATTTATCACCCCTCCCCCTCTTCCTGGTCTGTTAAGGTGGTGTTCTTGAAGACCCTTCCTCCGTTTAGATAATGGAGCTTTTATTGAAGTAGGCCAGGCAGCAGTTTGGGAGGGTGTTTGTTTGCAAGCACGTCACATTGTTGTCACAACATTACAACACCCTCTATACTTCCCCTCTCTTCTCACCCTTCAGTCTCAAATCTCTCTCTCTCTCTCTCTCTCTCTCTCTCTCTCTCTCTCTCTCTCTCTCTCTCTCTCTCTCTCTCTCTCTCTCTCTCTCTCTGTCTCTCTCCTTCCATCCTTCTCTCCCTCCCTCCATCTGTTTATAGTTATTGTTTCCCCACAGCACACACACACCTTCTGCCCTGGGAACGCTCCCCAGCAGAGGAGCCTTAGTGCCTCCTGATCTGATACACAGTCTGGCTTCCATATTGGGCTTGAGTGTGTGCATGTGTGTGAAGAAATGAGTCAGGTAGAAATATTGAGAGAGAGAGAGAGAGAGAGAGAGAGAGAGAGAGAGAGAGAGAGAGAGAGAGAGAGAGAGAGAGAGAGAGAGAGAGAGAGAGAGAGAGAGAGAGAGAGAGAGAGAGAGAGAGAGAGAGAGAGAGAGAGAGAGAGAGAGAGAGAGAGAGAGAGAGAGAGAGAGAGAGAGAGAGAGAGAGAGAGAGAGAGAGAGAGAGAGAGAGAGAGAGAGAGAGAGAGAGAGAGAGAGAAAATATAGGGATGTACAGTAGAGAGATACAGGGAGGGAGAGAGAGAGTGGGAGAGTGGTGGAGAGTGTCTGTGTGTGTGTGTGTGTGTTTGAGAGAGACAGAAAGGGAGAGAGAGTGTGTGAGAGAGAAAGAGAGGGAGAGCAAACTACAGGAGTTGAACCAGTGTGTGTGCAGAGCGAGAACATGAGCTAGTTCAGCTGACCTGTCATATGAATCAGAGTCTCTAATCAAACCTTTATCAATTAATTGATCTTTTCCTCCACGAGTGCTATGGAGAACCCCCCGCCCCCCCCCCCCCCCCCCCCCGCCGCCTACCAGAGAGCCCCCTCTCTACAACAAACCACTCTCCTATGATCAAGGAAGCCTGAATCAGGCCCGACGGAGAGGAGAGTTGTCCCCCCAATCTCTCCGTCTGCAGAGTCTCTTTTCCTCCAGTCTCCCTCTCTTTCCCTCTCCTTTCCCCTCCCTTCATCTCCTCCTCCTCCTCTCCTCACCTGGGCTCATTAGTGTGGGACATGGTCTGATTCTGACTGCAGCTCTGGGTGCTCTTGGTAGCGAACAAGGCTTAGTCCTCACTGGCCTTTACTGGCTTTTTAGTCTCTCCAGTCCTGGCATGTTCTCTGCATGTTCTCTCCGTGTTCTCTGCATGTTCTCTCCCTGTTTTCCCCATGTCCTCCCCTGTCTCCCCTCACGGTTCTCACTCTCGGGGTTCTCCTTCCCAGCACGGTGGATCCGACTCCGTCTCTCTGGTTCCACTGCAGGAGAAGAACAGTGGTGCTGAGAACAGTTTCCACGTCGGGTTTTACAGCTTTAATCTTTGTTTGTTCTGTCTTGGAAGGAAGAACTGGAACATGGTTGTCTGTTCCGCTCTGTGACCCTAACAAGGTTTCCTGTTCTGGTTCATGGTTCCACATGGTCCCATGCTCCGGTTTCTAACATGCCCCCTCCTCCCTTCCTCTCTCTGTGTCTCCAGGGTAACCAAGAGGCCGGCAACCCTCCAGACAGCATGGCCCAGCCCTACCCCCCCGCCCAGTTCCCCCCTCCCCCACAGACGGCGCTCCCGGCTGAGTTTGGCGCGCCGCACGCCCTCCCCTCGCAGGAGTACGCGGGGCAGAGTCGGCTGGCGGACCACGCCCTGACCCTCTACACAGCCACACACACACACAGCGACGCTCCCGGCAGTGACAGCAACACGCCCGCCATCACCGTTAACACCACCGCACCGGTACGTAAGAAGGAGGAGAACACACACACAGATACACACACGCTCACACTGTAAAGACCAGGACGGTGATGGTGACTGACCGTCTCTGTATCAGGCTGGATATCAGGGAATTTAAGAAGGTAGGTTAGGTAATGTGTGAGTTACACAAGACTCAGCCTTAGCTGCGCTTTGATTTGGGAGCAACACATGCACACCTACAAACACACCTACACACACCTACACACACCTACACACACACCCAGCCATGAAAAGAACAGGACCTGGAGATACTCTGAGCAATGGGAGGGAGGTGATGGGATTTAATTGGAAACGTTCAAGCTGAAATGAAAGTGCATTTTAGACAGGAGAGGTCAGGAGAGTTTAGTTGTATCTCTGTGTGTGTGTGTGTCTCAGTGTCTGTGTGTGTATGAGAGAGAGTGCGTGTGTGAAATGTGTAAACTTGGGGTTAGTTTTGTTTATTTCTGAGGAGAAGGAGAATTCGACATTTCGTACATATGAATGATTCAGTCTCTCTGAAAGGGGTGCTGGACCTCCCTCTCATCCACTCAGTCTCTCTCTCACACACACACACACACACACACAGAGACACACACAGACACACACACACACACACACACAGAGACACACACAGACACACACACACACACACAGAGACACACACACACACAGACACACACACACAGAGACACACACACACAGCCATGCGTTTAACCGGAGAGAAGCATCCGGATTAAAATCAGGAAAAGAGGAAATGGGTGGAGAGAAGAGGAGAGATAAAGAAAGAGAGGGAAGAGCTTTGCGGTGTTGGACTGCAGGTCCAGAGGTCACGAGTTGGAATCCACCCTTTGCTCGCTTTGGTTAAAAGCACCCGCTAAACAAATACATTAGGATTATGACATGAATATTAGATGAGGGGTGGCAGGAGGGGGAGGAGGCAGGAGTAGGACACACACGCACACACACACACACATCCAGCTATGTATGTATGTTGTTTAGCTGGAAGTTCCAATATGCACACCTCACCTTTTCCTGAGTTCGGGGAAGAAAACCTTCTGTGCCTGTTCTCCCCCCTCCCCCCACCCCCCCTCCCTGAGTCAGTATAAACCGCATGTTTGAAAGTAGGTGAAGTGATGAATTATACATTTCATCATGTATGCGGAAGGTAACCTGGGGTTCACCTGTACAGAGAGGAGAGGAAAGAGGTGTTTGTCCCTCTCTTCTCCCCTCGTCTTTTCCCCCCAGCGGAGAGACAGGAAGCATGTATGGACAGACAGGAAGTGTGTGTGGACAGACAGGAAGTGTGTGTGGACAGACAGGAAGTGTGTGTGGAGAGACAGGTCTCTCATTTATCTGTCCTCTTCTACCTCCACCTCTTCCTCCCTCTCCTCCTCTTCCTCTCATCCACCTTGTCTCTCTCGTCTGTTATCGCTCCTCTTCTCTCCCCCGCCTCCCTCCTTCTCTTCATTCTGTATTTGATTTCATTTCATCTTTCTTCCCCCCTGCTGAGAAGAAAGACAAGGGACAGGGGTCATGGAGAGATGAGAAGCAAGAAGCAGTCCTTCTCTCTCTCTACCTCCTCCCCTCTCTCTCTCTATCTCTCTCTCTTTCTCCCCTCCTCTCCCTTCATCTCTCGTTCTTTGGGGTGTGTGTATGTATGGGGGGGTCTAGCTGTTTTCAGCTCTAATGACAGACCATACTGTCTCTCACTGGGTGGCAAACACACACACACACAGAGGTGGGGACACACACACACACTCACAAGCCACCGAAAGACTTTGATTGGAACACCCCGCAGAAAACAGTGCATGAGACCTAACATCTCCAAGCCCCCCGCCTGCCCCCCCCCCCCCCCCCTCGTCTCTCCTCCCTCCTGCTCCCTCAGCAGCTCAACTTAAAGACTTAAAAAGAGTCGAGAGCGAGAGAGAGCGAGGGCGGGCGGGCGGGCGGGGGAGGGGAGAGAGAGAAGAGTGGCATTCTCAGAGATGTATGGACTGGAATTCCCTGTGGTGACAGAAGATATGTGTTTAATGTAATGAGAAATAGATTATCTCTCTCTCTCCTTCTCATCCCTCCTCTCCGTCTATCACTTCACCTCTCCTCTCTCTCGCTCCTTCTCATCCCTCCTCTCCGTCTATCACTTCACCTCTCCTCTCTCTCGCTCCTTCTCTTCCCTCCTCTCCGTCTATCACTTCACCTCTCCTCTCTCTCGCTCCTTCTCTTCCCTCCTCTCTGTCTATCACTTCACCTCTCCTCTCTCTCTCTCCTTCTCATCCCTCCTCTCCGTCTATCACTTCACCTCTCCTCTCTCTCGCTCCTTCTCTCCCTCTGCCACTCCTCCCCTCTATCCTTTCCTGGGTAGGGGTGTGTACAGTAGTTTGTTGTCTAGATGTTTGTTGTTGTGAGATTGAGAGAGAGAGGGCAGAGAAAGGGCAGAGAGATGGATGGAGAGAGAGAGAGAGAGACAGAGAGAGAGAGAGAGGAAGAATACAAAGAGAGAAGTAGGCTGTTTCATAACCAACCTCGTTATCTGGGCTGCTTGGTTCAAGCAGTGGGAGCCGTTTGGGTTTTCATGAGTAATCATTCTAGTTTCAGATAACAGACAGGCTTGTTAGGACTGACTCTCACATCTCCACTCTCACTCAGTCCTGCATCACTCCTCTCACCACTGTCCAAAGGGGATTCTGGGTGAGAGCGATAACCAACACACTGTCAAGCACACGCACACACACACACACACACATATATTAAAAAGTCAGGACAGAACAAGACTCCAAAATAGAGATATGTCTGCAGTGTAGGCATATACTTTGGTTTCATAAAGACACACAGACGGTCTTCTCTTTTTCAAATCTAGTTTAGTTTAGACATAGTGGCTCCTCAGTCCCTCCTCACCCTCTCACCCCCCTTGTCACCCTTCCTCCTCCCTCACACTCCCCTCAGTTCCTCCTCACCCTTCCTCCTCCCTTATTCTCTTAGATGCCAGAAGCGTTGTTAGAGAGGAGGAAACAAACCAAGATGGATGGATGGATGAAGGGAAGGAAAGATACTTTAATAAGAGGAAGTGGGTGTGTGCGTGTGTGTGCGCACACAATCTGATGCAACGTTCCTTCCTGTCGGTACTCCAATCAGATCGCTCCTCACGGAGGGGCGGAGAGAAGACACTGTATGAGGCTCTCAGAGAACAGCTGGAGGAATCTGTGTTAGGAGGAGGAGAGGAAGGGAGGAGAGGAGGAGGAGGGGAAGAGGAGGAAGGGAGGAGGAGGGGAGGAGGAGGAAGAGAGGAGGAGGAGAGGAAGAGGATGAGAGGAGACAGTGTCATCTTTTTCTCTCCTTTTGTTTGTTGCCTCTTTCTATCCTCTCTCGCTCCCTCGGTTTCATCACTGCCTCCTGCCTAGAGTGTGTGTGTGTGTGTGTGTGTTCTATACGCGTGTGACAGCAGCTGTCAGGCCAGTGATGGTCGTGTTCCTCAGGTACATCAGCAGGTGATTATTTTACACCTCAGCTCAGCTGTTCTGCTACCTGAGAGAGAGACAGAGAGAGACAGTGAGGGAGAGGGGGAGGTGGAGAGAGACAGAGACAGTGAGGGAGAGGGGGAGGTGGAGAGAGACAGAGACAGTGAGGGAGTGAGTGAGTGAGTGAGTGAGAGAAAGAGGGAGACAGAGGGCCTCATCTACTAACAGGATTGTGTCCATTTCAGCCATAAAATAGCGGGTAAAGACATAAAACCATATTTACAAAGGCAGCACATGTGTACACTAGTCACCCAAACTGTATGGAATCTAATATCCCTCCTGAGGTTATAAAAGCCAAAGCCTCTCCCCTCCTCTCCCTTACTCCTCACCCCCCCCCCCCCCCCTTAACCCTCCCCCCCTGACCCTCTTCCCCTGCCCGCCTCCTCCCCCCTCCCCTACCTGGCTGACCAAAGGGGAGACAAAGTGAGACCTTGAATCAAACAACTGTCAGTGTTAACACTGTCAGTCAGTGTCTCCTGATGGTCCATAAAAGCAGATAGATGCCTGCCATTACCCTGGAGATTGTGATTATGATAATGAGAATAATAAAGGGGATCATCATTACCATCATGGTGATGATGATGATGATGATGATACTCACATGATAAATTATAATGAATCCATCACAGCATTTCCTAAACGGTGGGAGAAGCATCACTCAAGAGCCTGGAACCCGAACCACAGCATCCAGAGGAGTGTGTGTCTGTCTCTGTGTGCTGCTGGAGTATGTGTGTGTGTGTGTGTGCTTAGGTGTGTGTGTTTCTGTATTTGTGTGTGAAAGTGTGTCTATGTGTGCGCCTGTGTTTGTACGTGTAGGTGTGTAGGTGAATGTGTGTGTGTGTGTTTCTCTGTGTGTGTGTGTGTGTGTGTGTTTGTCTTTGTGCTGGAGTGTTTGTCATGAGGAGACTCCCTGGAGGAGCTGAAGTTTACATATCATATTCAAACAACTTCATACTCTCTCTGTCTGAGCCAGACCCACTCACGACTTCACTATATTATCATCTCTCTCTCTCTCCCCCTCCCTTCCATAGAAAACAAGTGTATGGATGGGATTAAATTGTTGTAAACATGTTTAAATTATGATGTTTGTTGCTATTCAGACAGTCTTTCATTAGTTATGTTTTCATTCCAGTTTATTAATTCCACTGACGGCTAATAACGTTTTATCAGTTTAAACATCGTCAAGAACGTCTCTCCCTTGCAAAAAAGGGGGGTTTGTTTGATTCGACAAGCCATTGCCTCCCCACGGTGGAATCCATCATTCCGCTCAGAGAGGAACTAGTGAATCAGTCACTGACATCGGACACATCATTTATATAGAGATGTCAGTGTGGTTTCCTTCAGTGATGGAGGGAGCCATGTTGAAAAGGTCTTTGGGGCCTCCCTCTCTCACTCTCCCTCTCTTTCTCTCTGCCTTTCTTTCTCTCTGTCTCTCTTTCTCTGTCATTCACTCTCCATCTCATATTTTCCCCTCTCTCTCTCTCTCTCTCTCTCTCTCTCTCTCTCTCTCTCTCTCTCTCTCTCTCTCTCTCTCTCTCTCTCTCTCTCTGTCTCTCTCTCTATCTCTATCTCTCTCTCTCTTTCTATCAGCTGGCCTGCTGTCATCCCTCTCTGTCTTCTTCCTTCTCAGCAGACCGCTCTTTACCCCCCCATGCCTTCCCGCCTCCCTCCCCTCCCTCCCCTCCCTCCTTGTCCTCCTCCCTCCCTCCCCTCCCTCCTTGTCCTCCTCCCTCCCTCCCCTCCCTCCTTGTCCTCCTCCCTCTCTCCCCTCCCTCCCCTCCCTCCTTGTCCTCCTCCCTCTCTCCCCTCCTCCCAGCGTTGCGGGCTGAGAGCAGCAGATGAATATGGGTGTGAGGCATGACCTCGGACACTCGACCATCACTCAGACAACGTTTAGCTTTTCTGCTTCTCCTCCTTCTCTGATTGAAAGATGGCAGGAGCAGAGTGAGTTCATCTGCCCTCCCCCCAGCCTCCCAGCCTCCTCCTCCCTCCACCCCCACCTCTGTGTCAGCCAGATCCTACGACTTGGAGGAGCGGGCAGGAGGAGGAGGAGGAGGAAGAGAAAGCTAAAAAACAAGGAGAAACCAAAGGGAAAAGAGAGGGAAGGAGGAGAAGAGAGGAGAACGTTTAGGTTTGAGAGGCAAAAAGGAACCCAAAACAAACAAAAAAAATAATCTAAGGGAACTAACGAGAGCTGTTGTTGTTTCCCTGGGGCAGACAGAGGATGTGACGCAGACTGAGGACTCGTCAGAGAAGCAGCAGCCCAAGAGGTTACACGTCTCCAACATCCCCTTCCGCTTCCGGGACCCCGACCTCAGACAGATGTTCGGGGTGAGTGTTGCCCTTTGACCTCTACCTGGTTTGATCACAACACAAACACACACACACACACAGATAATATACATACACACCTTTTAAAACACACAGTTGACCTTTGCCCTTGCCCTCTGACATGAAACACACTCATATAGTCTTACTTATTATACAAAGAGTATAATAAGTAAATAAATTGTGCTGTGTCTCACAGACCGCACTGTAAGACACGCCACTCTTGACCTATCAGAGAGCACCTCTGAGAACACAACCAAAACTGTCCAATCACTAGAGGACGAAGAGGACTGCCAAAACAATCTAATTTAAATGTTACTCACTAATTGCTCCATTAGAACCCACAGGCGTTAATTCTCATCGTTATGGATACGGCATCAAACTGATGATATTAATTACTGGAGAGGGCTGGAAATGACTAAATAAATTACAAACAACATGGTTGGTGCTCTCTCTCTCTCTCTCTCTCTCTCTCTCTCTCTCCTCTCTCTCCTCTTTGAGCCTTAGATGAGGGTGAAGCAGGTTGATGAATTGAGAGGGTGTGGTGTACTGTGGGAGTGGAGGGTCTGAATGTAAATGAGATGCAGATGTTTGTGGGCTGAGGGGTGAGTGAGAGGAGGGTGAGGTTTGTGTCTGTGTGTGGTGGGTTGAGGGGAGGTGATAAAAGACAGCAGATGTTTTTAATGTGAGAATCTCTCTTTCACTCTCTCACTCTTTCTCTCTCTCTCTCTCTCTCTCTCTCTCTCTCTCTCTCTCTCTCTCTCTCTCTCTCTCTCTCTCTCTCTCTCTCTCTCTCTTTCTCTCTCCTGTTAAATTATCTTAGTAATGAGGCTATTACAGAGGGATTGTGTGTACTTCTGACCAGCACTTACACTTACACACACACACACACACACACAGGTGGAAAGACTAAAATAGAAAAAGGAGATGAAAAGAGAGCAGAAAATATTGTGGGAGAAGAACAGAGATGGAGAATAGATGAGAGGATAGGAGAGAGAGAAGAGGAGACAGAGAAGAGGAGAGAGAGAAGAGGAGAGAGAGAAGAGGAGAGAGAGAAGATGGGAGAGAGGCAGTGGGCAGCATGTCAAGCCCCCCCCCCCCCCCCTTCCCCCTTGTGTGCCAGCTTCCCCAGGCCCTCAGGACCTCCATCTGGTCTCCATGGTGAGCAGATCCTTCTGCCCAGCAGCACTCTGGCTCCCCACCGCAACCTGCTCACCGCTAACCACTGCTAGCCCCTCCGCTACAGGACCTCTCCCTGGACACACTACTGTGGGGGCCGGGGGGGGAATCCTGGGGGCAGGGGGAGCCAATCTCTCTCTCTCAACTTACCTCTCTCTCTCTCGAAAGAAAACTATCAGACAGACTAGCGACTAGGGGTACATGAAAGGGTGTATCTATTAGTTTTCTTGCTAATAGATAGCCTAGCCCTTAAGTAATGAGGGGGGGTGAGGATTAGCATGCTAGCTGGAGGTTAAGGGTGTTAAGATGAAATGCCCAGCAGTCTCTAACAAGGTGCAGAGAATAAGAAAGAGGCTCATTAAGAAGACCACAGTGGACTTTAATCACTGATTAGACAGTGTGATGTGTGTGTGTGTGTGTGTGTGTGTGTGGCTCGGTGCAGAGACTCCTCCGCTTGAGGGCTGGAGAGTGACCTGCTTTCTCTCCCTGGGTTATTCAGCTGCATACACCCCCCTTATCCTCCCTCCCTCCTCGCTCATCCTCCATCCATCTCTTATCCTCCCTCCCTCCTCGCTCATCCTCCATCCATCTCTTATCCTCCCTCCCTCCTCGCTCATCCTCCATCCATCTCTTATCCTCCCTCCCTCCTCGCTCATCCTCCATCCCTCCCTCTCTCAGCCTCTCAGCCTTGCTTGTTTCAGCCTGTCAGCCTCTTTCTCTCAGCCTCTCCCCAGCCTCTCCCCAGCCTCCTGGGTCAGAACACCGCAGCCCCCGCTGGTTTCACAGAAAGCTCTAGATGAACCTATTCTGACCCTTCTGGTGTGTGTGTGCATGTGTATGTGTGTGTGTGTGTGTCAGGTCTAAGGTGTTAGCAGGTTTCCTGCTGGTCCTGCTAGTGTAAGACCTCCTGGTGAGGTGAACCCAGAGGAGCTGCACACACACACACACACACACACACACAGATGCACACTCACACACATGCACACACACAGACGTACGCAGCATGATAATGAGAAGAGGCCCTCAGCGCTCACAACACCTTACGCACCCATGCATACCATACATACAATATTAACATGCTACCTCTCTTCTGGATCACACGCGCACTCATGCGCACGCACGCTAAGTCACTCTCTTCATCATCCTCTTAAGGGTGGTTCCATTGTGAGAATATGGATACTGCCTTTCAAACGAGACGGACATCATTCCCTCCATCTCTTTCCTCTTTTCATCTCTCCTTCGTTCTCTCTCTCTGTCTCTCTCTCTTGCTCCCCCCTCTCTCTATTTCCCTCTTTCTTCCGTCTCTCTCTCTATCTTTCTCTCTCTGTCTCGCTCTCTCTCTCTCTTGCTCCCCTCTCTCTCTTTCTCTCTGGAGACTCCTCCCCTTGAAGGCAATTTTATTAGCAGTGCTGATGCTGCTGTTTAAATGTGTGTGTGGAGAGAGGTGTGTGTGCGTGTGTGTGTGTGTGGGGAGAGGGGTGTGTGTGTGCGTGTGTGTGTGTGTGTAGGGAGACGTGTGTGTGTGTAGCGAGGGGTGTGTGATCAGTGGTGAGCATTGCTACTCCTCAGTGCCATGTGTGAGTCCACAAAGACGACTTTCCCCGAAACTCATGAACTGACACCACAAGCCCATTCCTCTTGGTTATAACACACCCACTGCACACGACTCTCACACACACATATACTCACAGAAGCCCATTCTGTTTGGTTAAAACAATTAACATCTCTACATTGCACAAGGGAAGCAGTGCAGTGAGCTCATGTGAAAAGGCGACATCATGCTGGGATGAAAACACCAGTGTGTGAGTGCGTCAGTGTGTGAATGTGTGAATGTGTGAGTGTGTGTGTTAGTGTGTGAGTGTGTGTGTGTGGCCCTCACTTCTCTTCTCTGATAAGGTGACATCCTGTTGTCTGATGATGATGAATGCAACACTTTGCAACTGTACTTGTGCTCGTTGACCCCGCACACCCACCTGAACCCGCACACGCCTTGCACACGCCTTGCACACGCCTTGCACACACCTCGCACACGCCTTGCACACGCCTTGCACACGCCTCGCACACGCCTCACACACACCTCGCACACGCCTCGCACACGCCTCGCACACACCTTGCACAGCGGGCCTGGTTAAAGAGCACTGCCCTACAAAAGCAAAAGACCGTAACTCGCCGAAGTGTAGAACGGAGAAAACAGAGTTTTTGCACTTTCAAAGTAGTTGTCCTGCTAAATGTATTTTAGGTAGGACACTGGAAATCTATCAGTTTGATGTTTAAGTGATGACACATTATGTAAAAAAAAAAATTGTTGAAAATGTCGATCTTAAACTGCACTTTTGACCCCTATTTTGAAGCTTCGGTATTATACTATAGTATATAGTAAGTGGTCATGCCAATGCAAAATACAGTAACTTCCGTTTCTTCGCTCACTTAGTTGCTTATTACGATATAAACTGTATATTATAAGCCAATGTAACATACACGTGGATACCTGTCACAAGACTCACAAGACAAGTGTTTTTGATTTAACTGCCAGGGTAGGATACCTATAAACGACTCATGTGTGGGATGTTTTGTGTTGAACGCCAGCCAGTAGGCTAGGCTAATGCTAGATGTGTTTTTTGTTGCTAGGTTACGTATTAGTCAAAGTGTAACCGTAACTCCATTTGAACGTTTATGAGTGCCGCAAAACAAAGGCAAAGAACCGTAACTGATACGGCATTCTGCATTGGCTTTCTAAAGCCAAAGCAGGCTTTTGGAAGTTACGGTGAAGATAACAACCTATTTTCTCTGAAAAACAGACGAGTTAGTTTAAGATATTTGGCCACATGATAAAGCAGACATTAACTGTTCCGAAAATGAAAAAATATCACTTTCGACAAAGTTACGGTCTTTTGCCTTTGCACGGCAGAGCACAGTGGCAGCTCACCTCTTATCATTAGGGTTAAGAGAGGCTTGATCCCCATGAGCCCTCACTCACACATCTACATGAACCCTCTCCTCCTCCTTTCCTCTCCTCATCTCCTCATCTCCTCTGTCCTCAACTTCTTCTCTCCTCTCTCCTCATCTCCTTCTCCTCTCCTCTCTCTCTCTCTCTCTCCAGTGTGGTAACTAGACGAATATAAGAGCCATCTCATCTCCAGCTGCTATTAGAGCTTCTATCTAACTATCCATGTATATTCCTCCATCACTCCCCCCCCCCCCCCAGGAATGAAGGTGACGTGCACCGCTTGGCAGGGTAATTAGTTTTAATGAAATAATACGGCCCATTGTAGACAGCAATTAAAAGTCTCTCTCGGTCTTGTCATTAGTGAGGAACTTAAGAAGCCGCTGTGTCCTAACGATGCGTTAGCAGCAGCCCACCACTCTGGCTAATCGACAGTCCTGGAAGCAGGCTGACACGCCACCCAACAGCACGGCCAACACCCCCCCACACCTCCCTAACACCACCCAACAGCACGGCCAACAGCCCCCCACACCTCCCTAACACCACCCAACAGCACGGCCAACAGCCCCCCACACCTCCCTAACACCACCCAACAGCACGGCCAACACCCCCCCACACCTCCCTAACACCACCCAACAGCACGGCCAACAGCCCCCCACACCTCCCTAACACCACCCAACAGCACGGCCAACAGCCCCCCACACCTCCCTAACACCACCCAACAGCACGGCCAACAGCCCCCCACACCTCCCTAACACCACCCAACAGCACGGCCAACAGCCCCCCACACCTCCCTAACACCACACACTCTCACACACAATGTGTTACAAACATGTGTGTGAGTGTAACACATTTAAAATAACACAAGGTGAAACATTGAGGAAGATTAGCCATGTGATGATTGTCATTTTCCTCACTACCATAACATTTTGATAAGGCTGTGAAATAGCTTCACTCATTTCCTCTGTTCATTCCATTGTGGGAAACCATTAAGATTTTATAATCTCATCTCTCCTCTTTGCCCCCTCCCTCCCCCTTGCTCTCTCTCTCTCTCTCTCTCTCTCTCTCTCTCTCTCTCTCTCTCTCTCTCTCTCTCTCTCTCCCCCTTCTTTCTCTCTCTCTCTCTCTCTCTCTCTCTCTCTCTCTCTCTCTCTCTCTCTCTCTCTCTCTCTCTCTCTCTCTCTGTCTCTCTCTCTCTGTCTCCCTCTCCCCTTCTTGCTGCAGCAATTTGGGAAGATTCTAGATGTGGAGATTATCTTCAATGAGAGAGGATCCAAGGTAAGTCAACTAGAACAACAGCTGCTTCATTACCACCACCGCCTTCCACTGGTTAGTAATGACGGCATTAGTACGCTGCCGTGTGTGTGTGTGTGTGTGTGTGTGTGTGTGTGTGTGTGTAAGTGGTCTCTAAGCTAACTTTTCCAGGAGATGTCTGTTCTGGATTGTTGTTGTGTTTGTTGTGAGCTCCAGCTATGATCATTGTATCGTTAACACTGCCAATCGGTACGTGATGAAGCAGTTTCACTCTTCATCATCTGAACCTGGTAGGTATTTTTGAAGCGCTGCCAGAACACCTTTTGCTCTCTAGCCTGAAACATCACAGCCACACATACAAGCTCAGTATAACGTACTGTGGTATAGTACTGTGTAATATGGTATAATATACTACAGCATAGTATATCATACTGCTGCTTGTAATACATATATATAGAATCTCCAGCATTATTACATACAGTACAAGCCCCCATAGAATGATCTCTCCATGGAAAGACCAGCCCTCATAGAAGAATTTCTTCAGCACTATATACAAGCCCCTATAGAAGCAGCGTGTGGTCTATATAGGAGCCCCTATAGAAGCAGCGTGTGGTCTATATAGGAGCCCCTATAGAAGCAGCGTGTGGTCTATTTAGGAGCCCCTATAGAAGCAGCGTGTGGTCTATATAGGAGCCCCTATAGAAGCAGCGTGTGGTCTATATAGGAGCCCCTATAGAAGCAGCGTGTGGTCTATATAGGAGCCCCTATAGAAGCAGTGTGTGGTCTATATAGGAGCCCCTATAGAAGCAGCGTGTGGTCTATATAGGAGCCTCTATAGAAGCAGTGTGTGGTCTATATAGGAGCCCCTATAGAAGCAGTGTGTGGTCTATATAGGAGCCCCTATAGAAGCAGTGTGTGGTCTATATAGGAGCCTCTATAGAAGTAGTGTGTGGTCTATATAGGAGCCCCTATAGAAGTAGTGTGTGGTCTATATAGGAGCCTCTATAGAAGTAGTGTGTGGTCTATATAGGAGCCCCTATAGAAGCAGTGTGTGGTCTATATAGGAGCCTCTATAGAAGTAGTGTGTGGTCTATATAGGAGCCCCTATAGAAGCAGTGTGTGGTCTATATAGGAGCCCCTATAGAAGCAGCGTGTGCTGCAGCATGCTCCACTGTGCTAGCCTCCCTGGGTGTGTATAATGGTCTGTGTCAGACACCAAAGGTGTCCATTCATAACCCAGACAGCAGGGCTGTGCAGCAGGGCTGTGCTGCAGGGCTGTGCTGCAGGGCTGTGTCCCTGTGGAGCAGGCATGCTGGGGATGGTTAGTCTAGCAGCAGTCACCTGGGTGTCTTCAGACACGTGTGCTCCTGGAAGGAGCCGTTAGCCAGTTAGTCAACTAGTCAGCTAGTCAGTCAACCACCCACACATACACTCAACTAACTAGACTGTCAAACAACCAGGTAGTCAACTAACAACCCAGTCAGCCTGCCAGCCAGCCAGCCCTCACCTCCCATCCCTCACCTCCCAGCCCTCACCTCCCATCCCTCACCTCCCAGCCCTCACCTCCCAGCCCTCACCTCCCAGCCCTCACCTCCCAGCCCTCACTTCCCATCCCTCACCTCCCATCCCTCACCTCCCATCCCTCACCTCCCAGCCCTCACCTCCCAGCCCTCACCTCCCGTCCTTCACCTCCCATCCCTCACTTCCCAGCCCTCACTTCCCATCCCTCACCTCCCATCCCTCACCTCCCAGCCCTCACTTCCCATCCCTCACCTCCCAGCCCTCACCTCCCATTCCTCACCTCCCATCCCTCACCTCCCATCCCTCACCTCCCAGCCCTCACCTCCCATCCCTCATCTCCCATCCCTCACTTCCCATCCCTCACCTCCCAGCCCTCACCTCCCATCCCTCACCTCCCATCCCTCACCTCCCATCCCTCACCTCCCAGCCCTCACCTCCCATCCCTCACCTCCCATCCCTCACCTCCCAGCCCTCAGCTCTGTCAGTCAGACAAGATTGAGCACCAGATAAGACAGCCTCGGCCGTCGTAACAAGCATTTATTGTTTGTGCCCTACAAAGCCATTACCCAGGATGCCTTTCTCCAGCACCCCCGCGCAAGCCATATAATGAAGCTAGCGGGCCATTAATAAACAATCTATTTTCTATGGAGCTTCGGCAATTTGCATTCAATATGTTTGTCTCCTTTGAAAAATGGTGTCTGTACTCTCCCTGTGTGTAAGCTAATTATTTGTGTGCATGATAAAACAGTAAGAAGAGCAAAGAAAAGACAGATAGAGAGCAGGCGGCCGTACCAGGGTGAAATGTCCAAAGGATTAATTTTGCCCTCAATTCGCTTCAGTTGCGTGTGTGTGTGTGCGTGTGTGTGTGTGTGTGTGTGTGTGTGTGTGTGCGTGTGTGTATTTCTTTATCTCAGCCTCCCCAAGGACAGAAGCATACTATTAAAGCTATGGAGGGAGGAGGGAGACCAGATGCATGCAGAACATATCCCACTGCTCTCTCTCTCTCTCTCTTTCTTTTTCTCTCTCTTCTCTCCATCTCTTGACCCCCCCCCTCTCTCTCTCTACTTCTCTCTCTGTTTCTCTCCTCTCTCCCCCTGCACCATTTACAGTGTGAGGAATGTATTGAGTTTTGTATAGGCATCCCTGTGTCTCTGAACACATGAGGGTGGGGGGGTAGGTAGAGAGGATGGGGTGGGGGGGTAGGTAGAGATGATGGGGGTGGGAGGGTAGGTAGAGAGGATGGGGGTGGGGGGGTAGGTAGAGATGATGGGGGTGGGGGGGTAGGTAGAGATGATGGGGGTGGGGGGGTAGGTAGAGATGATGGGGGTGGGGGGGTAGGTAGAGAGGATGGGGGGGTAAGTAGAGAGGATGGGGTGGGGTGGGGGGGTAGGTAGAGATGATGGGGGGGTAGGTAGAGAGGATGGGGTGGGTGGGTAGATAGAGAGGTTGGTAGGTTAGAGGGTAGGTAGAGAGGATGGGGTGGGGGGGTAGGTAGAGATGATGGGGGGGTAAGTAGAGAGGATGGGGTGGGGTGGGGGGGTAGGTAGAGATGATGGGGGGGTAGTTAGAGAGGATGGGGTGGGGGGGTAGGTAGAGATAATGGGGGGGTAGGTAGAGAGGATGGGGGTGGGGGGGGTAGGTAGAGAGGATGGGGTTGGGGGGTAGGTAGAGATGATGGGGGGGTAGGTAGAGAGGATGGGGTGGGGGGGTAGGTAGAGAGGATGGGGTGGGGGGGTAGGTAGAGATGATGGGGGGGTAGGTAGAGAGGATGGGGTGGGGGGGTAGGTAGAGATGATGGGGGGGTAAGTAGAGAGGATGGGGTGGGGTGGGGGGTAGGTAGAGATGATGGGGGGGTAGTTAGAGAGGATGGGGTGGGGGGGTAGGTAGAGATAATGGGGGGGTAGGTAGAGAGGATGGGGGTGGGGGGGGTAGGTAGAGATGATGGGGGTGGGGGGGTAGGTAGAGAGGATGGGGTGGGGGGGTAGGTAGAGATGATGGGGGGGTAGGTAGAGAGGATGGGGTGGGGGGGTAGGTAGAGATGATGGGGGTGGGGGGGTAGGTAGAGAGGATGGGGTGGGGTGGGGGGGTAGGTAGAGATGATGGGGGGGTAGGTAGAGAGGATGGGGTGGGGGGGTAGATAGAGAGGTTGGTAGGTTAGAGGGTAGGTAGAGAGGATGGGGTGGGGGGGGTAGGTAGAGATGATGGGGGGGTAGGTAGAGAGGATGTGGTGGGGGGGTAGGTAGAGATGATGGGGGGGTAGGTAGAGAGGATGAGGGTGTGGGGGTAGATAGAGAGGTTGGTAGGTTAGAGGGTAGGTAGAGAGGATGGGAGGTTAGAGGGTAGAGGGTAGTTAAAGAACAATGGTCGAAGAAAGTATGTTTAAAAGATCAAATTCACTCTCCACGGTTAATCATTTCTTTATTCTCTTTTTGCTGCAGTCAAAAGATGTATTGTAAATTGCAACTGACTTTATAGATTCCTGTAGACATTCTTGGGATGGCATATTTTTGATCTACCACCAAACAATACCTCTCCAAACCCCATTAGATTATAACCACAGAGAGAGAGAGAGAGAGAGAGAGAGAGAGAGAGAGAGAGAGAGAGAGAGAGAGAGAGAGAGAGAGAGAGAGGGGGGGGGGGGAGAGAGAGAGAGAGAGAGAGAGAGAGAGAGAGAGAGAGAGAGAGAGAGAGAGAAGGAAATCTAATATGATCTAATGGGATGGCTACAGCATTTTTACAGGCCAGCTCCAACGACAGCTAAAGCAATGGATTAGAAATGGTTGATGATCAAATTAACTGAAATTGCTTGAAGAATTCACATATTCTCACATATCGCACACACACACACACACACACTCACCTAAACACACACACACACACACTCACCCTCCCAATGCCAGTCGGGTCTCATTCAGAGGGAGGTATGTTGTTTGTGTAGGGCTAGCACTGTTG
>NC_140377.1:2207500-2212500 GCF_054491055.1 Hypomesus nipponensis | reverse complement strand
AGTGGAATCTGAAATAACTGAGGTTGCCAGATAAGAACCGGATGAAGGCTTGTGAAGAGAGAGAGAGAGAGAGGGAGGGAGGGAGGGAGACAGAGAGACAGAGAGAGAGAGAGAGAGAGAGAGAGAGAGAGAGAGAGAGAGAGAGAGAGAGAGAGAGGAAGGGTAGCCCAAGCCTCATAACCATATCCTCACTCCCAGCCTCAACTCCTGGCCAAGACCCCAGCCTCCTCCCCAGCCTCCTCCCCAGCCTCCTCCCCAGCCCCAGGTCTTTGTTTGTGTAGAGCACCACTGTAAAGCCGAAAAAATGATTTGAAGTGGAAGGCGCCTGGCTGACTGTTATCAGATTGTGGAGGCTGGCTGTGGATGGATTTGCCAGGTGCTCCAGATTGACTTTTACAGGGCTAAGGGAATAAGGGAGATTGAGTGAGCGATATTGTTGGCACTCTGTCAGTGGAGGGGTGCTATTTCTACTGCTTCATGTAATGGAGGGATGAGACAAAACCTGTAGGGTCCCCACCCCTCTCTCTCTCTCTGTGTCTCTCTGTGTCTCTTTCTATGTCTCTCTGTCCCTCTCTCTTTCTCTCTTGCTATATCCATCTATGACTTTCCTTCATTCTTCTCTCTCACTTTCTTTTACTTCCACCATCCATACATCCATCCCCACCCCCTGTCTCTTTTTTCTCCTCTCTGTCCTGTTCTCTCCTACATGCAAGCTTTACTGCTGTATGTTATATGAACCTCTTGCATTTTAATGAGAAGGAAATGGTACTATTTCATTGGACAGAAGTGCTGAGCACATCACACTACTTTAACTGCTTTCCTTTCTGCTCATTAGGCTAAAATCTGTTCATTCCCCGGACAGCTTTACGACAAACCTCTAAATAACTGTCCATGACAGAAAGCAGCAATCCATCATTTTTATTTCATCTCCAGCCCCTCTCACCCCACTTTCCCTTCTCCCCCGCGCTCCATCTCTCCCTCACCCCTCCTTACCTCCCTCCCTCCCTCTCTCCCTCACCGACCCCTCCATTCTGGCATCTTTTCTTGACAGGCAGGCGCACAACTGTCCTACACACACATACACACACACACACACACACACAGAAAGCCATACTGTGAAATGTACAATAGGTTTGACCGCGCATGAATGAAAATATAGAGATCCTTCTTCTGATATTCCAACACATCGATCCAAACACCATCCTAAACATTCTGATGTATACAGACTTTCACCAGGCACCTCCTCCTCCCTCCCGCCTCTGACACACACACACACACACACACACTCACACACACACACACAATCACACACACACTCACACACACACACACACACTCACACACACACACACACTCACACACACACACACTCTCACACACACACACACTTTCCCAAGCTCTGTCATAAATCAGATAGAGTGTGGTCCGTCACTTCAGAGCGGGGGAGTGCATGTGCGTGCACGTACAAGCACGTGTGTGTGTGTGTGTGTGTGATTTATAGCCCGCTAATTCCTCAAGTCTTCCTGACACGGCGTTCAAGTTTGCCAACCCTAAACGACAGCATATGTTAGCCAGCTGGAGCGATGGCAGGCATAAGTAAGAGAGAAATACAACTAAAACTCTCAGCCAGGAACCACGAGATACATGCAGTACTAGCAGCTAAACCCCTCAGCCAGGAACCTCGAGTCACATACAGTACTAGCAGCTAAACCCTCAGCCAGGAAGCCACGCTGACCAGATCCTCCACAGGAAATTTCCGTTCTCATAAATGTTTTATTCCAAGTTCAAACTCAGAATGTGAGGTTCCTGGAATATTCTACTGTAGCTAGAGCTTAGTGTATTGTGGGAGAGAAGGGAAGATGGAAGGAGAGATGGAAGGAGAGATGGGAGGGAAGAAGGGAGGGAGGGAATGAGGGAGGGAATGAAGGAGGGACGATTAATCACTGTTTATCACAACTCATTCCTGTGTGGGAGATCAGTGAAATTGGGATCTGTAAATGAGGTGGCAGAGCACTCTGTCTCCATTCATCCTCTCTGTCCTCCTAACCCGCTCAGTACCATGACTGATGACACACCACATTCCTCTCTCCCTTCCTCCTCCTCCTCACCTCCTCACCTCCTCCTACTCTCCTCCTCACCTCCTCCTTGGTCCCCCCTCACCTCCTCCTTACTCCCCCCTTTCCTGTCCCTTACTCCTCCTCATCTCCTTCTCACCTGACATGGACCCCGTCCACTCCTCTCCCCTCCTCCCCCCTCCTCCTCCTCCTCCCCCCTCCTCTGTCCTGGCTCTCTCCTGGCTGTCTCGGCGTGTCTCCTATGAGGGGGTTAGGAGGGGCAGCGCCAGGCTTGCCAATCTTGAGGCAGTGGAGGGGTGGGGGGGGAGACTGAGACAGCTAGCTTGGGGAGGGGGACTGTAGAGGGGGCATGGGGGACAGCAGAGGGGAGATTGGGTTACCAGCCAAATGGACCTGGAGCACAGCTTGCCAGAGAGAGAGAGGGAGAGGGGAAGGGATGGGAGGGGGAGGGTACAGTATGGTGGTTGGGCTGGCCTGTGGAGGACTGGAATCTACAGTGATGTGTACTTGACTGTACTTCTCTCTACTGTTTGTTTGGTGTGTTAGTCGGTCCTTTCCAGACTTCTACTTAAGTTGCGGCAACTTCAGACAAGAGTAGATTGAAGATTTATTTCCCACGTACACACACACACACTCTCACACACCTACGCACACTGACATCGTTCATCACAGTCTCAGATGCTGCTGTATTTCAGTAGCTTCTCTTTCAGCACCATGGACAGCACCCAAGTAGCTATCTCCCCATCTCCTGTTCTTTCCTCCTTTTGTCCTTCTTCTCACCTTCCCTCTAACTCCTCTCTCCCTTTCTCATCCCATCCCCCCTTCTCCTCTTTTTGTCTTCTTCTCCATCTTAAATTGTGTCAGAGAGCCCCCTCTCCTCCTCCTCCTCCTCCTCCTCCCCATCCTCCTCATCTTTCTCCTCCTCCTCCTCCTCTTTCTCCTCCTCCTCCTCCCTCTCCTCCTCCTCTTTCTCCTCCTCCTCCTCCCTCTCCTCCTCCCTCTCCTCCTCCTCTTTCTCCTCCTCTTTCTCCTCCTCCTCCTCCTCCCCATCCTCCTCCTCTTTCTCCTCCTCTTTCTCCTCCCCCTCTTTCCCCCCTCCTCCTCCCTCTCCTCCTCTTTCTCCTCCCCCTTCTCCTCCCTCTCCTCCCCCTCCTCCTCTTCCCCCATCCCCCTCCTCTCCTCCTGCTCCTGTGGTTCCTAAGGTACAGAGTGCCCTGGCCACCCTGTCTTTGATCCAGTCTCACAGTGACCCTAGACAGAGAAGGACTTCCTGTTTGCACTAGTGGAGATTCTCCAGCTGGTGGCAAGACTTGGTGGAGAGCCTCATTAAAGTCCTTATCCTCAGGAGCCCATGCAGGACTGGCTGGGCCCAGGCGTTAAGGACCTGATGGGGATAATTACACGGCAGACTCTTGATTAGATGAAGCTGTTGTCTGTCCCCAGTGCTGTGGACTCAGCCCTGATTCCACCCTCCTCTAGCTTCAGTCCTCTAGCTTGAACGGGAAATATTCAACAGATCAGCCTTGTGGAAGATGCGTATTTTCTCTGGGAGGGGAGGGGGTTGTGTTCGGAGGTGGATCCGGCGGGGTAGGGACTCCGGGGGCGGGGGGGTGAGGTTTAACCAGGGTGACACTTTGACGTGAGCTGCTGGTTGACCTCTTCACCCCACGCAACACGATTTCACTCAAATACCTGCCAGCCTTTCCTCTGCTCTCCACTCTCACGTCTGCACTCTAGCCCTGCCCTCCCTCCCTCCCTCCCTCCCTCCCTCCCTCCCTCCCTCCCTCCCTCCCTCCCCTCCCCTCCCTCCCTCCCTCCCTCCCTCTCCTCCCCTCCCCTCCCCTCCCCTCCCCTCCCCTCCCCTCCCCTCCCCTCCCCTCCCCTCCCTCCCTCCCTCCCTCCCTCCCTCCCTCCCTCCCTCCCCTCCTTCCCCTCCCCTGCACTGCCCTGCCCTCCCCTCCTTGCTAGTGTAAGGTGTAGGACATGGCCCTGCTAGGCCAGGCCAGGTCTTCTGTGTCTACCAGACCTTAGTTCTATCTGCAGTTGCTGTTTTCAGGTTTACCAAGGTGTGACAGCCGTGGTGATTTATGGCATATTATTGAAGCAGTGTAGCCTATCTCCGACTCATTATAGCTGCACCCTCACATACATCATCGGGCACATGCGGCATACTAACGACAAGCCTACCCCCTCCCCCCACCCACCCCCCCTTCAAAATGAAACGGAAGATTCGGGGGCCAACAGAAGTGGTAGAGATGTATTAGGGAGAAAAGATAGAAGCCAGGGGAAAAAAGAAGGGAAAGAAGAAATCGAGCCCTTAGGAAGTATCAAAGAGGATTGTTTTTGCCCTTTAGTGATTTCTTTCTTAGATGTGCTACTCCGAGACTAGGAGCATCATTTAAATGTCAAGGTGGGGGAGAGGAGGGGATGAGAGGGGGGCGAGGAGAGGAGTGGGGAAATGAGGAGAGGAGATGAGAGGGGAGGATGGCAGATGTATGATAAGTTGGATGATCTGGGGGGGGGCGGGTCCTCTGCGTCACCACGGTAACCTGCAACCCCAAACCATCAACAACAAAATACCCTCACATGTGCCACACCTCTCTACTGAGGGAGATATATATAGATAGATATATATATATATATATATACAGAGAGAGAGAGAGGGAGAGAGAGAGGGAGAGAGAGAGACACACACAGACAGAGAGGGGGCGTTCCAAGGTAGAGGAGTTCTACAGTTGGGAGGGTATGACTAGATCTCATAATGGAGGGTGCTGTTAATGATGGTGGACATTAAACCTGCCTGTCTCCACACTAATGTGTCTCCGTGCCAGCTTTATGAAAGCAGGGAGACCTGGGGGTGTTAACAGGGGGCAAGGGAGTGAGTGGGAACATCTATTAGGAAACCCACCAACCAATATGGGGTCA
>NC_140377.1:2180000-2202500 GCF_054491055.1 Hypomesus nipponensis | reverse complement strand
ACAGATCAGCCGCCTCCCCTCCGTCACCTCCTCCGTCACACAGGAAGGGGAGGCGGCCTTCGCTAGCCGCTGATCGCTAACTCTCGCCTCCGCGCGAGTCGAGAGTCATCCCTCCACATCACATCCCTGCTTCCCTCTGGAGTTTAAAAATAAACATGCATTATTCAGGGACACCTATATCCGGCGCTAGGACCCAGGTGGCAGAGAGGCTTGGTCAGGCTGGTTCCTCAGCCACACTGAAGGCCTTCCTGCTGAGGAGCTACTTGGGGTCCACACGGCCTGGTCCACACACACACACACACACGTCCTTATCACCCCAACTTCTCTCCTGTCTTTTTTTATCTCTGTTTCCCCCTCCCTCCCCGCCCTTCATCCACTTCCCCTGCTTCCTCTCCTCCCTTCACCTCTCCTTTTCCGCAACCTCCCTTCTCCCCTCTCTTCTCTCTTCTCCCCTCTCTCCTCTCCCCTCCTGCCCTCACCACTCCCCCTCCACCCCTCGGGGGTCAGACAGCAGTGTGCTCAGTGTAAAGTTAAGAAGTGTGCTCCATAATGCAGCAGGCCCTGTGTCTCTACTCTGAAGACAGGGGGGGTTGGGGAGCTGTTTTCACACTAACTTCTGGCGTGCAGCGTGCTGTGAGGCTGTGGTCACGCACATGCTGAACCCAAAACCTACATCCTACCCTCCTCTTCCCATCCTCCTCTCCTCCTCCTCCTCTCCTTCTCCTCTCATCCTCTCCTCTCCTCCTCCTCCTCCTCCTCTCCGCCTCCTCTCCTCCTCCTCCTCTCCTCCTCCTTTCCTCCTCCTCCTCTCCTCCTCCTCTCTTCCTCCTCTCCTCTCCTCCTCCTCCTCTCCTCTCCTCTCCTCTCCTCCTCCTCTCGTCCTCCTCCTCTCCGCCTCCTCTCCTCCTCTCCTCCTCCTCTCTTCCTCCTCTCCTCCTCCTCTCCTCCTCTCTTCCTCCTCTCCTCTTCCTCCTCTCCTCCTCCTCTCATCACTCTGGTCCCTCTAAACCACCTCTGCCAAAGGTTGTGTGTGAAACAGCGCCCTCTGGCTTTCCCCCCGGACTACTGCAAGGTTTTCTGGGTGTTTGGGTCTTGTGTTATGGTGTTGGTGTGGAGGGTGTCTTACAGAGTGGGGACTAAATGTGTTGTGCCTTGTGTGTTTGTTCCTTCAGGGAGGCTATGCAGCTTACAGATACGCCCAGCCCCCCACCACTGCAGCCTACAGTGACAGGTACGTCATTAACGCCCTGCAAATACCTTTCAAATGAATGTATCAACAATTGAGAGGCTAAGTAAAATACTTTCTGCAAATTCCTTCCAATTCCCATGACTGCACATAACAGGTGAGCAAGTTACCTTCAAAAGTTTCAGAAACCTTTCAACAATTGAGTAATGTAATTCAACAGAACGCGTTGCTTGCTGTGTTCAGAACACATTCCTGAACTTAACACTGGAATTGCTGGCAGTATTTAAAGGAAAAAATGTAAAACCTCAAACAATTATGCAAAAGTTTATCAAACCAAACTGCGTGTGTGTTGGAGGGAAACTGGAACAGAGATAGAATATAGCTGTTATATCAAACTCTGACAGATTACATCAGCTTTCCCTCCTATCAGAGTCTGCCTCTCCCTTTTTCTCTCTTTTTACCTGTTTCTCTCTCCTCAGTATCGCTCTCTCTCTTCCTGTCTGGGTATCCTCCACTCTCTCTCTCTCTCTCTCTCTCTGTCTCTGTCTCTCTCTCTCTCTCTCTCTCTCTCTCTCTGTCTCTCTGTGAGGAGGTGTTGCCCGGGGCTACAGCACACAGAACCTTAACCTTGTTGAAGCTGATAAGAGAAGAGAAGATATATCTTAGGTGTCTGTGTGAGCGTGACGGCAGACACAGAGAGAGAGAAAGAGAGAGAGAGACGGAGAGAGAGAGAGACGGAGAGACAGAGAGAGAGAGAGAGAGAGAGAGAGAGAGAGAGAGAGAGAGAGAGGAGAGAGTGGAGGTAAATCAACTGTGTTTATGAATGGCTCGCGGGCTGAAGAAGAGAGGGACGGGAGGCAGGAATCCTTTCTTAGATGCTATTTAGGCTCAGGTGTGCTCTGCTTGTACAAGATGGATGAAGAGAGGGAGAAAAGGGGGAGAGGAAGGGGAGAGGGGGGGAGATGAGATGTGGGGAGAGGAGAGGAGAGGAGAGGAGGGGAGAAGAGAGAGGAGGAGAAGTGGTGGAGGAGAGAGAAGTAGAAGGAGAGAATTGGAGCATAAATTGGAAAGCATCTTTTTTTTTCCTCTCCCTTCCCCCGAGAGAGATTTTCTTGTCTTCGCTCTCCTGGAGATGTGATGTAATTCTCCACTCTCAGATGTGTCGTTAGCTCTGCTGTCCTTATTATGCTCACCAAGACAGGAGCCACAAAGTTACCTCAAGACATCACAGGGATCAAACAGTCAAATCCTTCTTATTCCAAACAGTAAAGGATCATATTCCAAAATGCCCTCCTGCCCTCAGATGCTTACAAACACCAGTAGGGCAATGGTTTGCTAGGCAGACGGTCAGCCAATCAACAATCAGTCATATACCTGAAGCAAGCGAGGGAGCCAATCAACTCTTAAGGGGAAACCCCCTATGATATCCCGATTGGTTGCTTTAGCCTAGAGGCGGGTCAGGGTGCCAGCTGGTGAGCAGACATTTTAGAGAGATAAGTCTTGTCTTCTCTTGATTGGTTAGAATGGTTTCAGCTCCACCTATAGGAATCCAGGCATCCCCCATATGACAAGAGGCCACTAACAGAGAGACCACCCTGCCGAAAGACCAATCACAAACCTCCCCTCCTTCCCAGGGAGCCAATCCAGGGGCTTAGATCTCAGCTGACTGTGCCCGCGAGCGTCAGAGTGGACAGGGGCCATATGTTGATCCTCCCCCGGGTCCTAGTGCCCCCCGTTTGGTGCCAGTCTCTTTGTGGCCAGTGTGGGTGTCCTCGGGGGTGGTGGGGGGGTGGGGGTGGTGCATGGCTGTCCTCTCCTGTGTCCCTGACTGGCCTGCAGCCCTGGACCCTTATCTCTGCACTGCACGCACTCATTTGCAAGTGAGCGTTCAATGAGAAGCAGATGGAAAAGGGGGAAAAAAGAGGGAGGGGGAAGGGAGAGAGAGAGAGAAAGAGGGAGGAAGGGAAATGAGTCAATCAAGAAATGCAGGATGTGAAGGAAAGTACATTTACAAGGGGGACACATCTTGTCCTGTATGTGAAGGAAACCGGAAGGATTAGTTCTGATCAAGCTGCAATGAGAGAACAAGAGCCTGCCCTCTCTCTTTCCGTCTCTCTCCCTCCCCCTCTCTCCCTCCCTCTCTCTCTCTCCGACTCCTTTTCTCTCTCTCTTCCACTCTCTAGAAATGGAGAGCATCCATGCTAAAAACTAGTGAACCAGCACACTGCAACACCACTCTCCCTCTCTCTCTGTCTCTCTATCTCCCTCCCTCTCTCTCTCCCTCCCTTTTTCTCTCTCTCTCTCCCCCTCTCTTTCATTACCTTGTTCCTAATAAATATGACAATGAAAAGACGAGAGTAATTCACCCACCTCTCACCTCTCCATCCATTCTGTCTTGTATTATGTTAAAGGCCCTAGAGAGAGGAGGGAGAGAGGATGGTAATTGATTATTTTAGAGAGATGAAAGTGTTGACTTTAGGGTCTGTGCGTTCAACACAAGAATAATGAAATTACTCTAGTTATTTATTTCATTTTATTTTTAATCGAAAAGTCACACTGCAGACCTGTCACCTTGCTACCATCCTCCTGACTGGAGGGTGGCTTTGAATGGAATATTACCATGGTCCTTTTGAGTTTATGAAAATAGATTTATCTCTACTCTTCTTTTCTCTGCTCTGCTTTTCTCTTCTCCTCTCCTCCTCTGTTCTCCTGCCCTCTCCTCCTCTTCTCCTCCTCTTCTCCTCCTCTCCTCCCCTCTCCTCCCCTCTCCTCCTCTTCTCCTCCTCTCCTCCTCTCAGCTATGGCAGAGTCTATGCAACAGCAGAGCCCTACCACCACACGATCGCTCCAGCAGCCACCTACAGCGTAGGAACTATGGTGAGTTCACTTCCTGTCTCCTCTGCATCCTGATCTGTCACTTCCTGTTCCTGCCCCCCTGCACCCTGTCACTTCCTTTTCCCGCCCCCCTGCATCCTGTCACTGTTGCAGGGGCCAGTTTACACACCACTATGACTCTCACACAGCCTGTGAAGATCAAGACCGATGAACAGACAGAAATTATCTATTCACTCAGGACAGTAAGGAGCTCAAATCTACATCACCTATTAAAGGCTTATTTTAGGATTTGTAGTCCAGTTTGTTATCTCCAATGTATTGTGAGTGTTCAGTGGTGTTAATCTGGCCTCTCTGGCGCCCCCTAGTGGAGCTAAGTGGATCACCCTGGCATGAAGTTACTGCGATGACCCGTTCAGATTGTTGTGTTGTTATGAAGTCACACCCGGCGCCCTCCATACAGTATTTGCGCGATGAAGGTTTCTTCTTCAAATATACAGATTATTCAAATCAAGGACTTGAACTATGCAGGTTAAATCGAGACAGTTTTCTCATTTTACATTATTTATTCTGCTACAACATTATATAATTGTTCTACTCCACACGCTCATTTAACTCTCAACACGTCGGCCCATTCTCTCCTGTGACAAAGATTTCTATCAAAAGGACTGAAGTCAAATCGTTAATGTTTGTTTTTAGCTAGCTTTTGCAGCTAACATCAAAGATGAAAATAATAACACTATCAGTAAAATACAAATAATTACAATTTTCGAAATTAATTATGAAATGGAGAAAGACAGACAGACAGAAAAATGCATAGTTTTCTCTCTGGTTCTGTTCTCGCGTTGAAGGCGTGCCTGCTTTCGCATCTCAGCCTCTAAAGATTAATGACCACCCATGAAGCGGAGTGCGGAGGGACACGAACATTAAGAAAAGGAAAAGACAGAAAGACAGAGGTTGGGGGGGGGGGGGGGGGTTAAAGAGATGGAGAGCGACTGTAGTGACAGCGTCAGTCTGGTCGGCAAATGGGCTCAACGTAGCTGACTGAGATCTCTCAGACTCATTTAAACCAAGCAAACAGTTCAGCGGTGCAGCTGCTAGCTAAAAGCTTTCATTAATTGAGACATCTTCATTTACTTAAGAAAATGTGCTTGAACATATACTGTTTTTTTTTTACTTTTACTTTTTTATCGTGCTTCTTTTCTTCCGTATTTCCTTCCGTATTCTCAACCGTAACTTAACCAATGATAACCAATAATTTACAAGAACCTGGTATCAAAACATTGCTGGAGCTTGGGGTTGTGTGTGAGGACGGCAGAGGAGACTTGGGGACGGGTGCGCGCGCGCGTGTGTGTGTGTGTGTGTGTGTGTGTGTGTGTGTGTCGGCGTATATGTGGGCGTTGGTTAGGTGAAGTCTGTGCTGGGAAACTGTAGAGAGGGTTTTTAATCCTTTAATCATACTTGATTATTAGTCACGAAATAGACGAAAAAATATATATCGCATGTAAGCCCTTTCTGTAATTAATTCCTATGAGGGTTCATAAAATTCTCTTTGCTGGTTTCCGTGAAGAACAAAAATTGCAAATGTGTTTCACACGGATGAAAGTTTAACTGTAGCGCGAGGCTTCCCGAGAATTAGAGGAATTTAGCCTTTGAAGGTCCTGGCTTCTGCCTTTGGACTGAGCCCCCAAAAAACTGCAGCGTTGCTCAGAGCCGCGCGCGTATGCATGTGTGTGTGCGCGCTCACTTGTCAACTTGACTGAGGCCGTTAGCCTTATGCAACGGTCCCCCCTGGAGTCGAGCTATAGACCTATACTAGCGATACCTGCAGCTTCCTCTGACGGACCTGGACCATAATTATGATTAAACCTCTTTGAAGTTGTTTCTCCGCTGATCTGTGGCTTTGTTTGCAACCCGGGAGTCTCCATCTTGAGGACGTGTCCTCACTGTAAATAGCATGAAACAAGCGCTACTATTTTCCAATTTGTTGTTCTTATGTAATTAATGTTAGTCTACAGCACCTGGTCTGTGCCATGGTGGTTGTGTGTACTTCTGATTGTTGTAGAAATCGTATTTTATGTTTCTATATAAATATTTAATGTCTTTAAAAGCGAAACGTGGTTGCCAGTTCCTCTGCTGCCTGCAACACTAATCTCAACATGCGCACAATTAAAGCAAGCTTGGCACAAATGAGAATAAACATTTGAGCAATAAATCATTTATAATAATTCATACCCTTAAAAAATTCGAACACAATTATTTTTTTTCTGTTTGTTTTATTACCTAACCGTATAAAAGGAAGGAAATGTGTGGAGAAAAGAATTCAAATCCACTAAACTGTCTCCTTGATACTGATTGGTAGATGTGCCCTTGATACTGACTGGTAGATGTCTCCTTGATACTGATTGGTGCCTTTTCATCTTTGATGTTGCAGGCTAGCCTGTACAGAGGAGGGTACAGTCGCTTCACTCCCTACTAAACGAAAACAGAAAGAGAGAGAACAAGAGAGAGAGAGAAAAAACTCCCTACAAACAAAAATAAGAAATTAAAAAAGATATATTATTCATACAGTATATATTCAATACTAAACAATCTGGTCGTCCACGGAGGGCTTAATCAGGCTCAAAACACTTCCTGGTCAGCTGACCCCTGACCCCTGACACCAACCTGAATACCGATCGAACTTACAACCTAATGATGTCACCATCGGTCTCTTCCTCTATAATTTCAATTTTTATCTTCATTTAAATTATTATTATTTGTTATTTTTTTGTGCTTTGAAGTAATTGTTGCTTTTTTTTTCTGAGATTGTTGTTTATTGCGTGCACATGAGCGTTAACGGACTGGTTGCTGTAGAAACCTGCTCTGCCAGTTCAGTAGTGTTGCTCTACTGTACTGTAGCATGCATAGTGCATGTACTGAGGGGGGGGGGGGGTTGGGTTGGGGGGGGGGGGGTTGGGTTGGGGGGGGGGGGGGGGCTGCAGAGGTCCTCTGGTGAAAGAGAACACACCCTGGCATCCAATCACACATCTGTGGACGTTAATGACAGCGGCACCCACAGTCCCACAGTCCCACTCCTGCATCCAAACACTAGCTGCATCACGCTGGGTTCACACACAAATATGCAAACGAGAATTCACCTCAACCCAAGCGAATCATTGCTAAAAAATATCTACATATATATATATTGTAATAAAAGTTATAAAAACACACACAAGTTCACACACACACACGCACACGCCTGGTTTGTTCTCAGTTTACGAGACGCTCATGCTGCAGAATGTTTATATAAAGTGTTTGATCTGCATCGTCGACGTGCTCTCTAAGATGCCGTGTGTTGTCGGGGACGCATGCAATGTGAGGCTACAAAAGTCACACTGGACTGACCAGTGCGCTCAACGATCTCACTACCCCACCCCATCACTGACGCGTTTGTTGTCAAGCGACTGATGTGTTACACGCAAAGGTTTCATGTGAATGAAAGACAAAACTTGTATACTGAAGCAACATGGAATGTTTTGTGTGGGTGTTGTTAGGGATGGGGCGCATCGGAAATGAATGATGACTTTGTAGATACATGAATCATTCACCTCTTACGCTGCTTACCTGTCTACAGGTGAGCAGCAGCAGTTTACAGTTAACATTAGTGCACTGTAGTATCCTTGGTTTTGCACTCAGAATGACTTGACCTCAGGGTACTAGACTGGAAATACTATACATGGAGATGGCACAGTATCGTGAGCAGGAAACCATATTCTCCGAGCAGGAAGTGATCTCTGATTGGTACCTGTACTAAAATATAATTATCCCATCTTCTTCCTCAGACACAAGGGGAGTTACATGCACCACAGCCAGCTGATTTCTACATTGATAAACCAATACTGGTGAAAGCAGCATAGTTTGAGTGAGTGTGTGTGAGTGTGTGTGAGTGTGTGCGTGTGTGTGCACGCGTGCGTGCGTGTGTGCGTGTGTGTTATGACAATAAAGAGATTGAGCGGAGAAGTTGTGTAACTAGTATTGTTACTGTACATATACCACACCTAAGGGCAAGTACATTGTTTACACGCACGATAAACCACACGTACGCAGGTACGTGATTGGTTGCTAAGTGGAAGTGCGTCGCTGCATTGGCCGCTAAAACAAAACAACACCATGTACAAACTGATGTCAGTTAATGTCAGTTAAACATATATTATCTGTGCAAGTGCATATTTAATGAATACTAAACTATACAAAAAACACAAACTCTGACCTAATCACTGACCTCAGTTCTTTATAGGTTGCACTTTAAGTATTTGTTTATATCATTTGAAAGTGTATATTTGAAGATGTGGCATATTTATATAAACATCATATCCAAGTAGTTCTGTTTAGTCAAGAAGTAAAAGTGCTACTTGTGAATGTTGTGTTACCATAATAATCCTTAACTGCGCATCAATGAAATGTGTGGCGGGAAAAAAGATGTTCTTCCTTTTGTACATTGATATTACTATGGGGTGTAACATTTTCTATGACGACAAAAGCTTCTGATGTTATTGAGCCTGTATGTGAGGGGGTGCCAGTGTTTCTGTGGGTGTCGCTGGTAAGTTATGTGTGGGGAGGATGATAGAGGAATATTTACATGCATGCCACTCTGTGTCACATGAGAAGGACCCAGTGGGTGTTCTGCTTTTTTTTGTGTTCAGACGTGTGAGGGAGAGACAAAGGAAGAGAAGAAAAGAGAGAGAGCAAGAGAATTAGAAAAAGAGAATTAGAAAAAGAGAGGGAGAAAAAGAGAGAGAAATATAGAGAGTGCAAACTCGTGCTTGCATTTGTTTACTGTTTACACGCTGACACTGTGAATCATTTCTAAGCGACTGTACTCCAACTTCCCAGCATGCAACTGGAGATGTAACAGGAGACAGAAGATCTCTAGAGAATGGCATCACTAGTCTACTATGACATCACTGCGTCAAGTCAATTACCCAGATATGGATAATTAGCATATCTGGAAGTCCTGTAGAAAGTCTGTGGTGTTTGAAGACTTGAGACACTTCTCCATTGGCAGCTAGCGAACAACACATCACACACAAAACACTACACATCACACACACACCACTACACACTCCTCCCTCTCCCACCCCTTCTCCCGTCAAAGAGAAACTCACAGCTTTGAATTGCACATCTCTCAAAGCCTCCTGATGTGTAATGTGCCAGCCAGACTTTATTTAGTGCAGTTTATCTTCCGTTGTTGGTTCAAAATGGTTTATAAAGAGTGCTTCTTCAACTGTCTAGCCAATAGACAAGCTTAATTGGACTCTGGAGCTGGGGAAGTTTAAAGGGACTGTTTATTTGAACACACCTGTTCGTTATAGGTATAGACTAGTCATTAACAAGCTTAACGAGGATGCTTAACGAGATTTCTTAATGAGTATGCTTCTCAGTTTATGACAGTGGGTGATGGTGCTTTCTCTATAGACTGAGAGGAAGACAACCTTTGTACCAGGCAGCAAAACTTAAAACTGACAGACCTGCCTTGCCTCCCCAGATACAACGCTAGACTAACTAGTAACAAGCCAAAACATACGTAACTGTAGACAACATTTACATTACAGTTACATTCCATTAATTTAGCAGGCAATTTAATCCAAAGTGACATACCAATACACTACAGAAACCAATGAGTCTAGAACATATTTAACTCCAGACTACAGAGACTAACTAGTCTAGATACAGCTCCATAAATAATTCCCCAAATAAGGTTTCTATTTACGGTTGCTGTTGGCCCCAAAGACAGTTATCAGTGATGTACTGAATCGTCAGATGAGAGTAGTCCATAACGTAATCATCATTACAGTAATGACACAAATGTATATTATGATATATTTATGTAGCAGAAGCTTTTATTCCCAGCACCATATGGGGGGGATTTGAAGCTCGCGATCTGCCGTCAAGTCCTGTAACCACCAGGCTGTTTCCTCCCCCTATGCCCTCCACTGGTCAGGGCCCTCATGAGGTTTTCTCAAGCCAGTGCTATCACCAGAGGTGTGGAGTACAGTCATTAGGAAGGTGCTGTGTCTGTTTCCATGATTTTGCTATCTCCCTATTGCATTGATAAACTGTCAGCTTAACAAGGCTTAGATGTAAAAACAAATCACAAAAAAAGACAAATATATATATAAATTACATGTAAATAGTTATTAGATATTATAAGTGTACGAAATGTTTTATTATGTAAAGACCGAAAGTATAAGGTCAAGATGCAACATTAATGTATTTCTACTATTAACTATGTTTACTTTTTTCAATTGTTATTCTATTACTTAGCACATCCTTGGACGTTCATAGAGAGCTACATTATTGATATCACTCAAGTAAGAGTATAACACGAATCATTATTACAACATTTCCATGGTCTTTTGCTAGCCGAGTATTTAGAGGTCTTTCTGTATCAGTTTCTACAGCATCAGTGATAGAGTTTACTATCATGTTATTGTCCATAGATGTCCACAAATCATTGACAGCTGACTTTGTACCTATTGGTCCATTATAAAATATTTAAAGCGAAGAAAAGAAAATTAAGCAACAACAAAAAACTAGAAAAAGTTAACAGTACCTGTAAATAAATGCAAACATGTATATACACACATATATTACCAATTCTCTAATTAACTGTTTCATATGTATTCATACGGTATACCTAGTTGTTTTACCTGTGTATTTTCAACTGAACTCATTTCTTGAACTGTATGTTATTTCTTAATAAGAATATATTGTCTGGAAGTTGTAAATTATTTTTTGCTTTGTTCATTTTACTGGTAAAGTATTTTTTTTGTTGTCAAATATTCGTTTTATTTTCAATCATACATTACTTTGCTGTCAGTGTATGGGACATATCTAAGTAACTTGTTGTTTTGAGTGTCAGAATAAAGTGGTTATATAAGACGACGACATCTGTTCTTACTGTGCATGTCTCACCACTGTTCTGTTAACCTTCAGACCTAAAGGGCCCTCCAGGTGTTGAGGACACAGGTACCAGGTACCCCCCCTCCCCCCTGCCTCCAAGACACAGGATCCTCCCCATTCTGGCCTCCTCCCTTCTCCCTATAGACCAATCCCGACCTCACCCCCTCTCCATAGGCTCCTCCTCTCAATGTTAGACCCCTCCCCTCTTTCTTGGCCCCGCACCCCTTCCCATGAGCCTGTTTTCTTTCCATAGCCTACTCATCTTTCCTATAGACCACACCCCCACTACAGAGGCTCCTCTCTCTACCACAAACCCTCCCCTCTCCCCAGGCCCCTCCCCCTTACTCCGCCTGTATGAATAATAAAATGAAATGATTAATATCCATGTCTCTGCATTTGCACATATGCTGTGTCTCCCAGGCTCCAGGTCAGGCAGATCTATATGTGGCTCTGCAGCTATAGGGCTCTCTCTTGCTCCTCTCTCTCATCCTCTCTCTCTCGCTCTCTCTCGCTCTCTCTCCCTCCTTCTCTCTCTCCCTCTCTCTTTCTTTCTTTCTTTCTTTCTCTTTATCTCATTCTCTCTCTCTCTCTCTCTCTCTCTAACTCTCTCTCTCTCTCTCTCTCTCTCTCTCTCTCTCCCTCTCTTGCTCTCTCCACTGCTCTCTTTCTCTGCAGAGGTGTCGGGGCCCTAGAAGCCCAGAGAGGGGGTATTTCTGTACAGCCGGGCCCCACTGGGACCTCCGGAGCCAGTGAAGAAGAGAGGAGGCCTCTCCGCACCATTAAGGAGAAACAGATGGAGAGAGGGAGAGAGGGATGAGTGGAGAGAAGGAGGGGGGACGTATAAGGACATAGGTGAAGAGAGAGCGGAGGATGGAGGGGAACGAAGGGGATGGGAGAAGAGGAGTAGACTTGCAAAAGGAGAGTCATGAGTTGAGATGAGCTCTTCTTTCGTCTGCATTCCTCTCGGGGTAGGAAAGGAGGGCGAGAGAAGGGGGGATGATGGAGGGGTGGAGGGGGAGGAAAGGAATACTACAAAGATGTGTTGGGATTAAAAGACGTCTCCTTCTCTGAACCACAGAGCTGCTGCTGAAGCTCTCTCTGAATCAGAGAGCAGCTGTCAGGACCTGCGTCCCAGGACACTCGTTTTTTCTCCTCCCTCTCTCCCGTGGCTTCCCTTCTTCTCTCACTCCATTTTCTCCTTCCATTCTTTTGGTCTCGTTCTCTTTTTTTGTTCCTGTGTCTTAACGCCTTTTCCTCTGCTACTTTGCATCTCTAGCTTTCTGCCTTTTTCTCTTCCTCTCTCTCCTGTCTCTTTATTCTGTTTTTCTCTCTTTCTCGATTTCCTTCCCCCCCATCCTCCCTTCTATCTATCTCTCCTCCTGCCCCCCACTCCCCTCCCTCCGCCCTGGTCTGAGTCTGACACAGTGTCAGTCTCCCTCTCTCTCTTTTTCTCAGCTCAAGTGCAGTCTCTCTCTCTCAATTCCCTTCATCAAAGAGAAGAACCCCTTTTCATACTTCCTGCTGTTCTGCCGTGTGATGGAAGCGACAGGAAGAAAGGAGAAGGTCTCTTTATTTCTCCAAATGTACACTTCTTTTTCAGATGGATGCCTCTTAATTGTGAGTTTTGACATCAATCCATCAGTGTTGACCTGAGCTAAACCCCACTGTCACTTTAACAGAGAGAGAAAACGAAATCCTCTTTTACTTTACGCGTTGTAATTTCTTATTTTTCTTTTTCCCCGTTTGTTTTCAGTTCTTTGTTGTTCAGAGGGTTGAAAGATTACTTTTATATCATGTATCTGGTGTTCATAGCGTACTCATGAATATGAATGAACCTCCACGTTAACAAAGCTTTGTTGGAAATGTAGAAATTGTGACATTTAGCTGGCACAACAACAGGATTGCATCTACATTAACTTTGAACTCTATGACTTGTCTCACTCTTCTAATGCTCTTAGATCTGTCTCTGTCTCTCTCTGTCTGTCTCTGTCTGTCTCTGTCTGTCTCTGTCTGTCTCTTTCTGTCTCCCGTCTCTATCTAAGTTTTTCTGTCTGTCACTCTGTGGCTGTCTGTCCCTCTGCACACTAACCTGTCTGTCTTCACACTAACCTGACTGTCTGCCTGTAGGTCTGTACCTCTGCTCTGCATACTAACCTGTCTGTCTGTGTCTGCCTGTCTGTCTGCAGTAAGGACCCCTGAGCATCTGACCTCAGGACCATCGGACACATCAGCGGAGGAGGGATTCGCTTTGAGACAACAACTGAACGAGAAGCAGGAGAGACGGAGGAGGAGTGAGGAAGAGAGAGGGAGGAAGAGAGAGGGAGAAGAGAGGGAAGAGGAGAGAGGGAGTGGCGGGACTGAGGAGAGTGAGGATGGTGGATGCATGGACCGGAGGAAGATGGACTCCACCTTCGACGGGCCTGAAAAAGAAAAAAAGAAGAAAAAAAAAACGAGAAAGAAGCTTCCCCTTATTATAAAACATTTTATTTTTCTATACTTTTGTGATTTATAACAGTTAAAAGTGTGTATAAAACGGTATATAAATATATGTACAAATCTGTTTTTATGTTTTTGTAAGTAGTGAGATACATAGTGGATATTGTGATATGCAGCAAGGAGAGGGGAAGGACTGCTCTTTATATGGCACACTGCTTCAGACAGAGATAGAGAAATAGATAGATAAATAAATAGATAGATAAATAGTTAGACCTGAATAGTCGATTCAATGTACATAGAGGAAAAGCAAGCCGACTGTGAGGAGTCAGCATCTACAGCAGGAAGAAGCACTTGTTTATCTCTCCACTTCCTGATCAGTGTAGAATTTTCCGATGGAGTTCTTGACAGTTCGGCTTTGTGTGCTCCTCTTTGGTCGCATCGGTGGGCATCTCCTTTCTTCCTTCCTGACTTCCTCCTATTGGCTGATGCTGCTTCTCTACTTCCTGTGGCAGTGTCACAAGCCAGCTTCCTGTAAGCAGTTAGCACCTGTTACCTACTTCCTGACATATCGGCAGCATTTGGTCTACAGTCCAGTTCAGACACCCATCTCAGCCAATCACAGCCCAGCTCCCATTGTTTCCCTCACACCTACTTCCTGCCCAAGTCCCAGCAGAGCTCTCTGATTGGAGGGAAGCCAGAGAGATCGACCAATGACCGCTTGACCTTGTGTTCCCCCCCCTCTCCCCTCCCAGGCCCAGGCTTCTGCTCTGTTGGACTGAATCCTCTCAATCTCTCTCGGGTGTGGGTGCATTAGGGTGCGCTTGTTTTACGCCTCTGTCCCACACTGGAGATTTACATCCAACCCTGTCCTCATGTAACAAGCTCCATGTGAATTGTAATCCAATAATCAATTTGTAATACGCCAGCAAGGTGCATAACCAAAACACAGGCATATGGACTAGTATGTCGCTTGATAAACACTATAGGAGCATTAATGTAACGCCCACCACTGTTTATATAAGGGTTGAAGGCTGAAAATGTTGAAATTAACAAAATGTTTTTTTTTGTTTTTCTGTCGGTGTATTCTGAGAATATTTAGTTGTGTGATTTTTTGCAGCACTGAAAAACTTTTAAAGAAGAAACAAGTTTTCTTCTGTCTTTTCTCATTGTAGGTGAAACAAAGTTCCTTTTTCCCCAGGTATGACCCTGGATTACATTAGGTGTTAAAAACAAGAATGTTGGTTAAGTTCTTGAATGTATTTTAAATGTCTAGGTTGTCCAACAACAATGTATAATTTTATCTGTATATAAATATATATACATATCTATTCTATGGGCTGTGGGGGTATCAGGGAGATTGTTGTGAAGGAGGTGGCGGAGGGAGTGGGGGGCAAAAACGTATTGTTGTCCTCAGATCCAGAATATAGATCCCCCCCCTTCCCCTCCGACCTGAAGTACACCCCTGTTACGGACTGAGATCATGTGATCAAGTGTTCGATGATTGAAAGTGTGATGATGACAGTGTGAACTGACCTCCCCTCACCTTCCATCCCTCTTCCCCCAATAGAAACTTATAGACACACACACACACACACCCACACATAAACTTAACTTTTAACTTTTTATGACTGCTAGATAAAATAAAAACAACACACACACACACACATCACACTCCCAACTCAACTCGTTTTGGCATCCATCTGAGTTAAAACAGTGTGTTGAGTTTCCCTCGCAGTGTCTACCTCTCCTCCAGCTAACCCTCTCCTTGCAGGAAGCTTCTCACCTCCAGCCCCGTCGGCCCCCATTGTGACAGCTAGCTGAGGAGAGCTAGCTGCTCCACATGTCAGATAGGAAGCGTGTGAATCTTGATCTTTATTTCCCTCACTCTTTAACCAGAGTGTGTAAAGCAGTCATGCTACAAGGTCTTTGATCAACAGCGGGTAGAGAGCGAGGGCGAGAGAGAATGAGACATATGGAGACAAACCTGATGAGTATGGATGTGACCTAGATTTTGTAGGATAGATTCCTCTGCATCATCGCGACTACAGGCTGACGTTTGTAAAGTGAGGAGCTCTGAGTGTGTCTCCAACACTGTAGTCGTCTCTCTTCTAGTCCACACACACACACACACACTCTGAGCTTCTACACACACACACTCAGCTTGCATACACACGCCCAACATACACTCTGCACTTAGAAATGCCAAAACACACCCTTGGTCTCACCAACGCTCGATTTCACTTTGGTTAAGAGGATAACAGAGAAAAAGATGGATGAGAGAGAGAACATGCATTCTGTTGCTGTTCTAAAGACGAAGCACAACTTGGTTCGAACGTTCAGGGTTCTGCGTGTGGAAGGTTTGGTTTTTCTGAGGGTATTAGAGGTTATGGTTGGGGTTAGTCTGGATACAAAATCTAGACTCACTTTACTGACTGGGTGATCAATCCTCGCTGGAAGTCTCATTCCACCGTGGACCAACACTAACTTTAAACATAACTCTGAACTCCTGACACAACTGTAGACAGAAGCCATCAGTAACTACTCAAGATGATATATTGTTGTACTGTACAGTATCCATAAGCTTTAGCCTCAGCCTCAGCTCAGTCAACCCACTTCAGAGTTCTGAAAATCAGGGCCCTTTTTACCCAATAAAACGTGTTCCATCAAGCTAGACGCTAAACCACACTATCACCACATCCTATCTTTCCACACAGTGAGGTCTTGTTAGCTGAAGAGAGAGATTGTTCCTTCCAGGTTCTGGCCCTTAAGGAGAGACGTATGGCGGTTTGCCTCTGGTTAAGATGTCTACTACTCCTGGGAGTGGTAGTGTGTGTTTTATTTGAATACTCCTGGGAGTGGGAGGGTGTGTTTGATTTGAATCCCTTGTCCTCCTGCAGGCCCGTTCCCTGTCCTGATCTTCCAGAGTCCTGAGCACAACTGCTTGAGTTGTGACACTTTCAGGATGAGCCTCCCACCTCTGCCTCCCTCCCTCTAGTGTGAAAGCACCCTCTTTTTTATTCCTCGTGTACTGTACATAAAATCCCCCTGCCCCTTTGCCCCTTAAACCCCACCCCACCCTCTTTGACTCCCCAAATCTTGTATTTTGTTCTATAATGACACATTTATTTATAAGGATTTTTAAAAAATAATAATCTAATCTCTCTTATCCTTTTTTGTAAATGTTCCGAGTTATATAAAGTAAAAAAAAAAAAGTTTAAAACATTTAAAAAGTGATTAATGGAAAGGTGAAAGTCTAGCAAACCTGTTTTCTTCCCCTCTCTCCCTCTCCTCCTCCATCTCTTCTCCCTCCCTGCCCTAACCCCTCTAACCCTTGGTGGTTTTCAGTTCTCTTTCTGTATGCTTCTCTCAAGTGCTTCAGACGAAGAGCTATATTTATTACGACATTAACGTTATTATAATTATGACTAATTATTAATATTACCATCATCATCATCATTATTATCATTAATAAAAACTCGTCTACTTCAACTGAACCTGGAGTGGACTCTTCTTGGTCTAGTTTAGCAGGCCGCTGGTTAGCAAGCCGCTGGTTAGCAAGCCGCTGGTTAGCAGGCCGCTGGTTAGCAGACCGCTGGTTAGCAGGCCGCTAGTTAGCAGGCCGCTAGTTAGCAGGACGCTAGTTAGCAGGACGCTGTTCTGGTTGGACACCGGCTGAATGCGGCTTGCAGCTTTAATGTCACCCATTTTCGTCTTTGGAGTAGCCTATAGTAGACACAGTCGAATACGGGAGAGCAGAGATAGTTGAGTATGGCAGAGTAAAATACAGCTGAGTACAGTACAGTAGCACTTTATTACCCAGGGTGAAATTGCCTAGTTGTACAACGATAGTCTCTTCAAAGCAGCTCCACTTAGGCTCCCAATTTACAGTACCGTAAGTGGAGCAGAGGTTCTAGATAGAACCTCTCAAATTGTTCTAAATAGTAGAACATCATAGCTGTTCTAGATAGAACATCACAATGAAGACTATTTTTACAGAATGTTTTTTGTCTCTCGACCGCGTATCTCAGCAACAGAAGTCGGCCGTTGGGAGTTGGGGGGTGGGTACGTAACTCTCAAACCCATTTGTCTTGCCACACCCCCTCGGGGATGCAAGATGGAATGCACCTGTCCGTATCCAAGGCAACCGTTTACCAAAGCACAGCGAGCAGGTTTTCAAATCCCCAAACTCGGCCCTGGTAGGAAATAGTAGGAAACAGAACAGGAAACAGAAAGCCAGGAAACAGGAAACAAGACAAAAGGCAGGAAACAGGGCAAGAAACAAGACCGAAAAGTAGAAACGAAGGAAGGAGGGTAATGTCGCAGTGTTGCAGACTCTTTCATAACTCTAACCTCTTCCACATAGGGAGCGACATCTGCATATGCCTTTCTCATCTATAAGGTAGTATCACTATAACACCACTAGGTGGCAGCATACACTCAACAGGTCAGACATCAAAGAGGGCCAAATATGGAGACAACTTTTGCAGAGATTGGTAAATGCACACATCCTTTTGTTCAAGTTAAACACACAGCGCCAGGAATCCTTTTTGACACCGACAATTTCAATCATCTCCGTAATATATGGCCGTGGGTGATTATGTCATGTTGACATCGCTAACTCCCTATGTCTCATCCATAGCGTACCTTTTTGTCGAAAGTTATTTTTCGAAACTTTTTTTTCACGCGCTGTTAGAGGAGAGGGAAGAGGAAACAGAGAAACCTAAACCAGATTACGTTTTTGAGTAGAGCAGAGAAGGCTACAATAGCGTATAGTAGAGTCCTCATCAAGTACTCATCATTTTTTCAAAAATATTTTTTGAATCTTTCAAACTTGAAATGTATAATAGTTTCATTTATTTGTATTTGTATGTAACCGTTCAATGGGAAAGTTATTCAAACTAACTCAAAAAAAGTGACATTTACAATTTCCCTCTCTGCTGTCAATAAACCTCTCTGTCTTTCATACTTTGTTATTGTTTACTGCTTGCTTTTGTTTACCCCACGAAGGGCCAGAGAGAGGCTGAAACGCAACAACAGACACAGCTGCTTGGCCATTATCCTGCCGTCTCTGATCCACGGTGCTCTCCAGTCCTGACACATGAGAGAAAGAGAGAGAGAGAGAGAGAGAGAGAGAGAAAGGACTGACAGGTAAGAAAGTAGAGGGAGGGAGGGGCCAGCAGGTATGGAGGACAGCAGGGACCATAGTAGAAGGAGATCCAGAAGGCTGCTTGTCTGCTGTGCTAGACGCTGCATTCATCAGATTATCCACCATCTGTGTTCCACACTGCTGCCATCTCAACCTGGTCACCCCCTCCTCCCCTGTCTCCCCCCTCCTACTCGGTCTCCCCCCTCCTCCCCTGTCTCCCCCTCCTCCCCTGTCTCCCCCCTCCTCCTCTGTCCCCCCCCTCCTCCCCTGTTTCCCCCTCCTTCTATGTCTCCCCCTCCTCCCCTGTCTCCCCCCTCCTCCTCTGTCTCCCCCCTCCTACTCTGTCTCCCCCCTCCTCCTCTGTCTCCCCCCTCCTCTTCTAGCTCCCCCCACTCCTCCACTGCCTCTCAACTCATCCACATCATAACACCTCCATATGCCTCCCCCCCCAACCCCCTCCCCCAGGAGTTCCTCCCCCATATTGAGAGTCTGTAGTTGGCCTGCAGGTGCTGAAAGCACAGTACTCCACATGGCTGACAGTGTGGGATCTGTATCATCTGTAATCTGCAGTAATCTCTGTGATTTGAGAGGTTTGTTGCTGATCATTTCTCTTTTCAAGAGTTTCCCAGTGTAAAGGATGGATGGATCGGCACCACACGCGGACCATGTTTACCATGTCATGAAAATATGTAACCAGTAGATGGCGACACATCCATGCAGGCAAGGGGTGGAAAACAAACGAGTTCCTGACATTTGCAGTCCAGTTATAGCCATTTAGTCTTGGACTATGATGGCATTGGTCCGATGGAAGACTTAAGGATGCTGTACACTGTGGTTCAATCCCCTATTTGTTAAACTCACCTTTGCACTGGAGTTGAGATATTTCTCATTGCACCATGACGGGGAGCTGACATGTGGAACACCAGCGTAGAATGCCTAGAGTGTTCTAGAGTGTCTAGAACACCAGAAAACACAGAGAAACATAGAACCATGGAGAGGATGGTGTGAATGCCCATCTCCTGCCGAGATGAATGGAGGAGAGGACAAGGAGGAGAGGAGGAGGGAAGAGGAGGAGGGAAGGAGGAGGAGGGAAGAGGAGGAGGAGGAGAGGACAAGGAGGAGGAGAGGAGGAGGGAAGAGGAGGAGGGAAGGAGGAGGAGAGGAGGAGGGAAGAGGAGGAGGAGAGGAGGAGAGATGAGGAGGAGGGAAGAGGAGGAGGAGGAGAGGACAAGGAGGAGGAGAGGAGGAGGGAAGAGGAGGAGGGAAGGAGGAGGAGAGGATGAGGGAAGAGGAGGAGAGGACAAGGAGGAGGGAAGAGGAGGAGGGAAGGAGGAGGAGGGAAGAGGAGGAGGAGGAGAGGACAAGGAGGAGGAGAGGAGGAGGGAAGAGGAGGAGGGAAGGAGGAGGAGAGGGGAGGAGGAGAGGACAAGGAGAGGAGGAGGATGGAAGAGGAGGAGAAGAGGAGGAGGAGGGAAGAGGAGGAGGGGAGGAGGAGGAAGGGAGGAGGAGGGAAGAGGAGGAGGGAAGGAGAACCGGCCGATTGAATTGGAGATGAGATGAACAGCCTTCAATGAGCTTGACATGACTGTCTCTCGTAAAGGGGTGTTTAGCATTGTGTCCACACAGAGGAGGCACTGCCAAGGTTCATACTGCCCCCCCCCCCCTCCAGCCCTGTCAGCAATGTCCGCTTCCCTTCAAACATGAAAACAAAAACAAGAAGAAAGAAAGAGTGGGTCCTTGCTCATGACCGTTCACAAAACACACACCTCACACACACTCGAGAGCACACACACCTCACACACACCTCACACACACCTCACACACACCTCACACACACCTCACACGCCACACCCACACATGCACCTTGCACACACTAAACTGCACACATGCAATCACACACACACATCGTGAGCTTGATCAGACAGCTTAATATGATTGTAGTTTAATACCCATTATGCCTTCAGAAATTGCTGTGTCCAGCATCGAGAACTAACACCCAGCTTCCCTCCTTTCCTCCCACTCCACCATCCCTCCCTCCATCCCTCTTTCCTTCAACCCCTCCCTCCATCCCTCTATCCTTCAACCCCTCCCTCCTTCCATCCCTCTATTCTTCAAGCCCTCCCTCCATCCCTCTATCCTTCAACCCCTCCCTCCCTCCATCTCTCTATCCTTCAACCCCTCCCTCCTTCCATCCCTCTATTCTTCAAGCCCGCCCTCCCTCCATCCCTCTTTCCTTCAACCCCTCCCTCCATCCCTCTATCCTTCAACCCCTCCCTCCCTTCTCCTTGGGGAGGGGAACTAATGACAAGTAGCTCTAAAAGGCAGCAGAATTGCTGGGCTGGACAGAACCATCCGGACACGGTCTCATGCCGCCACAATTTGTGTGATGAGGTGAGCGTGCGGATGTCGACCCCTCTGCATTCTGGGTGCTGAGGGGTCAGGTGGGGGGAAATGAGCTGTTCTGAGAGTCGCTGCGTTAGAACACTAGGTGTCCTGACTCCTGGCACGAGACAGGCCCTCTCCTTCATCCAGGGGGGAGGAGAGAAGGAGGGGGGACACAGTAACGGTGGGAGAGAGGTAGAGCTAGGGAGGGGTGGGAGCCAAAGGGAGAAATGGAAGGAGGGGCAGAAGGAGGGATAAAGTGTTTGTTGGAACACGCACTGTTGCTGTAAGGGACAGGAGTCATCTATCTGTTATATGTGCCGGGGGGGGTGAAGAAGTAGTTATATGAGAGGGAGAGAGACAAAGGAGAGAGAGAGAGAGAGAGAGAGAGAGAGAGAGAGAGAGAAGGGTAATTAAGTCAGCAAGTATGCTGATGTTAAAAAAGCTGCCCCTTAATGTCAATGTCACAGAGCATGAGGACATCATGTGTTTGGCCTGGTGCCTGCGATTCATCACTCTCTGTTTAGAGACAGCAGAGGAGAGGACAGGAGAGGGGAGAGGTTAGGAGCGGAGGAGAGGGGAGGGGAGGGGAGGGGAGGGGAGGGGAGGGGAGGGGTGAGGAGCAAAGAGGAAAGGAGAAGAAAGGAGGGAAGTGGAGGACAGGAGGGGCAGTAGGCTACAAGGGAGCAGTGGAGGGGAATTCAAAACAACCAATGTTCAACATAATGAATCTAATTCTGATAAAAAGAAATGAGATGTCCATGTCTGAGCCATTCTGCCCTCAGGTGAGAGTGCTTCTGAACAGGAGGACCACTGGACCGGATGTTTGATCCTGCACACCTAGAGTAGGTTCCCTTTCTCTCCACCCAAGAGACGACCCTTTCCCTCTTTCCTTTTCTTTCTTTGCCATTGTCATTGCATCTCTCTCTCGCGCGCTTTTGTCCTCGCTCTTTCTATGCCATATTCACAGACAAACCGTGTTGGTTTTCTTCCTCAGTTTTACTGTGTCTTCCAGTCTCTCTCTCTCTCTCTCTCTCTCTCTCTCTCTCTCTGTCTCTCTCTCTCTCTCTCTCTCTCGTTCTCTATCTCTCTTTCGTTCTCTATCTCTCGTTCTCTATCTCTCTCTCGTTCTCTATCTCTCTCTCTCTCTCTCTCTCTCTCTCTCTCTCAGAGAGGGAGGGATTAGACCTGGCACTGGCACCCATCTGTACACCGGATTTGGAGCATGGCTGCACTGAGACCCGTCTGTTGTCCCGTGACTTAGATGACAGAGAGAGAGAGACAGACGAAGGGAGGGAGAGGGAGAGAGGTGGGAGGGAGAGAGAGATGGAGGGAGGGAGGGAGGGACAGGAAGAGAGAAGAGAAAAGATAGTCCTTGATGGATGGAGAGAGAGAGACAGAGAAAGAGAGAGAGAGAGAGAGAGAGAGGGGGGAGGGGGGGGAGAGGGGAGGCAGAAAAAGAGACAGAGTGATAAAGAAAGTGAAAGCAAGCAGAAGGCCAGCACCAGAAAATGGTGTCACTTGGCCCATTTACACTGTGGGTTATTTCAAAGACTCACTCATTATCCTCTCC
>NC_140377.1:2140000-2175000 GCF_054491055.1 Hypomesus nipponensis | reverse complement strand
ATCCTCCCCTCTCTCTCTACCTCTTCCTCTCCATCCTCCCCTCTCTCCCTCCCTCTTCCTCTCCATCCTCCCCTCTCTCCCTCCCTCTTCCTCTCCATCCTCCCCTCTCTCCCTCCCTCTTCCTCTCCATCCTCCCCTCTCTCCCTCCCTCTTCCTCTCCATCCTCCCCTCTCTCCCTCCCTCTTCCTCTCCATCCTCCCCTCTTCCCCACCCCTCTTCCTCTCCATCCTCCCCTCTTCCTCTCCATCCTCCCCTCTTCCCCTCCATCCTCCCCCCTCTCCCTCCCTCTTCCTCTCCATCTTCCCCCCTCTCCCTCCCTCTTCCCCTCCATCCTCCCCTCTCTCCCTCCCTCTTCCCCTCCATCCTCCCCTCTCTCCCTCCCTCTTCCCCTCCATCCTCCCTCTCTCTCTCTCTCTTCCCCTCCATCCTCCCCTTTCTCCCTCTCTCTTCCCTTCCCCTCCCCTCTTCCCCACCCCTCTTCCCCTCCATCCCCTCTACCCCTCCTTCCCATCTCCTGACATGGACCACCACCCCAAAATAGACCCCAAGATCCATGGAGAGACCAGGAACATGCTCCAACGCATGTTAGTGTGTGTGTGTGTGTGGTGGTCTCATTCTGGGGGGACGTGGCTTCCTGCTCTGGTGAGGTGGCCAGGCCCAGACATGGAGAGAGGACATATGTCCATGTTTTACTCTGCTCATCCTCTCCTCCTGCTCCTATTCTCTCCTACCCTCCTACACTCCCCTCCATTTCTCTTTCCTATCCTCCTCCTGTTTCTCCTCTCTCCTTTCATTTTCTTCTTCCCTCTCTCCCCGCTCTCCTCTTCCGTCCTCTCCGCTCAAGAAGAAACCAGATAACAGCTCAAAGATTAATAGTTCCACATTTACATGCAGTATTCATATGTAGTACAGTACAGTACTGTATGTAATATCAATATGTAGTACATTATATAGTAAAGCATTCAGCACATCAATGCTGCCCTTGGGACTGCTCTTGACAGACCCTCAACCAGCAACAGAGAGAAGTATCGATTATGTGAACGAAGCCAGCATATCCCAATCTCTGAGAGTAAACATGATGGTGACCTGGCTTTGAAACGTTTCACAAAAGAAACTCTCTCTCCCCATCCTCCCCTCTGTCTCTCTTCCTGGCTTCTGACTCAGGAACTCCTGGTACAGATCTCCAGACCTGCATGCTGGGTTTACTAAGCAGGTTTCATTCTTACTTCCTGTTCCATTTTCCTGGCTTCGAGCACACTTGATTCGACAAGCTTCGCATGCCAGGTTTCTAGTGTTGTTAGTGCTTGTTTAGCTCACTCCAATCTTGAACTGTGGCATCAACCACTCTTCAGACTGTTCACAGTCGACAATTTAGACAAAACTCTCAATGGGTGACCCGTTTTCTAAGCTTCTACATCTATGTGTGAGTCAAGCGCAGAACATATTACTCTGTGTAATATACATACTGAAAGTCAAAAAAGTTACATGTAATTTAACTCGCAGTGACGGAATCAATATTGTTGACTTTTTTTCCTCATCTACCCAGGAATACTGCAACTGCAACACTCCAAATAGACAAACAAACCCTACAAATTCTGATTCTAGAACCAGAACCATCTTATAGAACTCTTCCTGGTCCCCCCCAGACACTCACAGTAACATGTTCTCCTTCACAGGCTTGTGCGTCTGGCTTATCAAACTATTGACCGGGGAACGCCGGCACTGGGAGCTGTTGATCAAAACTAGCAGAGGCATTCTGGAGCGTTTATTATACTGGAAAATCAATATGGCTGCTAAGCTCCTCCCACAACCCGCTCTCTCCGGCCAACCGGGCGAGAGACATAGATTGTGATGGCGACACGTCTCTCAGCGCCATGGCGACAGGGCTCCCACGGCGACAGGGTCATAAACCTCCCTGGATGGCTAGGAGAGGAAAAGATTTGTTTTTGTTTGTGGCAAGAAGAAAAAAGAATAGAGAGAAAGAAAAGAACTTCTGATGAATGTGTTTGCCAGACGTGGAACCCTTTCAGCAGAGGTGTCATTTTCACTATGGACTGTTTATAGTTTAGCGGTTGGGGATTGAACTCTCATTCCCCTGCCCACCACTCCTCCTGAGATTCTGCCATTACACCAAAATGGCACTTCAACACCTCCACTTGATTCATTGTCCTCCATTTTACCTGATTCTAAGATCCGTGCCACTCAAAGGCAGGTGAGGCAGGTGAGGCAGGTGTGTCTGTCCTGGCAGAGAGATTCAGAACAGACTCCTAGTGAGGAACATCTCATGTGAGGAACGTCATCTGAAACTCGGGTGTGTAGGCTGCTGCGAGGAGAAGGAGGTCAAGCAGCCCACAGGCTGCCCTCGACAACCACGGATCATTCTGTTTCAGGAATGAGTCATTCACCAGACAGAGAGACTAGTTAAACATGTTACTGTGCGACTCCTCATAGTCATCCAGAAACAAGACATTGAGCTTGTATTGACGTATATCAGGTACTTGTCAGGACGTGCGTAAGGAACGGGCTGTCATACTGGGATGTTTGTGTTTCCCTGCGTGTCTCTCTGAGTGTCTCCTAAAAGCACAGCTGGGAGCTGGGTGTCACATAGCAGGCAGCCAGAGGGCAGACAGAGAGAGAGAGAGGGATGAGAGGGAGGGAGAGGGAAATATGGAAGGAAAGAAAGAGGAAGAGAGGGATAGAGAGAGATAGAGAATGACAGGGAGGGAGAGATGGAGAGAAAGAGGGGGGAATAGACATGGAGGAAGAAAGGGAGATAAAGAGGGAAAAAAAGGGGGGAAGAGAGGAAGAGAAGAAAGAGGACAGAGGTAGAGAGAGAAATGATTCAGACAATCGAAGATCAGACAGAAACAAGAATGAAGCTGTGCCTGAAATATAGAACTAGTGTGCTGAGGAAATGGGGACAGAAAGAACGAGAGAGAGAAAGTGCGACTGAGCGAAAGGTAAAGGAGAAGAGAGAGACGACTGAAAGCGAGAGACTGGTGTGTTTGTCCTAGAGGGCATCTTCAAGGGCATACCTGTTGATGAGACAGACGAGGAGACACTGAGCGAGTCCAGAGAGATGGAGAGGAGAGACGTGGAGAGAAGAGAGAGAGAGAGAGAGAGAGAGGGAGAGAGAGAGAGAGAGAAAAAAAGAGAGAGAGAGTTTACGGATACGGAGGAAGAGAAACAGTCAGTGAGTTGCAGAGCGGAAAGCAGAGTCGCAGGCTGGAGGGAGGGGTGGAGGAAGAATAAGCACAGAGCGAGGGAGAGAAGAGGGAGGGGGAGAGTGAGTGAGTGAGTGAGTGAGTGAGTGAGAGAGAGAAAAAGGGAGGGAGAGAGAGATAAATCCTTACTACATAATGATTAGAAGCCCTTTCTGTGACACGGAGTGTAAGAGTCTGGATTACTGCTGGGCTGACTAGTGCAGGAAAGACAACACACACAGCAAAGGGCACAGGTACCAAGGAAGGGACCACACACACTCACCCACACACACACACACACACACACACACACTGGAGCAAGCAGCAACAAGCCGTAGCAGGCTCCAGCACCCTCCCTGCTGGAGAGACCCACAGAGCTCTGCCTCGGATCCATGCAACAAGCTCCAGCATCGAGACTGGAGGCTGACCTGCTGCTGTCCCCTCCCCTGCCTGAAGCATCTGTCCCTGGGCTCGTCGGGACGGCCCCGACCCTGAAGCATCTGGAGCTCTGGGCCGTCTGTTAGATGGAGGGAGTGCTGAGCCGCTCCGAGCAGAGGAGAACGGGAGGAGAGGGAGGACAGGACTCACACAGGGTCACCCCACACACTTTGTGAGTCCGCAGACCGGATCGCCGGCTGGTGCTTTGACATGGAGTACGCTTGTTTTCAACAGCCTGGCGACACTGAGGCCGGCCCCCAGCGAGGGAACAGGACCGTCAGCGTGCAGTGACCGGAGGGACTGGGGAGGGACTGAGCTTTGAGAGGACAGGCTGATTGGCGCCGATGCTTGCGATGTTTTCACTTTGCTTGAGGCTCAACTCAGGACAGGATAGTGATTATATGAACCGTCAGAGGTGAGAGGATGCCCTGCCCTCTCTAGAGGGAGGAACACACACACACACATTTACACACACACACACACAGACATATATAAACACATGAGCATACCCTCATTCATAAAACCCTAACACATACAGACACATATTCTATCACAGGCATACAAAAAAACCAAACACGTTTGGAACATCTCTTTCACGCCCCATTGAACACACACACACACACGTGCGCTGGCTTGTGACCGGACAGCCACGAGACATCTTACCTGCGCTCCAACTCTCCTTCAGCCGCAAAACAACTCACTACGCCTGCTGTCTCTCTGCACCTTCACCTGTTCCTCCCACTCTTCCTGCGGCTCCGACTGCCTTCAGTGTCCCTCCTTCCATCACTCTCCCCATCCCCTCCCTCCCACCCTCCTTTACCAGGGGGATATGATGTGACCTTCTGTTGGAGAGCAGGAAAGCATGCCACCATCACAGCGGGCTCTGTGCGCCACACTGAAATAGACTCTAACAAGTGCCGAGAGCTAGTGAAAGAGGGAGGGAGAAGAGGAGGAAGAGGGGGGGGGGAAAGGGAAAGAGGACAGCTGAATCGTGGGACACGGAATGAGAGGCTGGGAGCCGTGGCTGCATGTGGACTGCCGACCGAGGTAACTTATCACCTTCGCTCTTCCTCATCCTCATCCTCATCCATCGAGGACCTTTAGAGTCTCAACCCTTTCTTGATCTGTTCCGCTATCTGTTGCATCCATCGCTGTATTGTGTTTGATAGATTTGATCCAAAGTGAGGTGCAAGACAGGGGGATTTGAACCTGCAACCTCTTGATCTACAGTCAAAGGCTCTACCCTGAGTTATACTCTCCCCCGTGTGTCTATGGGTCAGAGTGTTCCCAGATGAAGATGTTTGGGTTGTTTCAGTGTAGTGAGGACCACTGTTTTAACTCTCTGCTTGTGTGGGTTTTGCTCTGGAAATGGAACAATACTGTTCCTTCTCTTTATCCCCCATTGACTGTCCTGTCCCGTTCTTCCCTCCCTCTCCCCACCTCCCTCCCTCCCTCTCCCCACCTCCCTCCCTCTCCCCACCTCCCTCCCTCCATCTCCTCACCTCCCTCCCTCCCTCTCCCCACCTCCCTCCCTCTCCCCACCTCCCTCCCTCCATCTCCTCACCTCCCTCTCCCCACCTCCCTCCCTCCCTCTCCCCACCTCCCTCCCTCTCCCCACCTCCCTCCCTCCATCTCCTCACCTCCCTCCCTCCCTCTCCCCACCTCCCTCCCTCTCCCCACCTCCCTCCCTCCATCTCCTCACCTCCCTCTCCCCACCTCCCTCCCTCCCTCTCCCCACCTCCCTCCCTCTCCCCACCTCCCTCCCTCCCTCTCCCCACCTCCCTCCCTCTCCCCACCTCCCTCCCTCTCCACACCTCCCTCCCTCCCTCTCCCCACCTCCCTCCCTCTCCCCACCTCCCTCCCTCCCTCTCCCCACCTCCCTCCCTCTCCCCACCTCCCTCCCTCTCCACACCTCCCTCCCTCTCCCCACCTCCCTCCCTCTCCCCACCTCCCTCCCTCTCCCCACCTCCCTCCCTCCCTCCCTCTCCACACCTCCCTCCCTCTCCACACCTCCCTCCCTCTCCCCACCTCCCTCCCTCTCTACACCTCCCTCCCTCTCCCCACCTCCCTCCCTCTCCACACCTCCCTCCCTCTCCACACCTCCCTCCCTCTCCCCACCTCCCTCCCTCTCCCCACCTCCCTCCCTCTCCACACCTCCCTCCCTCTCCCCACCTCCCTCCCTCTCCACACCTCCCTCCCTCTCCCCACCTCCCTCCATCTCCCCACCTCCCTCCCTCTCCCCACCTCCCTCCCTCTTCCCACCTCCCTCCCTCCCTCTCCACATCTCCCTCCCTCCCTCTCCCCACCTCCCTCCCTCTCCCCACCTCCCTCCCTCTCCACACCTCCCTCCCTCTCCCCACCTCCCTCCCTCTCCCCACCTCCCTCCCTCTCCCTCCCTCCCTCTCCCCACCTCTCTCCCCACCTCCCCACCTCCCTCCCTCTCCCCACCTCCCTCCCTCTCCCCACCTCCCTCCCTCTCCCCACCTCCCTCCCTCCCTCTCCCCACCTCCCTCCCTCTCCACACCTCCCTCCCTCTGTCCCTCGTTCCACCTGCTATCAGAGATGAGTGATTTTCAGGTGTTTAGTTTAGTGTTTGGGTGCAGAGGTGCAGCTTTGATCTTTAACCAGAGTTGCTTTTGGTGGTGACTGTTCATGATTAAATGTTCTAGCGGTTTATCTTTCTGAGCGGTCTGAGATGTGTGTTTGTGTGTGCGTGTCCTGTTTGTGTGCATGTGAGTGCATGACGAATGTATGCTTGTGTGTGCCTGTGTGTATACATCTACTGTACGTGTGTGTGTGACAGTGTGACTGATCCATCGCCTTGCTTCAGCTCCCAGTATCGCTGAGGATTAGACAGGAGTGGATCGATGCATCATTATAAACAGGCCGAACAGCAATAAGGACACTGGGCTGGCTGTTGCAAGGCTGTGTGACGTAGCTGGAGAAATTGAATTGCCATAGAAGAGTCACTTCAGTCCTGTGAAGAGCGATGAGGGGAGAGGAAGTGAGAGAAAGGAGGAGTTGGAAAAGGGCAAACGTAAAGGGGTGAGGGGGCAGGGAGAAGGAGAAAGGAGAGGGGGGAGAGGGAGAAGGAAAGGGGGGAGATGGGAAAGGAGAAGGGGGAGGGAGAGAAAGAAAAATGTGGGGAGAGGAGAGAGAGGAATAGGAGAGTAGGGGGGTGAGAGGAGTTGAGGAGTGGAGAGGAGAACATGAGATTAGGGTTGGGAGGAGAGGTGAGGGCAGCTTGTGGACGAGAGGAAGAGGGGGAGAGAGGGAGGAAAGGGAGAGGGGAGAGAGGGAGAGGGGGAGAAAGGGAGAGAGGGGGAGAGAAGGGAGAGGGGGTGAGGGGGAGAGGGGGAGAGAGGGGGAGAGGGGGAGAGAGAGGGGGAGGAAAGGGAGAGGGGAGAGAGGGAGAGAGGGAGAGGGGGAGAGAGGGAGAGAGAGGGAGAGAGGGAGAGATGGGGAGAGGGGGAGAGAGGGGGAGAGGGGAGAGAGGGAGAGAGGGGGAGGCAAGGAGGGATGGTTTTGGCGGCGATCAAGGCGAGGAGTAGGAGAAGCGAGGGCTAGAGGAGGAAGGAGAGCATATGAGTATAAATGGAGTCATTTCTTCAGACATCACTCAGAACTAGCCCACAGGGCAATCAGATGTCAACATATGGGTTTGATTGACAGCTGTCAATCCCCCATGTCTGTGCTTGTGTGACTACCAGATAAGGCAGCTGCTGTACCCTCTCACACAGAACACAGCCCCCAGGACCGGCAGAGACCGGGAATTGTTTAGTAAACAGCTTTGCTTCACCGAGGTCTGCAATCACCACATACGTTCAGATACGTCTCGAGTGGGAGATCTGAGATCTCTCAGTCCGGTGTTAAAGACACAGTCAAGGTCAAACAGCAGGGATGATTGAGGGGAAGAGGGACAGGGGAAAGGAGAGATGGAGGAACAGCGGACAGTATTTGGGAAAATAATATTCACAAAGGTTCTTTTTATAGTTTTGGTATTTCTGCGTGTCTGGTTCCACAGCCAGCATGCCTGTTTTGAACAAAGGTCACTTTTCACAGTGATTATACTGAAGACATGCAGTCTAGTCCACTATTACCGGCCCTCCAATTATGGATGGTGTGTGTGTTTGTGCGCGTGTGCCTGTGCAGGATGAATGCTAGCTGGGCGGTGGGTCTGGCTCCAGAGCAGGTGGGGTGTGTGGCCTGCAGGGGGAGCGGGGACTTCAGTCACAAGCTCTGCAGAGGGAGACAGGGTGGAGCGTCACTGCTTCAGAGACCAGTCTGGTCTCTCTGGTCCGGAGGCACACACCTGCTGAGCTGGAAGTGTGTGTGTGTGTGTGTGTTGGGGGGAGAGGGTTAACACATGTAGAGGCCAGACCATGCTTTGGTGAAGAGAGAACAGATGCATTGGTCCCAGGATATTCTGGCTCCTCACCTCTAGAACAGGCTACACACACACAAATATACACAACAATACACACGCACACACACTCCCACACAATCACACACACACACACGTTGTGTGTGTTCTTAGCACGTTGCTGATTTAGCATGAGGTTGATGACGTCATCATCCTGGTCACATGATGTGGAGTGAGGCTGCGGAGAGGGGGAGGGGCTTCACTGCTGATGACCGTGGGGAGGGGTGGATAGGAGGGAGGGAGGGAGGGAGGAAGGAGAGGAGGGGGAGGAGAGGAGATGGAGGAGAGGAGAAGAGGGGGAGGAGATGAGGGGGAAGGAGGGAGGGATAGATTAGACGAGAGAGGCAGGTAGAGATGGAGGGACTGCAGGAAGGAGACATGGACGGAGAGATAGATGAGAGAGAGATGGAGTCAACAGATGAAGAAAGAGAGGGAGAGAGAGAGTGAGAGAGAGAGAGAGAGAGAGAGAGAGAGAGAGAGAGAGAGGGGACAAATGAAAAGTTAGGGACTGAGTTAGGACAGGGTAGAGATGGAGTGAGGAAGGGGGAAGAAGTGTGTGTGGTGGTGGGGGACGACGACGACGCAGAGGTCACTTAGAGAAAAAATCAATTCAGCAATCAAGCTGAGATTGTTTTACCAGATGCTGTCTAATCTGAGCCCCGCCCACACACACACTTACTGTACGACTGTACTGTCCTGCTGTACACTGAAAGGGTTAGTTGGTGTGTGTATGTTGTAAACTCTCAGCTGCACAGTGGGATGAGAATTATCTCTCCCCCCCCCCCTATTTCTCTCTTTTACGCAAGTAAATAACAGCTGTCCATATGTTGTATGTTTAAGAATGACAATGATAGAACGACTTTGACTTAAAAAACATGGACATCATTGGGCAGTCAGAACCGCCAGTTAACCCCTACAATGGATATTATGGAGAGAGAGAGAGACAGAGAGACAGAGAGAGAAGGGGAGGGTGGAGGGGGAGGGGAGAGACAGAGAGAGAGAGGAGGAAAAAGAGAGAGGGAGAGAGAGAGAAAGAGAGAGAGAGGAGGAGAAAGAGAGAGAGTGAAGATGGAGGAGAGAGACCAGACTGCTGGGGGGCTGCAGACTGGAGTGTGTTCTGTTAGGTGCGTAGTGCTTCTTGTATGTTCTGTGGAACACCTTTTGTAGTCATTTGACGTTGCATGTAAACGATGCTACAACACAACATGATGCTACGTGGAGCTACTTCTATCCTCAGGTGATGTAGAACAACGACACGTGTTCCGTACAAAACGTTGACAGAGACAAGAGAGTGTTTGCGTACTTGTGTGTATATAAAAGACAGCAATCACATGAGTGTGTGTGTGGGTGTGTGTGTGTCTCCATCAACCTCTGAGTGTGTATCAGGGTTAGATGCTGCCTAGTCAGCTGTCCAGTAGGTCCACACACACACACACACACACACACACTCAGACTTTATCACTAATGAAATATAAAGATACTATCCCATCTCTCTCACATAAACACATACAAGATGAAGGGAGCAGAGCCATAAATGTTGAAACAGACACACATACATAAACATAGATGCAAATGATGACAAAAACCTGCACACACGCACACACACACACACACATACATACATACATACATACATAAATACATGGGCAGTAAAGATTGGACTGCTGGGGAAAGAGGTTTTCTACAGTGCTCGAGTCAAGGTCACAGACAGGAAGCAGTATATTCCACCCTGGACCAGGCTGGTGTCACTGCCTAATCCTTCCTCTCTGACAGAGGGGCTCCATACATTAGAGACAGGGAGCAGGTTGACAGCACGCCATGATGCATGTTCAGGTCTGCCTGTGTGTGTTTGTAAGTCTGTGTGTGTGTCCTTGTGTGTGTGTGTGTGTGTGTGTGTGCATGTGTGTGTGTGTGTGTGTGTGTAAGTCTGTGTGTGTGTGTGTGTGGTGTGTGTAATTCTATGCATGTGTGTGTAACAGCTCTGTATCAGTATTCAGGCTGCATAGCTGCGCACTCTTTGTCTAACGTCCTGTCCCTGTTAAAAAGAAAAACTGACACTCAACTGGGAGAGAAGCTACATCACCTATCCTATGCTCCTCTCTCTCTCTCTCTCTCTCTCTCTCTCTCTCTCTCTCTCTCTCTCTCTCTCTCTCTCTCTCTCTCTCTCTCTCTATCTCTCTCTCGGTCTCTCTGTCATCTTGCCTTACCTCTCTGACACAGATACCTACCTGTTTTTGTGTGTTAGATATTGTGTATGTTTGTGAGAGTGACTGCATGTGTCTCTGTGTGTGTGTGTGAGTGAGTCTATGTGTGATAGAGAGTGTGTGTGTAATGGAAACGAAAAATTGATTACCTTAATTGCTGTCTATTCACGCTTGTTTGTGGCGCTCTTAATATTTCACAATTAGCTCGTCGTCACGGTGACATGGTCTGGAGTGTCTCCGTGAGCGATGGTGACACGCTCAGCCGTGTGACCCTCAGCTGCAAGCTGATTGGATGCTTATTGCAATTATATATTGATGCCATAGCTGTTTGTGCCCTAATACAGAGAGGGAAGGAGAGGGGGAGAGGAGAAGTGAGGAGAGGAGGAGTGATGGGAGGAGATGGGAGGAGAGGTGAGAGGAGGAGAGATGGGAGGAGAGGTGAGGAGAGGAGGAGAGGAGAGGTGAGGAGAGGAGGAGAGATGGGAGGAGAGGAGAGGGGCAGAGGAGGAGAGGAGAGGAGAGGAGGAGAGATGGGAGGAGAGGAGAGGGGCAGAGGAGGAGAGGAGAGGTGAGGAGAGGAGGAGAGATGGGAGAGGGGGAGAGGAGGAGAGATGGGAGAAGAGGAGAGGGGGAGAGGGGCAGAGGAGGGGAGATGGAGTTGGTGTGAGCACATGGCCAGAGGAGTTTACAGCTGTGCTGCATCCCCAGGGTGGATTAAAAACAAAGAGGTTCAAATACAGATTACTGTACGCATGTGTGGGTATGTTGTATGTGAATCTGTGTGTGTCCTTGTATGTACATGTGTGTGTGAGGTCAGGCGTATAGGGGGGTGGTGGTGGGGGGGCAGTGGTGGGGGGGCAGTGGTGGGGGGGCAGTGGTGGGGGGGCAGTGGTGGGGGGGCAGTGGTTGGGGTCAACCAACCATCCAGCTGGTGACATCTGGTGGCAGGCCTGAGCTTAACCAGGGTCTAATCCTGATCCCTGCTCCACACACACACACACACACACACAAACACACACACCTGCGCTCACAAACACTTCTGCACACTCACGCAACAATACTCTCACACATGCTTTTTTGTGCTTAAATTAGGATAGTGACCAGGGAGAGGGAGGGGGGAGGAAGAGAGGGGGGCGGATATGTGGGACACGGCCCGGGCAGGAGTAGAACCACACGACTGTCACATCCAACTAAAGGCAGGAGGCCGATCAATACACAGACGCTTTCACCGCCATGTTGAGCTGCACAGATCTCACACGGCTCCACAGACACCTGACTCCTCCCACTGGTCAGACCCCTGACTCCTCCCACTGGTCAGACCCCTGACTCCTCCCACAGGTCAGACCCCTGACTCCTCCCACTGGTCAGACCCCTGACTCCTCCCACAGGTCAGACCCCTGACTCCTCCCACTGGTCAGACCCCTGACTCCTCCCACTGGTCAGACCCCTGACTCCTCCCACTGGTCAGACCCCTGACTCCTCCCACAGGTCAGACCCCTGACTCCTCCCACTGGTCAGACCCCTGACTCCTCCCACTGGTCAGACCCCCAGCACACTCTGGTCTATCTCACCTGCTGACTGAGCACAGCAAACACCACTGTGTGTGTGTGTGTGTGTGTGTGTGTGTGCTGATAAGGGCAGAGTGTGTACAGATATATATCAGAGTTTGTCAGATGACAGGTTAACACATGTTGGGGTGTCCTTGGATCTTACTGATGTCCCCCTCTCCTCTCTAGTAAACACACACACACACACACACACACACACACACACACACACACACTGTAAACTGAAACTACAACTGTATCACCTGTTCAAACCCAAACTCTTCCACACACTGTGATACTCCAGTCACTGCAGTCAAGGTACAAACATCCTTTATCCTGTCGTCCCCCCCCCCCCTGGTGTCATGCATACTGCCTCCTCACAGTCCCATGGTCCCATGCCCAGGCCCCAAGCTCTTCATGTTCTTTATGACCAGGATGCAATGATACACAGAGAGAGAAAAAAGAGAGAGAGAAAGAGAGAGAGAAAGGGGGGGGGGAGAGAGAGAGAGGAGAGAGAGAGAGAGAGAGAGAGAGAGAGAGAGAGAGAGAGAGAGAGAGAGAGAGAGAGAGGGGGGGGGAGGGAGGGAGGGTTAGTCAGATGTTAGGGTCTAATCAGAGATAGGGAGGGTGTCAAGTTACAACTCACTGATGCATGTGTGTGCGTGAGCCGTATCAACATCTTTCAGTTTGTCTGTCTGTCTCTCTATCGCTCTCTCTCTCTCACACACACATACACACTCACTGTCTCTCAAATACACACACACAGACACGCTTTCTCTATCTCTCTCTCACACTCTCACTTTCTCTATCTCATTCAGCTTGCCTTTCTGTCTTCCTCCTCTTCTGAGACTGAACAGATGGCGGTGATGTTTCTGAAGTAAGCAACACAAACACGGTTCCAGGTTGTTATCTGTGATTTCTTTTCAATGATTGAGGCAGTGAGTTCCCTCCTCTGTCCGGCTGCTGTGGCCAGCAAGATAGTGCAGCAGCCGTGGATACCTGAAGATCCATGTTGCAGGGTCTGACAGAGCGTGTGTACCATCACAGGTGCTCTCTAGGAGAACAGTGTGTGTGTGTGTGTGTCTGTGTGTGTGTGTGCCCTGATGATTCATCGCTGTCAGGAGTGGTCAAGGTCAAGTGCCTGTCAAGGTCAATTCAACAGTTTTACCTTCTGTGATTCTTTCATTGTTAAAATGTGTGCGTGGTATGAGGTATAAGATTGTGTGTTTATTGCTAATGAATTCAATTTGTTGCATCTCATATTCCTGTAGGTGTGGAGAACTGCAGTTTATATCATGAGGGAAGGACAGAGGTAAACAAATAGATTTAAAAAAATAGACAGATGGAAAAATAGAGCGATGGAGGAAAAGAGAGGGGGCACTTATTTGGTTTTTCACAAAGTATGCTTCATGTTTTGGCTACCCGCAATGTTTTTGGGGCTATCTCGTTGTTATGATCAGTGACCTATGCACTTTTGTAAAGCTCTCTCTTGGAACTCGCTTTGGATAAAAGCGTCTGCTCAATGAATAAATGTAATGTAAATGTAATATAATGGAAGAAAGAGGAGGATGGGATTGGACAAGCAGGAAGAGGGATAGAGAGGGGGGAGGAGATGAGCAGAATAGTGTATCAGAGCAGATTTCCTTGGGTCTGCTCCTAAGCGACACACCATGTAAAGAAACAACCCTCACAGATGATTCCCTCCTGACTCATAAAGCAAGCAGGGCCATGGTTCCAGTCTGGCTCCAAGATCAGCACAAGATCAGGAGAAGTCAGGATTCTTGATGTGTTCCTTATACGCTCCAGCTTCTCAGAGGCTGCAGTCCCTGTCTTTTCCACTAGGGGGAGGAGTGAGCACTTCCTCCTGCTCATCCTAACTGCTCCTCATGTCTGGGTAGAGGTCTGTGTTGGCAACCATCCTTCTGAAGCTCACACAGGATGTCTAACTCACACTTTAAATCTTATCTGTATTCCCCCCCCCTCCCTCCGTCTCTCTCTGTTTCTCTGAATCCTCTCTCTCTCTCTTACTCTCTCTCCCTCCTCTCTCTCTTCCTAGTTATTTCTTTGGAGGCCAGTTTTAGAGGTCAGGAATCGTCATGGTCTCACTTGGGATTAGCTTTGTAACAGAAATGAGAGTGGGAAAGTGACTGATTGGTCAGAGGGAGAGAGAGACACAGAGAGAGAGAGAGAGAGAGAGAGAGAGAGAGAGAGAGAGAGAGAGAGAGAGAGAGAGAGAGAGAGAGAGAGAGAGAGAGAAAGAAAGAAAGAAAGAGGAGAAAGAAGGTTGGTTTCTAAGTGCCAGAGTGGAAGAGTAGCTTTGATCTAATCTTGGTTCATTGCCCTCATGCCAAACTGAGAGAAAGAGAGAGAGGTCATCACTCACTAAGCTGGACAGAGCTAAAACACTACTGACCCTCAGACATCTGAACGGAGGGCTGGGAGATGAACTCAAGTTGAGGAGGGAAGGGAGGGGGGAGGGGGGCGTGGGGGAGGGGGGTACCCCGAGGCTGACAAGCGATGATACATAATAAGAGGAGGAGGAGAAGGAATGGGTGAGGGAAGGGTGACCGAAGGGAGGACGGAAGGAGAGAAGTCATTCGAGTGCTCTGAGCTGAAACTCTGTGAGCTGAAAGTTTGGTCTTTCCAGATTTATATGCTGGATTACATATCTGGAGAGCACAGAGGCTGGCGCTCGGAGAACAGGCCCCAAATCCCTCCTCAGATTACCCAGCTCTCTCTCTCTCTCTCTCTCCACAGACACCAAGCTCTCTCTCTCTCTCCACAGACACCCAGTTTTCTCTCTCTCTCTCTCTCTCTCTCTCTCTCTCTATCTCTCTCTCTGTCTCTCACTCTCTCTCTCTCTCTCTCCACAGACACCCAGCTCTCTCTCTCTCTCTCTCTCTCTCTCTCTCTCTCTCTCTCTCTCTCTCTCTCTCTCTCCACAGACACCAAGCTCTCTCTCTCTCCACATACGCCAAGCTCTCCCTCTCTCTCCACAGACACCCAGCTCTCTCTCTCTCTCTCTCTATCTATCTTTCTCTCTCTCCTCAGACACCAAGCCCATGCTGCTCTCTCTAAATAGGACTCTTCAGAAACAAATGATAAATTTCAATGTGGAAAAGTGTGCAAAACACTGGTGGAAAGTATGTAAGGATACTTGTTAGTTTACTTGGAATAGTACCTTGAGATTGCCTTGACAATAAAAGACGCAATATACATAAAATACAGTATTGTTGTTAAGATGACTGTGATGTCAAGCATCATTTGAGGTGAACTTGATCTGCACTCCGCTGCATGCAGGGTACAACGGAGTGCAACCCTGAGCGGTACATAAAGCATCCCTGAAGAGTCTGAGAGGCGTGTGATGCCGGCTGGAGCAGACAGCTCTGAAGCATGGACTGGAGAGGATTTACAATATGAACACAGGAGAGCTGCTTTCCGTAGAGCTGCTTTCCTGTTCTCAGCCAACGGGCTCTGTTTGTGTGTGTGTGTGTGTGTGTGTGTTTGTGTGAGTGTGTGTGTGTGTGTGTCAGGGGTACACTCTTCAGATCAAAATGAGCTATTTATAAAATGTTTTTGGTCTATTTATAAGCTCAGTGATATGGCCTTTGAAGAGATAGAACTCACTGTCTAGAATGTCTCCTTGTCATTCTATTACCTCACACAGATAGAACTCACTGTCTAGAATGTCTCCTTGTCATTCTATTACCTCACACAGATAGAACTCACTGTCTAGAATGTTCCCTTGTCGTTCTATTCCTTTGTCATTCTATTACCTGACAATCAGCGTTACAGTCAGTGTTCTTCCCTGCCAGTCTCTGCTGGCTACCTGCAGCATATCGATCAGTGTACACCTTTAGATGAATGGTCCTGATGACTCAGACCTGATCACTTGAACTCCACTTCCTCTCCGCCATCTTGCCCGGTATAATCCTTGCGCCCCGAGCCCGCCCTTCAGATACCCGCCCACACAACGTCTTGATTAAACGTATGGAAGGTCAGAGCTTTTTAACAGTTCCACCACGTACTGACTCCGCCACAAACCACTCTGCTGATCCCCCCCTTTTAAATTAACCCTAATGGGCCCGGCTGGAATTGAACCTGGAACTCTGGCTGGTATTGATATTGAGTAGTGTACCATTAGACCAAAAGGATATCATGGGGGTCCAAGGGCAAAGTTATTTACACTGGCAAGTGGAATAGGAGCTTGGTGCACACAGTCACTCACACATGGAGGAAGAGAGGAGAGGAGGCTGTTGAGGTGTGAGAACATAAACCCTGATTTATGTGTGTTTTATCTGTGTGTGTGTGTTTTTATCTTGTATGTGTGTATGGCTTGTCTGTGTGTCGTCATCTGTGTGTGTGTGTGTGTGTGTGTGTGTGTGTGTAAGTGAAATCCATGTGTGTGACAGAAGCATGATAGAATCATTGCCGTAGAATTGTGATGTCTGTCCGCCAGGCATTACAGAGGGATTACGATTCCCCCCCCTCAAACACACACACACACACACCTGTCACACACACACACCCACAGCCCCCCCCGGTCATGTTCCCACACATAGTGACATGGTGCATCAGATCAGTGTGTCAGGACAGTGTCAGAGTGTGACCCCCCAGCCCTCAGTGACACACAGCACCACACAAACATGCTAGCACAGATTCTAACACACACACACAGATTCCCCCCAGACTGTTTTCTGACAGACACGGAACATAACCCACCCTGAGACACACACACACACGTTCACATACACACACACTAAACCCAAACGGGAGAGGTAAACTAGAACGTTCTACAGGAAGCGTGATGAGATGCCTGTTTCCACCTTCTAGTACTGTTGACCTGCATCAATATACTGTGCATGTACTGTTTATCTTACCACCTAGGAAATGCTTGTGTGTACAGTACAGTACATTAGCACCACTGATCTATACCAACACGTGAGCCCTTTTCAACATCTCTTTGTGGGATCCAGACCTCTCTTTGTGGGATCCAGACCTCTCTTTGTGGGATCCAGACCTCTCTTTGTGGGATCCAGACCTCCTTGAGATGCATCAGGTGACAGCAGGGTCAGTCAGGGTGGAGGGGGGCAGGTGGGGCGTGTGGAGCTGCAGCCTGGGTGCCACCTGACAGGACAGAAGGCTGCTGGCTGCTGGAAGGTGGAGGCCAACCTGCCTAGGGGGGTGCTGGAGGCAGTGGTTGGGAGATGTGGAAGAACACCTCGTCTGTGATTTGTTTAGCCCCGTGGCCATAGAAAGTGGTAAGATCACTGCCAAGATATCACACCTCTGGAAGCAGAAGGGTCGTTTTTACAGTAATTGCCGATTTGTGATGAGCAAGGTTGAGGGGAGGTGAGATGTTTGATCTGCATTTGATCATTTATTCAGTACCTGGAGATGAGGTAAAGATTTCATGATTTCAATGTGAAAGTAAGTTCATTAACAGGCTTCATGCGGTCACATTTAGAAGATTGGCTTTTCCCTTCTCTCACTGATGTGACACAGCTGCTAATACTGTATGACTGCATTGATTCTGTTCTGATTGGTTGATGTACTGGGTTGTCTGATTGGTTCATGTACAGTATTTAGTCTTCTGATTGGTTTACGCATGGAGACCTGCAAATATTATAAAAGATACATGGCCTGAAACTGTCAGCACTCAAATATCCATCAGTAGTTTGCTTCCAGAAAACGCAAGGAATCATGGAACCAAATCCTGGCGTTGTAGCTTCAACCCCCCACCCTGCTGGCCCCGCCCCTGAGGGCCCCGCCCCTGTTGGCCCCGCCCCTGAGGGCCCCGCCCCTGTCGGCCCCGCCCCTGTCGGCCCCGCCCTATTCCCTCCATGTCCAAATCAAGCATGCACCTCTCTCCTGCCCTAAATACCCCTGCTTGCAGACTGTGGTCAGATTAGGGCAGGAAGCCCTGTCGCATGGGAGTTTACTCAACAACGACAGGACAGAGGAGGGGAGATGAGAGGAGAGAAGTGGGGGATGAGGAGAGGAGAGGAGAGGAGGGGGGTGAGGAGAGGAGGGGGATGAGGAGAGTAGAGGAGGGGGATAAGGAGAGACATAAGGAGTGGAAATGAGAGGAGTGGGGGATGTAAAAGAGGAGTAAAATAAAATGAAACAAAGTGTCACAAGAGAGACCCAGTCTTCTCTATCTGTGGCATTAACCCCAGCCGGCCATCTGTTGTCCTGGGCTGCGTGGTGTAACAGCGGAGTGGAGGGGGGGGGGGGGGGGCGGGGCCACCTGCGCACTGCCGGGTGCCACACACGGCACACTCTCAAAATACTCCCCTCGGCCTCGTCTGGGCATGGGCGGACAGAGGCTGGGGTTGGGGCTGGGGCTGGAGGCTTGGGTTAAGGCTGGGGCTCAGGCCGGTGCTGAGGCCAGACTCAGGGACCTGGGGCTGCTGATTGATTCAGGACGGCAGTTTGTCGTCAAGGCCGAGGGTTGAGGCCCACCCACGCTTTTTGGACTCTTAGCTGGCCTCGGCCTCAACCTCACCACTAGCCTCTGCAGGAGGCTGAAGGGTTGTTAATCAAACTAATCCCCTCGAAAACAAAAGTGTGTCTTTGTGGAGACTGGCTAGCCTCTAGGGATTACACAGCATTATCACAACATTTCACAACATGACATAAAATGGTCAGCTATATCTAATAGCATGTCTGGTTCTCTCTCTATCTCTCAACATTTCCTCTCTGTTTCTCTCTCACCCTAAATTCATCCATATCTTGCTGTCCATCTCAAACTCTCTCTTTCCCCTCCTCTTTCCAAACTCACTATCACACTAGCTGTCTCGGACTGTCTTTTTCCCCTCTCGTTCTCTGCCTCTCAGTATCAAACTCGGTCCTCTCTCCTGTCTCTCACCAGTCTCTTTCCTGTCTCTCTCCCCCTTTACTCCTTTTATCACTCCCTTTCTTCTGCCTCTCTTAATAATAATAATTAGGCATTCATTTAGCTGTCGCCTCTGTCCATAGAGAGACACACAGAGGGGAAATTTGAACCTGACGACTTCTTGACCTGCTTCTCTCTCCTCCCTCCCCTTCTCTCCATGGTAACTGCCCCCCGCCCCCCCCCCCCCCACCACCGCCACCCACCCCACCAGGCAGTAGGAGACTGAGATGGCCGTTCGTCAAGGCCACTGGAACGCTTCCTCGTGGTGGTGGCCACGCCTCCTTCCGATCTTCTTCCTCCTAGGCTCCGCCCCCCAGGGCGGGGCACGGCCCTTCAACACGCCCACGCAGGCGGTCAACGTGGCGGTGGTCTTCAGTGGCTCCGCCTACCAGACAGAGATCAAAGGACGACTGAGCAGGGAGAACTTCCTGGATCTCCCCCTGGAGGTATCTGATTGGTTGATCCCTTTTGACTTCTTGTTCCTGGTTGATTTCTCTTTACTGTTATTGGTCGATAGCTATATTCTTAACTTGTACCTGTAGTAAAACACATTGAAATCTGATTGGACATTATCAAACCACCTCTAAACGTGACTTAAATATTACAACAAAATAAAACATCTTCCATTCTGATTGGATTTTTTTCAAAACACCTCGGATTCGTATTGGATGTCAAAACACAATCTCTGCTTCTGATTGGAGGTGAACCCCATCACGGTGCTGGTGAACAACACCAACCCTCGCGCCCTGCTGACCAAGATCTGTGACACGCTGGCGGCCAACCGCGTCCACGGCGTGGTGTTCGAGGACAACATCGGCTCCGAGGCCGTGGCCCAGATGCTGGACTTCATCTCCACCCAGACGGCCGTGCCCCTGGTGGGGGTCAGCGGGGGCTCCGCCATGGTGCTGCCTTACAAGGTAGAGGGGAGGGCTGTGTGTGTGTGTGTGTGTGTGTGTGAGGAGGGAGTGTGTGTGTGTGAGGATGGAGTGTGTGTGTGTGAGGAGGGAGTGTGTGTGTGTGAGGAGGGAGTGTGTGTGTGTGTGTGAGGAGGGAGTGTGTGTGTGTGAGGATGGAGTGTGTGTGTGTGAGGAGGGAGTGTGTGTGTGTCGGTACGTGTTTGTCGGTACGTGTGTGTGAGTGTTTGTGTGAGTGTTTGTGCGGGCGGGCGGGCGGGCGGGTAGTACTTGGGAGTGTTTGCGAAAAACAAAAACGGCCGAGCGTACATAATAATGCTGCTGGTTTTCCTGGGTGTTTAGGGTCAGTAGTATTGATGCTAAGTGGAGTATGTCTAGACAGACTGTGACTGGGGTTGGAAGCTAAACCTAGGGAGTATTCAGAGAGCTCCGGCAGCATCAAAGCCTTAGATGCACTTGTGCTCAGAGAGCTAGCCCCAGGACACATCAGCTGGTGTTCAAGGGGAGTTTTGGTGAACGCAGCTTGGTGGGAATACTGATGAACGGTTGTGTGTTTACTGGTAACAAAGCAGAGCTAACATGGACATGAGGAGAGGGTGGTTGTCCTCCCAGCACATATCAGATCTACTTCCTGTTTCCTCCATTAAATATCAGATCTACTTCCTGTTTCCTCCATTAAATATCAGATCTACTTCCTGTTTCCTCCATTAAATATCAGATCTACTTCCTGTTTCCTCCATTAAATATCAGACCTTCTTCTTGCTTCCTCCATTAAATATCTGATCTACTTCCTGAAACCATTGTTTTCAGATCAGGGTGGAGCATGATTCAGTTGGATGCTGTATTAAAGTACAAAGTCAATATTTTTTGCAGAAAGCCAGACAAATATATCTCCAGTGGGCAGTAATGTCTAGCTTTTCATTTCAGCAGACTTACATCCAAGATCTGAATGAATCCACAGGCTGTGAGTGTGTGTGTCAGTGTGCGTGTGTCAGTGTGTGTGTGTGAGTGTGCGTGTCAGTGTGTGTGTGTGAGTGTGTGTGTCAGTGTGTGTGTGTGAGTGTGTGTGTCAGTGTGAGTGTGTGTGTGTGTCTGTCTCTGTGTGTGAGCGTGTGTGTCAGTGTGTGTGTGTGAGTGTGTGTGTGCGTGTGTGTGTGTGTGTCTGTCTCTGTGTGTGAGCGTGTGTGTGGATTAGGAGGGAAGGTGAATGATTGGAGGCTGTTTGTGATATTCTGTTAAATTGCTTTTAGAGTTCAGTCTGGGTTATCCTCCATCCAGTAAATACATGTGGTGCTTAGACACACATAGGAACTTTAATTACCCTGGAATAGTTTTCCCATTTCTCCCTCTCCCTCTCTCTCTGCCCTCTTTCCCTCTCTCTCTGCCCTCTTTCCCTCTCTCTCTGTCTGCCCTCTCTCTCAGCCCTCTCTCTCTCTATTTCACTTTTACTCCTTGACTTTTTACTCAGACTCCCCTCTCTGCCTCTCTCTCTCTCTCTCTCTCTCTCTCTCTCTCTCTCTCTCTCTCTCTCTCTCTCTCTCGTTCTCTCTCTCTCTCCTCCGACCCCCCTTCTAACTAATAAATACCAGGCTGACATTACGATCCTTTACAGCCCCCTAGTCTGCTCCTGTAAACAGTTGTGGATATGCGGCGTTCTGCTGCTACTCTGTGGGATGTCCACAGGCTAGAAACACGATCCTTTACCCAGCCTGGGAGATAGGGGGCACTGACACCGTGAGCTCTGACAGGAACGAGAAGAAGAATAGCCGTGTGTGCGTGTGTGCGTGTGTGTGTGTGTTGCAGTGTCAAGTAGGGTCTGTGTGCGTGTGTGTTTGTATATGTGTTTATGTTGTAGTGTTTAGTAAGGTGTGTGTATGTACTGTCTGTGTGTGTGTGTGTGTGTAATGGCAGGCTCTTTGAGTACGCAGCACAGAGGATTGAATTGTGGAAAATCCGAGTTGCATTCCCAACCTGAGATTTCCATCAGTTAATTTAGCACTTTGCCCTTCACTCTGGGACAGAGGCAATACTCCTAAACATGCGTTTACACACTCACAACGAACACACACACACGCGTGCTCGCACTCAACACACTCTCCCACATATTTTTGTTCATATTACTGTAAAGTCTTACGAGCGAGCTCAATATGAAACTGCTTAAAATGTATCTATTGAATCACATTGAAATGGAATTTATGTTTTCTTCTGAATGCTACATGAATGGACTTCAATCTATCACCTTTACTCTCTCTCTCTCTCTCTCTCCCGCTGTCTCTCTCCCTCTCTCTCTCTCCCTCTCTCTTTCTCCCTCTCTCTCTCTCCCTCTCTCTCTCTCCCTCTCTCTCTCCCTCTCTCTCTCTCTCTCCCTCTCTCTTTCTCCCGCTGTCTCTCTCCCTCTCTCTTTCTCCCGCTGTCTCTCTCTCGCTCTATCTCTCTGTGCATTGGTGATTGATAAAGTGGTTGAACAAGTAGGCGATAAACACAGACACACACACACATTCCGCTTCCCGGCACCTTACACCCTAAACAGCTGCAGTACTAATTGGACTTTCCTTCCTGTCTCTCGTTCAGAGACTGTTCAGCTTCACGTCCACCTTCATCCCAGGCCACAGGGCTGCCCTGTGTGCAGCCTTCCGGGGGCAATAACAGAGTCACCTGCTGGCTAATGCCCCTGAGAGGCCGCTCAATCAACAATTACCCAAGATGGGTGCAACAGAAGCTAATTATTCATGTAAAATTACTGCCTAAAAAAATGTAATGCTATTACCAAAGCACTGGCAGCTATTAAATATAAGAGTGCATGTTGGAAAGATTTTTATTTAATATGAGGGAATATTAATCGTTTGCTCATCTGTTGAAGGAACATTTTCAGAAGCTGTCAAACTTGATAACTGCACAACTTTTAATGATCTGAAGAAATGAATATTAATGACTTAGTTTGAGAGTGATGGTGTGTATACAGTATGCCACCCTCGATATCTGATTGAGCCTCAGATGGATGCAAGGAGGAGAGAGGATAGGGGGAGGCAGGGCAGGGGAAGGGAGGGGGAGGAATGGAGAGGAGGAGAAGAGAGGTAGCTCTCTAAGAGATTGATCGGTGGGATACTATCCAAGGTGGTCAACAAGCCAACACAGTCAAAACTGTAAACTCATTCATTTTTCCTCCGAGCCGACAGAATGAGTCTGATGTCACTGAAAGAAGTAGAAAAGGAGCTAAGGTAAGGAGGTTAGTCTGAGGACTTAATCAGGTCCCGTTGGCACAGTCGGTAGAGTCACAGAGTGGGCAGCCTGTGTTGTGGAGGCCGAGTGAGGGTGTGGGGCAGGGTGAGGGTGTTTACAGGAGGAAGAGTTCCGGCAAAGCAGTCCAGCTCTGATCTGGTCCTGGAGAGACTGAGAGAGAGGGAGTAAAGGAGAGTGGGAGAGAAGGAGAGAAGGAGAGAGGGAGAGAGGAAGAGAAGGAGAGAAGGAGAGAGGGAGAGAGGAAGAGAAGGAGAGAAGGAGAGAGGGAGAGAGGAAGAGAAGGAGAGAAGGAGAGAGGAAGAGAAGGTGAGAAGGAAAGAAGGAGAGAGAGAGAGAGAGAGAGAGAGAGAGAGAGAGAGAGAGAGAGAGAGAGAGAGAGAGGAGAAAAGGACAGAGGGAGCGAGGGAGAGAGGGAGAGAAGGAGAGAAGGGGACAAGGAGAAAGCGATCAGAGAACATAATCAAGGAAGGAGAGAAGCGGAATGAGAGAGGAGGCACAAATAGTTTAAGAGACGGGGAGAAAGAAAGACAGTTGTACAGAAAGCAGGGTGAGAGAAAGAAAGAAAGAAAGAAAGAAAGGAGAAAGAGAGAGACTGGAGAGAAAGAGATAAACATAGAGAGAAGATTCTAATCGGGCCTGTGAAGCGTGTTACTATACATCAGGCGCTGATGGAAATCCAAATCAAAGCTGCTCCTCTATTGGTGATTAATCACTGATCAATCATTACTCACGGCCCTGTTCACATAACAGACCGTGGATGAATCAATATCGGTAATCATGTTTAGCACACGCGCCCTGAATGTTAAGAAGCTATACAGGGGAGGGATGAGGGAGAATTTTAGCAGTAGAGAGGAAGGAGGAGGAAAATAAGGAGGAGAGAGGGAGAGAGGAGAAGAGGGGGAGGGAGGTAGGAAGGAGGAGAGGGAGGAGAGAACAGAGGGAGGAAGGAAGGAGAAGAGAGGGAGTAGAAAAGAGGGAGGGGGAAGGAAGGAGAAGAGAGGGAGGAGGAGGGAGGGAGGGAGGGGGAAGAGAAACAAGGGGCAGGGTGGAGAAGGAGGTTTGTTGAATTCAGGTTTGTTCTTTTGTTTACGGTACAGATGAGTAATATTCAACAGTTAGATCATGACCCAACACGTACCCCAGCCTTTCTACAGTGCCTTTACCTCTCTGTCTCTTTCACAACCTCTCTCTCCCACCATCAGTCCCTCTTTCTCTTTATTTTGGTTTCTCTCTCTTTCTCAGCCCCACATTATCTACCTTTTATCTCTCTATCTCCTTCTGTACTCTCTCACAGCACTGCTCGCTCTCGTTCTCTCTTTTTCTCTCCTTCCACCCTCTCTCCCCTCTACCGTCACAGAAAAGGACAAATGTGTGTGTGTGTGTGTGTGTGTGCCGCGTGTGTGCCAGGGAGCGTGTGACGTCAGCCCGTCCAGAGCCCAGGGTAAACCTGCCAGGGCTACATCACACTGGGAGGTGTCAGCACACATATGCTAACAGCTAACAGCCACCACTCATCCCTACGTATGGAGAGAGACATAGGGAGGGACAGAGAGGGAGAGAGAGAGAGAGAGAGAGAGAGAGAGAGAGAGAGAGAGGGGGAGGGGGAGGACAGACATATGCCACAGCTATCAGCCACCACTCATCCCTACGTAGGGAGGGAGACGTAGGGAGGGAGAAAGAGGGAGAGGGAGAGGGAGAGGGAGAGGGAGAGGGAGAGAGAGAGAGAGAGAGAGAGAGAGAGAGAGAGAGAGAGAGGAGAAAAGGACAGAGGGAGAGAGGGAGAGAAGGAGAGAAGGAGAGAGGGAGAGAAGGAGAAAGCGATCAGAGAACATAATCAAGGAAGGAGAGAAGCGGAATGAGAGAGGAGGCACGAATAGTTTAAGAGACGGGGAGAAAGAGAGTTGAGAGAGAGAGAGAGAGAGAGAGAGAGAGAGAGAGGGGAAGGACAGACATATGCCACAGCTAACAGCCACCACTCATCCCTACGTATGGAGAGAGACATAGGGAGTGAGAGGGGGGAGAGACGTAGGGAGGGAGAGGGAGAGATGGAGAGGGAGGGGGGGGAGAGAGAGAGAGAGAGAGAGAGAGAGAGAGAGAGAGAGAGAGAGAGAGAGAGAGAGAGAGAGAGAGGGGAAGGACAGACATTTGCCACAGCTAACAGCCACTACTCACTCTTACTTACTATTTACTCTTGTGTTCCTTGTCTTCTCCCTCTACTCTCTTTTTCTTCTTTTTTCTTGTCCTCTTTTCTTTTCTTCTGTCTCCATCTTTCTCTCTGTCCATCCTGAGAAACCTTTCCACATCAATAACAGCTGCCACAACTATATGCTTTCAGTAACATTTTTCAAATAAACTTTATCGACCCAAATAATATTGTTTGATTCCAGGAAGTGTGGTGTGTTTTGTGTGTTTGTCAGCAGCAGTTTCAGGTAGGAAAGGTTTATCGATTGATGTTTTCAAACAGTCCCTGTCCTAGATTACACACCCTTGGATCACACCCTCCGGTCCTAAAAGTCCTAACAAACTTCTTCATTTCTGTCACTAAAACAATACAGAAAGTCATTCGTTTAAATCACCAATACTAGCCATCCCGTCTGTGTTTGCTAACATATTACAAGTCAGTAATTACAGCCTAAAATGAGGAATTGATGGCATTAGAGAACTTCAGCACGGATCCTACCACCACAGAAACCCTGGCATATTGAACAGGTCTTACTGTACAGGATGTGATGTCGCAGGATGGGTGAAATCTAGTATTACTGTACATGGAGGATGTGATGTAGTAGGATGGTTGAAATCCAGTCTTACTGTACATGGAGGATGTGATGTAGTCGGATGGTTGAAATCCAATCCAATCAAATTACATTCAGTTTGAAAGTGATGATGTATCTTTGAGGTTGTGTTTTTTGTTCTTTTTTTGTGATGAAGCTATATTGGTTTTTGACAGCGACAAACTCAACTGAGAGGAATAGTAAAAAAATAAAATAAAATGCATTTAATTCCTGCAGTGGAGGTAGACAAATGATTTTGAGTGAATTCACATTGAATAATCTGGATCTAATGAAGTTTCCTATTTCCTTAACACACAATTAACTTCTTGATTTATGTTCAATGAAAATAATGAAGACAGTCATTGGTTAAAGCACCAAGACTACCTCCACCATCCGTTTCTGCCAACAGATTAGTGAATTTTCAAACGCTTTTCCATCCATACCCTGATTAAAGTGCTTTCAGGTCTAATGAGTTCTGACCCAGTTTTGGAGAAGTGAGGTGATGTCCCGACTGATCTTGAGGCTGGTTAGGAAGTGTAGCTAGAAACCTTCACTCATTCTACTACCTTGGCTTAGTCAAGGCACATTCTGCTAGCTTCACTATGCTAGACGTTGTGCTGCTTTCGGGTCATTGTGACCCACCTTTTGCACCACGACGGTGGGTCACAATGACGCGAAGGCAGCACAAGGGCTAGCGCAACATACTGCTAACTCTGCTGTGTGCTAGCACCTAAGGGTCGTTCTGATAGCCTCGCTATGCTAACACCTCATGCGCATTCTGCAATCTACCCTATGCTAGCACGTATTATGATAACTTTACTATGCTAGTGCAGCCAGTGTAGGTCGGTTACAACCAGTGTCGATTTTAGACCCTTTTTAGGGCTGCTCTAAATTATATATATATATATATATATATATATTATTGTTTATTATAATTTGATGCTGGTAGTTCATGAAGAAAGGGACATCCTTAGTTTTTTCATTCATTCAACATTTTGCATAATAATACATGTGTTCATTGTTATCCCGTGAAATTAGGGATTTATTAAAGGCATGCAACCTTCTCACCTTTAGGTGAGAGTCACCTTTTTTAACCAAAATGAGTAACCTACGTGATTCGAGTTTTTGTTGGGGGAGGGGGTTCATTGGGGGTTGAGCACCCCTAATGGTCTGATCCTCGAATCGCCCCTGGGTTAAACTCGCTCCTCACATGTGTAGCCTATACAGGACACCCGCGCCAGCTAATCGCTAGCTTTTCGTTGGCATTGTTTGTAGTGGTACAAAGTTACTTTACAGCTCGGACTTTAACTAAATATTCAGCATTTTCTTCTGAAATTGGCAAACAAAATCTGCTACAAAAAGCTTCCCTTGCTGGAGTAATTATGTTTTCATAATTGCCAAACCAAAATAAATAAACATCGGGCATTTTGCTCAAAAGTACATCCCTCAGAGACATGACAGTATGATATGGTTCTAGTTGGATGGAGTAGCATAGCTTAGCTAGCACCGCAGGCTCATTTGTAGCGCAGCAACTGTGTGTGCTAGGCTAATTGAGCATTTGAGATCACACTTAGCAGGGGGCTTTTCTCTAATATACCCTCAGGGTGGTGTTTGGCAGCATAGCACAGTGTGATAATAGATACAAATGTGCGCGCACACTCCCAAGACAAACACGGACATCAAGCACACCGACAAAAAAACAAAAACAATTCCACATGCATGCTTGGACGCACTTACACGCAGATATAGACACAACACAAGGACATACCATCTGACACACACACACACACACACACACATACTCTCACAGGCATACCCAGAGGCAAAAAGATGTTGCACTATGTCAGATGAATGCTGAGGCCAGGCGAGTGGTCGTGCACGCACAGGAATAAGGCAATAACTTTGACAGATTTGCTGCAGGACAGTGAGAGGAAGGAGAAAATGAGTAGATTTATACCTTCTTCTCCCCAGGGTCCGTGACCAACCTACATAAGATACCCAGCTCTCTTCACTGTGTGTGTGTGTGTGTGTGTGTGTGGGGGGGGGGGGGAGGTTAAAAAGCGTTTGTCAGAAAGAGCGTATGTGTGTGTGTTTGAGAAAGACTGTTCTAGAATGAGAGTGTGAGTGCATACCGGTGCTGCAGCCTGGTCTACAATGCTACCTCTTCATCTCTGTCCAGGGCCAGAGCTAAATCATTTACACGTGCACGTTTACATGACACGCACGGAGAATCTGCTCATGTGAGGAGCCACATCAACACTGTTTCATTAGTGAAACAGATGGCTGTTTCCATGCATTTCCATGCAGTGGTCAAATTGAATGTGTTACAGGTGATCAGTTTACATGAGCAATGTGATGTTTTAGACAATGCTGAACACAAAAGGTAATGTAGTTAGGGCGCGCGGCGCTGTGAGAAGAGGTTAGCTGATGGCGTGAGGACAGAGAGGGGGATGGGACACATGCTGGTGGCAGTATACAGGAGAGAGAGAGAGGAGACAATGTGAGTTTCCAGTCAGAACAGACTGACTCAGAGGAATACGACTGTGATGCCTGAACAGTAGCAGATACAAACAGACACAACACAGACACACCACACACACACACACACACACACACACACACACACGGTTGTTTCTTCTCTGTGTGGACGGAACAAGGACAAACACTGAAGGCCCCAGATCACTGGACCGGCTTGGCTCACCCCCATCCTCCCTGGGAGGGGTTCTGGGGCAGGTGAGGGCTCGCTACCCCTCACACACACACACACACACATCTCCAGGGATCCCTCCCTCTTCCTGCCTCCAAACACAAGACTGGTCATTGTTATTGTGCTTTGACGCACTGCAGACAGGACAATATCGCTGCCTAGCTCCAAACACCGTCTTTAGGATTTAATTTGGAGATAAAAAGAGAGATGAAACTCTGATGGGCTTTAAAGTTGTCGTTTATTTACACTCATTGGAGAAGGGAGTATCTGATCTGATGCTAGTCTGAAATATGTAAAATCCGTAACAAACTTTTATCACACTTTCTTTGAGGATGGATGCGGTTGATTTACGACTCTGTTTTTGTTTCACTGAGTAATTATCCTGCAATGAATCCCCAGAGCAGACGGTCTAATTCCAATCCGATAAACATTCATTAATTTCTCTTAAAGTTTAAGACAGGTCAATGGGATCCAAGGGGATGATAGATGTAAACAAGGTGCAATTCTCTGGCGTGGTATTGACGTGGTGGAGGTGGTTTGGATCTCAGCGCGACAGATCTGCTTCCCCCTGTATCATTCTCGGATCTCAAGGATGTCCTCTTGGTCTAAAGGCACAGAAGCGTGGGTGAACAGAGGTTCGACCCTTCATTCTTACTTTATTGCTTCACCTTTCAGCGATGTATCTTTGGATGTAAGAAGAAGAAAAAAAACAATTAAACTGACTGTACCACCTCTGGTGTATTAATCTTCCCCACGGAAGCACAACCATTTACTAGATCATAACTGTAATATCCTCCCATCTCAAGGTCAAGGAGAAGCAGTGAGAGAAAAGAGAGGTATTAATAAGAGATGGGTGAGAGAGAGAGTGAGAGAGAGAGAGAGAGAGAGAGAGAGAGAGAGAGAGGGGGGGGGAGGGGGAGGGATGAGGAGGATAACAGGGGGGCTGGGTGCTGTGCTAGTGCCATCTCTCTGCATTTGCAAGACAAACGTATGAATGAGGGTGAGTGTTGCCGCAGCGATAGGTGGTAGACACATGGTTTAGGGTGATGAATGATGCTGGAGACTAAATACAGGTGGAGCTACAGTACACACACACACCCAGAAGCACACACACACACTCACACTCACACACACACACACTCACACACACACACACTCACACTCACACGCACACACACTCACACACACACACACACACTCACACATACACATTCAAATGCTTAGAGACACACACACATATGCACAGACACTCTTACAGTACATCACATATAGAACACACTGACACAGAAACACATATTGTCCAGAAACTGACTACTAGCCCGCCAAGTACAGAATACAGTAAATCCTAGTGATGTGTATGTGTATGTGTTTCCATGCCTGTGCTCTGAGTGTTCATACAGATATCTGCATCAGTCAGCTGGATAATATTCTTCTCTTCTCCAGGTGGCCAATCTAGAAAGCTCATCTCCTATTAGCTAAAGTGAATTATCTTACTTTAATCTCACTTGTTAAATAAATTAACTCTAACTAATGAGCCTAACTAACCTTAAAGGTCTTTCTCTTCCCCTCTCTTTCTTTTTCTCTCTGTACCTTCTGCCCATTTTTGCTTTCATCACTTTCTTTTCTTCCATCATCTCTTTCTCACTCTTTTTCCTTTCTGGCTAACATCTGTTTGCCCTTCATTTCTTTTTTTAAATATGTCCCCACCCCCTCTCTCTGTCTCTCTCCTTCTCCATCTCTCCTCTCATCTTCATCCATTTCCCTCCCCTCCTCCCTCCTTCCTCTCCTCCTTTCTCCACCCTCTCCTCCTTTCTCCACCCTCTCCTCCTCCCTCCTCTCCTCCTCCCTCCCCCCTCTCCACCTCCCTCCCCCCTCTCCTCCCTCCCCCCTGTCCTCCCTCCCTCCCCCACCCCTCTCCTCCTCCCTCCTCTCCTGCTCCCTCCCCCCTGTCCTCCCTCCCTCCCCCACCCCTCTCCTCCTCCCTCCTCTCCTCCTCCCTCCCCCCTGTCCTCCTCCCTCCCCCACCCCTCCTCTCCTCCCTCCTCCCTCCCCCCTGTCCTCCCTCCCTCCCCCACCCCTCTCCTCCTCCCTCCTCTCCTCCTCCCTCCCCTCTGTCCTCCTCCCTCCCCCACCCCTCCTCTCCTCCCTCCCTCCCCCCTGTCCTCCCTCCCTCCCCCACCCCTCTCCTCCTCCCTCCTCTCCTCCTCCCTCCCCCCTGTCCTCCTCCCTCCCCCACCCCTCTCCTCCTCCCTCCTCTCCTCCTCCCTCCCCCCTGTCCTCCTCCCTCCCCCACCCCTCCTCTCCTCCCTCCTCCCTCCCCCCTGTCCTCCCTCCCTCCCCCACCCCTCTCCTCCTTCCTCCTCTCCTCCTCCCTCCCCCCTGTCCTCCTCCCTCCCTCCCCCACCCCTCCTCTCCTCCCTCCTCTCCTCCTCCTTCCTCTCCTCCTCCTCCTGTCGTCCTATGCAGGGAGAAGGCTCCACTTTCCTCCAGCTAGGTTCCTCTGTTGAGCAGCAGATCAACGGCATGTTCAAGGTACGTCTTCTCTTCCATCTCTTCTGCTCGTTCTGCCCCTAATCCACTTCATCTGCCACCACTTCTCCTGTCAAATGTGCTCTATATAGATGCATATGATTATGGTTTGAATGATGGGTTGATTGATTAATTGGTGGATTAATTATTTGATTGCTTAGTTTGAATGAATGGTTATTCTGTTGGTTAATTGGTTGTTAGATTGAAGTTTTATTCTGATTGGTTCATTGGTTGTTTGTTTGATTGAGTGGCTGTTCTGATTGTCTTGTTGCAGGTGATGGAGGAGTATAACTGGGACAGCTTTGTGGTGGTCACCAGCCTGTACCCCGGGTACGAGACCTACATCGACTACGTCAAGGCCTTTATAGACACTTCCTACTTCCTGTGGGAGCTGCAGGATGTCCTGACCTTTGACATGTCGGCCGACGGGCTCAACGACCTCCGAGCCAAGAGACTGCTCCAGCAGATAGACGCCCAGGTCAGCTGCCCTCCTACAGACGCACCTGACCTCCCCTGACCTCACCTGACCTCACCTGACCTCAGCCTAACCAGCCTAACAAAATCCTCTGTAGAACTGTAGACTGTAATGTAATATTATATATCAAAAAATACAATTATTGTATAGTCATAGTATAAACATATTATATATCAATCATAGTATCAACAATTAAGTTTGCCAGAACTACAACCTAATAATAAACTATGATAGAAAATGTTATGATATTATAGTATCATCGTATTATAATAAAATGATAAATTGTATAAAATTCAATAATCTAATAATCATTGTCAATTATCATCAGTACGTAATAGAATGACACAAAAACATTATTTTATAATAATAGCATGACGAGGCAATCTTAAAATCAATAACAGAGTGAAGGGAGATCCTTCCAGTGAGACAGTGAGTTGATACTGTGACGGTGTCCCTGTCGCTGTGCTCCAGGTGCTGCTGGTGTACTGCACCTACGAGGAGGCCCAGTACATGTTCTCCATGGCGTCAGACGTGGGCCTGGTCGGCCCCGGTTACATCTGGATCCTCCCCAGCATTGCCGTGGGCAACCCGGACATGCCCCCTCCCGACCGGTTTCCCGTGGGCGTGATCAGCATCATCACGGACCGCTGGAGGATGAGTCTGAGGAAGAGGGTGCGCGACGGCGTGGCCATCGTGGTGAAGGGCGTGCAGAGCTTCAAGAAGCAGAGAGGGTACATCCCCGAGGGCCACAACGACTGTCACAGCCCAGTGCGGCCGCCAGCCAATGACACGCTCTTTAGGTGAGTGGGGAGAGGCGGCACTTCCTGTTTTGTGACTCGCATTCCTGTTGGATATGATCGGTCCTCTGATGCGTTTCCTGCTTCTGTGTGATGCGTTTCCTGTTTCCCATGAAAGCCTGCTGTGTCTGTTCTCTGTGCAACTTCGGTCTGCTCATGTGAAACCGGCTCATTAAATAACTGGACTGGGATTTGAGGGTGAAAAGCGGCCATGTTTTGAAAATCAGAGCAGCATATCTCTGTTGGTTCATGATCGAACCAGCAGCAGATAGGATGAGGTGGCTTGGTTACTATGCAGAAACACAGTGGATGCTGGCTCAGACCTGTTGGAGAGCTGGCAGGGAAAGGCAACAGTTGCTCTGTACTCATGTGGGCATGGTCCTCCATCTGTTCTGTGGTGCGGGTGGGAACACTTCACCCTCCCATGTGCCATAGCTGTACCCTAGACCTAGACATAGACCTCTACTCCCTCCCTCCCTCCCTCCCTGCCTCCCGCCCGCTCTGTGACCATCCTGATTGTGCCCCTCTCAACAGTGCGGAATGAGAGTGAGAGAGTAAGAGAGAGAGAGGGAAAGAGAGAGAGATAGAAATGATGTGTCTTGTCGCTCCAGTCTGGCCCAACAGAGCAATCTGGCTCCATCTGTGCCTGAAAACATGAAGCAAATCCTATCTGGTCAGACAGCATTAGTAATAAGCTAGAGGCTGGGGCCGGGGCTGAGGCTGGGGCTGTGACTGCGTGTCTACGAGTGTTTGTGTGTGAGTGGTCATGTAAGTGTGTGCATGTCTCTGTGCGTGCATGTCTCTGTGCGTGCATGTCTCTGTGCGTGCGTGTCTCTGTGCGTGCGTGTCTCTGTGCGTGCGTGTCTCTGTGCGTGCATGTCTCTGTGCGTGCGTGTCTCTGTGCGTGCGTGTCTCTGTGCGTGCATGTCTCTGTGCGTGCATGTCTCTGTGCGTGCATGTCTCTGTGCGTGCGTGTCTCTGTGCGTGCGTGTCTCTGTGCGTGCGTGTCTCTGTGCGTGCATGTCTCTGTGCGTGCATGTCTCTGTGCGTGCATGTCTCTGTGCGTGCGTGTCTCTGTGCGTGCATGTCTCTGTGTGTGTGTGTGCTGTAGGGAGTTTGATCACAGAAGCAAAACCGTTTCAATCAATCTGACACAGGTCTGTGGAACTAAAGCACCACTTTCCTCTCCAATCTTGTCAGAAGTCCTCCTGTGGCCCCCTCGCTCCCACCCCTCCCCAGCCCTCCTGTGGCCCCCTCGCTCCCACCCCTCCCCAGCCCTCCTGTGGCCCCCTCGCTCCCACCCCTCCCCAGCCCTCCTGTGGCCCCCTCGCTCCCACCCCTCCCCAGCCCTGTACCCCCAGTCCTGCCCCCACCAGGGAACACTCCTCGAAGATGGGGAGGGGGGTGGAAGGCTGTGATCTCTGGTTCTGACAGCAGATGTGTTCTGCATCTTTGGTTTCCTCTATTGAACACGCAGACTGGAATGGAATAGTTCGGGTCACCGTGGCAACCATTTGAACGATACTTGATATTACTATACCTGATATTCCTACTGTATACCCCTTGCTGTAGGGGGTGTTACGGCTTCTCCTTTCATATCTCTCTTTCTTCTTTGTTTAGATCTCTCTCTCTTCAAAGACTCTCTCTCTGACTCTCTTTCTCCTTTCACTCAATTTCCATGTGTTTCTCCCTCCCTCGTTCAAAATATCTCTCTCTTTCTCTGTGATCAATAGATTCAAGATGATTTAATTAGGATTGAACCTCAGAATCCTAGTCAGTGCACCTGTAATGAGATTATCTCAGATTAACAGATTAATCTGAGGCTGGGTGGAGAGCTGTTCACACTGACCAGCCTGTCTCTCACCTCCGCTGGACAGAGAGAGAGAGAGGGGGGGGGGGGAGGGAGAAAGGGAGAAAGGGAGGGAGGGATGAGGGAGAGGGTGAAGCGAGGGAGGTGGGAGTGAGGAAAAGAGAGATGAGGGAACCGAAACTGTGGAGGAGGAGAGGTGCGGTAGGAAGAGAGATGTAGGGGAGGTGAGAGAACAAGGGGGAGAGTTGAGGGGAGGTGAGGGGGGAGAGGACAGGAGGCAAAACAGGGCATGACTCACTGTTGACTCATACAAGGTGTTTTATTTTTTGGCTGGGCCTTTTATTTTTTAAGGAGGCGGTGTGTGTGTGTGTGTGTGTGAGTGTCTGTGTGTGTGTGTGTGTGTACCTGCATCCGCATCCATCAGTGTGCCTGTTTAAACTATCAGCCTTGATTCTGCTCTGTGTTGTTTATCTTCCAGACGTGTGTGTGTGTGTCTGTGTGCGTGTGCGTGTGCGTGTGCGTGTGCGTGTGCGTGTGCGTGTGTGTGTGTGTGTGTGTGTGTGTGTGTGTGCGTGTGCGTGTGTGTGCGTGTGCGTGTTTGTGCGTGTGCTTGAGTTGGATAGAGAGAATGTTTACTTGTGCATCAGTGTCTTATATGCCCTATATATAACCCTAACATGACCGATTCATGTATCTTCTCTATCTAGCTCTCTCTCTCTCCATCATGTGGTTTTCTCTTACTCTTTCTTTCCGACTGTCTCTCCCTCTTTCCACTTTCTCTCTCTCTCTCTCTTTCCGTCTCTCTGTCTATCTTTTGTTTCTTTCTCCATCTAACTGTCTGTCTGTCTCCCCCCATCTCTCCAGACACATGTTGAATGTGACGTGGGAACACAACGACTTCTCCTTCAACAGTGATGGCTACCTGGTGAACCCAGCCATGGTGATTATCACTCTGGACCGAGAAAGGCAGTGGGACAAGGTAGGCAGCTCCTTACCTCACACACACACCACACAAACACACCACACACACACACCACACACACC
>NC_140377.1:2082500-2135000 GCF_054491055.1 Hypomesus nipponensis | reverse complement strand
TCACTGAGGTTGTTGAAAATGGTTTGTGCGTCTGTCAATAGTTTTGTCCTATTGTCCTTTTGGAAAGGTTACCTGACCATAGCATGGTTTCAAACCACCTCCGCTACCTGGTTATAGCGGGACAACAGCCGTGGGCCTGGCTAGAGGACCCCACATGCAGTGAAATGTGTCCTGCCTGAACACAGTGTCTCCATAATGTCTGACCGTCTGAAGGACTGGAGAGAGAGAGAGAGAGAGAGAGAGAGAGAGAGAGAGAGAGAGAGAGAGAGAGAGAGAGAGAGAGAGAGAGAGAGAGAGAGAGAGAGAGAGAGAGAGAGAGAGAGAGAGAGAGAGAGAGAGAGAGAGAGAGAGAGAGAGAGAGAGAGAGAGAGAGAGAGAGAGAGAGAGAGAGAGAGAGAGAGAGAGAGAGAGAGAGAGAGAGAGAGAGAGAGAGAGAGAGAGAGAGAGAGAGAGAGAGAGAGAGAGAGAGAGAGAGAGAGAGAGAGAGAGAGAGAGAGAGAGAGAGAGAGAGAGAGAGAGAGAGAGAGAGAGAGAGAGAGAGAGAGAGAGAGAGAGAGAGAGAGAGAGAGAGAGAGAGAGAGAGAGGGAGGGAGGGAGGGAGGGAGGGAGGGAGGGAGGGAGGGAGGGAGGGAGGGAGGGAGGGAGGGAGGGAGGGAGGGAGGGAGGGAGGGAGGGAGGGAGGGAGGGAGGGAGGGAGGGAGGGAGGGAGGGAGGGAGGGAGGGAGAGAGAGAAAGAGAGACCTCTGTGACTCTAATTCTCTCAGCTTGAAACAGATGTTCAGACATAGAAGAGCCAAACTTGGGAAAGTAGGTGCTACATGATAAGGTTATGACTGGAGAGGTGTGTGTGTGTGTGTGTGTTGGCGGTGACTTCCTGGGATGGGGGGGTGTTACACTTATTTCTGATGTCAAAAATGTTATTTGCTGGGGACCTATTTTGTCGGTGGCTTAGCACAGCTGTTGTAAGGTCAGCGATTCCAGGTCTGTTTACACCAGTGTGTGTGTGTGCTGTGGTTCAACGCCAGGCAAGGGCTTCCCAAACGTTCTGTGACGGCCCTCCCCCTCCCCCCTCCCTTTTAGATGACATCCGTGAGCCAAATGTAACAAAGTCTGAGAGAAAGAGCGGAGAAAAGGGAAGAGGAGGGGTGATATATGTGCAGCATTGTCAGTCACACCAGTAGCAGCTTTAAAACACTGTGATTTCCTGCTTCCTGGCTTATTTACAGCAGAAAGGCTGGGGCAGGAAGTTGTCTTGTTTTGATGTTATTAGAAAATATAAACGTCCAGTTGATTGAGAGCAATGTTTGTCAGTGAAACATTCTTCACAGTAGCGATGCTCACGTCAGTTTTATGGTGAATACAGCAAGCTTGATGGGATGAGGGCTTTCTGAGCAAAACCGACAGATATACTGTATGACTGTGGTTCTAAACTATAAAGTGGTGGCTCACCCACGCACACGCCTACACGCAGTCGTAAATACAGCAAAAGTTCCTGGTTCAGTCATGACAGTTTTCTTACTTTTCAAAAGTGATTAATTGCTCTCACCTTTCTCTCTTTTTTTCTCACCGCTTCTCTCTCTCTCTCTCTCTCTCTCTCTCTCTCTCTCTCGTTCTCTATCTCTCTCTCTCTCCATCTCTCTCTCTATCTCTCTCGTTCGCTATCTCTCTCTCTCTCTCTCTCTCTCTCTCTCCTGAACTATCTTCTCCCTCCCTCCAGGTGGGTAACTACGAGATGGGCATCCTGCAGATGAGGTACCCGGTGTGGCCGCGGTACGGCACGTACCTGGAGCCGGTGTCCGACAACCGGCACCTGACGGTGGCCACGCTGGAGGAGAGGCCCTTTGTCATCGTGGAGCAGGTGGACCCGCTCACCGGGACCTGCGTGTCCAACACTGTGCCCTGCCGACGCCAGTCCAACAAGACGGAGACGTGAGTTCTGTTACAGCGCCGGAGGAACGCTCCGCCCACATGAAACACATGCTGTTAGACATGTTACATGCTTAAGAGGCCTGGGGTGATTGAGGGGGACAGTTAACAGGAGAGGTGCCAGAAGGTGCCGGAAGGTGCTGGTAGTTTGTCCTCGGTCGTGTGAGGAAGCAGTCTCCATCTCACACACCTGGCTGGGAGTCCACTCAACAAGCTCAATCAGCAGAGAGTACTCTCACTGCAGTCACACACATCCAGATTCAGACCCAGTAAAGGCTGTGTGTGTGAGGTATCAACTAGATTGAGTGATTAGTCAAGATCATCCATCCTGGACACCGCAGAGAGGAAAAGGGAGAGATGAAGGTTGAGGTGTAGGAGAGAGTGAAGGAGAGGAGGGGGAGAGAGAGAATGAGAGGAGGGGGAGAGAGTGAAGGAGAAGAGGGGGAGAGAGTGAAGGAGAGGAGGGGGAGAGAGATAATGTTTGTGTGTGTGGTGGGGTGGGGTAGCAAGTGTGAACAGCACTAATGAGATGAGATGCACTGGCCCTCGGTTAGAATCCCTCGGTGATTATCTGAGCGAGCTGAGGGCTTTTTATAGCACCAAAACCTTCCATGGAGGTAAAAGAATGGTGTGGCGTCTTAATGTGATCCCAAGATGGTGTCACCGAGGGGATGGTCACCGTGGGGACGGTCACCGAGGGGACGGTCACCGAGGGGACGGTCACCGAGGGGACGGTCACCGTTCAGGATGTGGGTTCAAGTCCCACAGGGGTCATGATAGGGGCCATTAACACACAAGATGTAGTGGAATTCACCTTTGCTCTATGCAGTGTGATATGACGCTGGTTGTCAGGTTAATTGATGGTTCTAAACGTACACACTATAGGAAGTTCACATGGATGCATATGCTTGGATGATACATTTAATCATTTAGCAGATGCACTTATCCAGAGCGACATACAGTAAGTACAGGGACATTCCCCCGAGGCAAGTAGGGTGAAGTGCCTTTCCCAAGGACACAACGTCATTTTGCATGGCCGGAATCTAACCGGCAACCATCTGCTCAGCCATCTGACCCCCTACAATGATGGTGAGGATGGTGATGAGGAGGAGGAGGATGAAGATGTCTGGAGTCTGAGGTCTAAAGAATGATGTGTTGTGACACTTGCCAGCTAGCCGTCATCCCAGGAGAGCAGAGTGCAGGGTGTGGTGAGTGAACCATACACACTCATGTTACTGCCCACGAGACAAGCAGAGTGCAGGGTGGCCTGGAGTTCACATCTACTACATCCCTCCAATCGATATATCACTCAAACCCTCCATCCCTCCATCCCTCCATCCCTCCCTACTACAACTCCATCTCTGTCTCCATCTTTTCATTCCTACCTTTAGCTCTTACAGTCCCTCCATCCCTCCCTCTACCTCCGTCTCAACCTGTTGAGATGATGACAGGTGGGTCTCTGGTTGCTCAGGTGTAAGCATCTACCACCAAGAGGACAACGTTGTCGCCCCAGAATCTCAGATCCAAACCACCTCCACATGCTGTGTCTCCTTTAAAGTGTGTGTGTGTGTGTGTGTCATTGTCATGTCCTCCACCTGCAGCCCCCGCCAGCTCCTCACATGAGGGGTGGCGCTCGGAGATGATGTCATCCTCCTGCGCTTTGTCTAACCACAGTAGGATGGTAACAGTCAGGTCTGATTAAAACTGTGTGTGTGTGCGTGTGTGTGTGCGGCAGGAGGGATGGCTGTGTGTCTGTTGGTGTGTGTGTGTGTGTGTGTGTAGCAGGAGAGAGACAGCCCCTTGAGCAGTCCAGGCCGGTCAGGACAATACACACATCTGTAGTCCAATTAACTCTGCTGCCAAGGTGAAGCGTTCAAGGGCTTCCTGTGAGCAGAGCGGTGCGGGGAGCGGAGCGAGGAGCGGAGCGAGGAGCGGAGCGAGGAGCGGAGCGAGGAGCAGAGAGAGGAGCAGAGAGAGGAGCAGAGTAGGGAGCAGAGCGGGGAGCAGAGCGAGGAGCAGAGCAGGGAGCAGAGCGAGGAGCAGAGCAGGGAGCAGAGCGAGGAGCAGAGCAGGGAGCAGAGCGAGGAGCAGAGCGAGGAGCAGAGTAGGGAGCAGAGCGAGGAGCAGAGCGAGGAGCAGAGCGAGGAGCAGAGCGAGGAGCAGAGCGGGGAGCAGAGCGAGGAGCAGAGCAGGGAGCAGAGCGAGGAGCAGAGCAGGGAGCAGAGCGAGGAGCAGAGCGAGGAGCAGAGCAGGGAGCAGAGCGAGGAGCAGAGCGAGGAGCAGAGCGAGGAGCAGAGCGAGGAGCAGAGCAGGGAGCAGAGCGAGGAGCAGAGCGAGGAGCAGAGCGAGGAGCAGAGCGGGGAGCAGAGCGAGGAGCAGAGCGGGGAGCAGAGCGGGGAGCACCTCCTCTGGATCGTGGTGGAGATGACAGAGCAGGCAACACAGATACATGACTGTGTGACGCCTCAGCGCCTCTGTTAGGGACTGGGGATACCTGCACACCCGAAATAGAGAAACACACACACACACACCTTCACCCACACAGACACAGACACTTCTCTCTGTTTAATTTTCATCTTTTCAGGACATGCACTATTAGCACATGCACGCACATGCACAATCAGCAAATGCAGACATTTACACACATACACAACACAAACATATTCCCTTGTTCTATTCCAATTGGCATCCTAGTTAACCTCCCAGCAGTTCTCCCCCAGCACACACACACACACACACTCACACAGGCATCTGGCGTGAGAGGAGAGGCTGGGAGCGCAGTGTGTACTCTGCCTCCCTGACGGTCTAGCGTACACACACTCCTCCACTACCCCCCACTCTGGTGCTGCTTTTAACACACACACGCACACAGGCAGAAACACACACATTCAGTCGTCCAAACTTCTCTGCTCTGTTTTCTCTGCCTGGTGCCTCTTATCTCTCTGGTCGTGAGTTTACTGTGCGTGTGTGTGTGTGTGTGCACAGCCCATTAGACTGGAGGTCTGGGGGAGGTTAGGGGTGATGTGTCATTAGTGCTCTCTGCATTCTGACACGGCCCACTACCTTCCTACACGCAGAAACACACACAAACACACACAGGCCATTAGACAAAGATGGTTTCCTCCTCCTGCCAGCTGCAAGGCCACAGTTTCCCACTGGGACCCCTGTAGCTGCTTCTCTTCCTGCATGGACTCTCCCTCCTCAGATCTTCAGTCCTGGGCAGATGGGGATCGAGGGCCTGCAGTCAGGGTCCTCTGATGAGGTTGTCTTGACGACCGAGCAGAATAGCCATGCCCAAATGTCCCTGTCAAACTGTGAGGACATCCTTTTGGTCAAACGGTCGATGCTGGGTGAGGATGTTGGCTGGTTCTCCCTAAATGCTGGACCCTATAAATGATAGAGGATCTTACAAATTAACTGGAGTATGTAAATAAAGCAGGGACACAGCTTGGTGAAAAAGAAGTCTGGCATCATGACATCACTTCCCTGCAGTACAGAGTGACGCAGCATTCCGACCCCCCACCGCCCCCCCCCCCCCCCCCCCCGGCGTGAAATGGGGCGATATTTTGTCTGTCACGTTGTTGGTAATCCTGACTGATAACGAAGAGGAATCAATTTCTCTGCTGCATTGTGGGTACGTCAGCACGGTTGGAGATCATATGCACGGCGTGTTCTGTCCTAGTTCCTGATCTGTCCTTTTCATTCCTGTTCTGCCCTGCTACTTCCTGTTCTGCCCTGCTATTTTCTGACCTGTCCTCCTACTTCCTGTACTGCCCTGCTACTTCCTGTCCTCCTGCTGGCTAAGAGAAAGTTCCAGGTGTTCTCTACCGCACATGCTCCCTCCTACCCTCCCTGACTCCACAAAAAGAGCAGCAGAGAGCTCTTCCTGGCAGGAACACAGGGTCACAGTCAGTAGGTGGAACAGGGCATCTTGAGTACTGATGATGTAGCAAGGATAAGGGCAGAGGTTTGCAGTGTTTGTGGAGGGGAACCGCAGGGCAGGGCGGAGGGTCAAGAGAGGAGGGGAGGGATGAAGAGGAGGAAGACAAGGAGGAAAAGAGAAAAAGGAGAGAAGTGAATAGAGAAGGGGATCAATGAGAAGACAGAAGCACAGAGGGTGAGGATACAGCAGACAGGGAGGTTTTCCACAGTTTCTAGGCTGCTGTGTTAACCCAGAGGACTCTGCCATTAGCTGGGAGAATAATCCTGCATTGTGACTATCTCCTCCTGCCTTTGTTTGTTTGTCATTAATTTGTGTCGGATTTGTTTTGGTCCGGCCCGTCTGTGCTTCCATCTGTCGAGTCAATGACATAACGCTCCGGCCCACGGAGGAGAGAGAGAGAGAGAGAGAGAGGGAGGGAGGGAGGGAGGGAGGGAGGGAGGGAGGGAGGGAGGGAGGGAGGGAGGGAGGGAGGGAGGGAGGGAGAGAGAGAGAGAGAGAGAGAGAGAGAGAGAGAGAGAGAGAGAGAGAGAGAGAGAGAGAGGGAGGGAGGGAGGGAGGGAGGGAGGGAGGGAGGGAGGGAGGGAGGGAGGGAGGGGGAGGGAGGGGGAGGGAGGGAGGGAGGGAGGGAGGGAGGGAGGGAGGGAGGGAGGGAGGGAGGGAGGGAGAGGGAGAGGGAGAGGGAGAGGGAGAGGGAGAGGGAGAGAGGGGGAGGGGGGGAGGGGGATCCGCCTAGTCATTTCCGTTCTCCCTGCTCTGCTCTGACGTCACAAAGCCTTTTTGTGTCATTTCCCATTTCTCTCTCTTTTTCCTCTCTCTCTTTAAGCATTTCCATCTTTACTTCTCTCTCTCTCCCCCTCTCTCCTCCTCCCTCTCTCTTTTGCTCTCTCTCTCCCCTTCCTCTCTCTCTCCCCCTTCCCCCTCTCTCTCTTGCTCTCTCTCTCCCTTTACTCTCTCTCTCCCCCTTCCCCCTTTCTCCCCATCCATCCCTCCCTCCATCTCTCTCTCTCTCTCTCTCTTACCCTATCTCTCTTTTCCTGCCTTCATATATCACTGTCTCCATCTCTTTCTCATGCTCTCTCTCTCTTTCTCTCTTTCAAATTCCTTCTGTTAAGATTGGATCCCAGCATCCCTGTTCTTCTCTGCATCATTAAGCTCTATTGGTCATCTATCACTCATGTGACTGCACGCAGTGTGTTGACCAGAGCAGTGACATGTATATCTAATTCAATAACTGCTCAAGCCAGGTGTGGGAGACATCCAGTCTCTCCATTGATAACGGTGATGATGGTGATGATGATGATGATGATGAAGATGATAATGAGGCATAAATGCTTTGCTTTGTGTCTCACAGGTCTGGTCATTCAGGACCGCCAGATCAATAACACTCTGTAATGATCAGTAAACCAATGTTGGTGTGTGTGTGTGTGCGTGTGTGTGCGTGTGTGTGTGTGTTAGTGTGTGAGTTGGCGGATGGGGGACGGTGTCTGGAATGTTTATATTGTCACTGACCTCAAATTTAAATCATTTTAGACTATGCAATTTTGGCCCTGGCTATCTGTCAAACACCATACATCCACACAGTGGAGGGATTTGGGTTGACCTTTCAATTCCCCCGAGAGGGAATACTGGAGGTAATGTGATATTGAAGCGTTGTTTAGTTGATATTAACATTCATTTCCATGTCCCCGTCTGTCTCCCAATATCAGGTCACAGTGATCGGCAGCCACTAAGCCTGTTATTTCAGTTATAATATTCGTTTTTTGGATTGGTTCATCCTGTATGCTCACTGTCCTGTGTCTGGTCTGTCTGTCCTTCCAGGTACAGCAGTCTGGGCTCTGAAAGGTAGACAGGGTGAACGTGTAGCTAAAACACTGTGTAGTAGTGGGACTCCACCGGTTGGTCAATATGAGGGTGAATATCTGTCTGCAGTATCACGGTAATGTAAACAGTAGTTGGAGGTGGTTGTAGTAGTCGAACTCAGAAGTTGTTTAAGGTTGATGGGAAGGTGTATATCTACATCATGTGGATATTCATCTTGACTTGTCTTCTAGCTCGGTGATGGTTAGATGGTGTTACCTTGTTTAATCGTTCATTTGTACTTACGTTTTCCTCTCTCCTGGATTGTTGTCTTGTTGATATTAAGGTGGATTTCCACCTCAAACAGATCTCTCCCATCTGAAGTCTCTTCCCTTTGTCTCCTCAGTAGAAGTCAAACGCAGTATCTAAGTTAGCTATTGCTAATGTAAGGAAGCCTAAACTCTCCTCCCTTCTGGTGTCCCCAGGAGTGTTGGTGACACACAGGCTACTTTACTTTTGTTCTCATGCAGGACCAAAACTATTTTCTCTCCTCCCTCCCTCCTTTCCCTTTTCTTCTCTCTCCTGTCTCCCCTCTTTCTCCCCTCCCTCCTCTCAGTATCGTGGGTCACACAGAACCCTACACCAAGCTCTGCTGCAAGGGCTTCTGCATTGACATCCTGAAGAAGTTGTCTCGCACCATCAAGTTCTCCTACGACCTCTACCTGGTCACCAACGGCAAGCATGGCAAGCTGGTGAGGGGCATCTGGAACGGCATGATAGGGGAGGTGAGACCACGTCCGTAGGGCTTCAGCATGTGGTGGGGGTCCAACCCGGGTCACCCCCCTCCCGTTAGACCAAGAGTCTCAGCAGAGACTTGAAGGGTTTCCCTGTGGCTTGACGGGGGTGGGGTAGTCTCACTAATGATGAGACTGTGGTGTGGGCACCGAACCCTGGATCAGTAGACGGTGTTTCTGAACCACCTATGCTACACTTGCTTATTCAGCTCCATGCTGATAAACAGCAGCTGCGAGGACTCCGGTGAGAGATTCCAAGGCTGCGAAGCGAGGTCACTGTAGTTCATAAACCGTCTTTCAGTGTCAACACAGACAATCTCCAACTTAGCGGACAGCCCTGCTATTTGGAATACCAATTTAAAGTATGAATTAATGACCCTAAACAAAAGGAATAGTTCTACCGTAATAAACCGAGAGGACCATGACTAGGGTGCCAAGAGGAGAGAAAGAGAACAGGTAAAAAGGAGATAAAGGAAAGAAAGAGGGGCGAAAAAAAGCTGAATGCCCTTGTAAATAATCACCACCATCAGATGAATGGATTAGTGTCCGGCTCAGTGCTTTGCACGGCTGAGGATCCTGTGGTTAGCATCGTCAGCTCCTGCTAGCTTGACGTGCTAGCTCAGCACTGGGGAGCCCATTGTGCTCAATGGACCATCTGCTGTCGTGGTAGCTATGCTAACAGCTAGCGGCTGAAGCAATGGAAGGTGGCTGGACGATATGTCCACCAGGAACAGAAAGGGATAGAAGAGAGAGTTTATAAGTTTGTTTAGAGACAGAATGAGAGCGGTAGAGAGAGAATGGCTGTCAAGGTAGAATGTAAGAGAGAGACAGAAAAAGAGTATTAAAATCACTACACATATGTAAATACGTTAATATACATCCCATATTTTTTTTCCGCTGAATATTTCCTTCCTGTTTGGATTGCTGCATAATGAATATGTACAGAAATAAAAGCATACAGTACACACATACACACACACACACACACATACATGTTAGATGTATCGGTTTCCAGTATAATGGTGTACAGTAAGAGTGTATCACCTGACAGGGATTAAAGACAAACGCTTCGTGTGGGTCTGTGATCTCTGTTGATCTACTGGATCCCCCCGGGGGTTGGTAATCCACTACAACAGCATTCATCCCTTCAGGGGTCAACCGGGTTAGCAGCCGCAGCAGTTGGTCACACACTCACGCGTGCGCGGACACACACACACATTGCAACCTTCCGCCCAGGGTGTGCACTTGTAGGTGACCTAGAGATAGGTATAGTATCTATGTGGTAGAGCCTTAAAGGGGTCGCAGGTTCCAATGGCCCCCTGTGTGTCAAGTTGGATTAAAGCCTTTGCAAAATGAACACATAACATTCCCTAGATATGTGGATTTATATCTGTCATTTATCACATTCAGTGACAGTGTGAACATCCTTCTTTTCTTTTCATATTGTTGGCTGATGAAATCCCTCCCAAAGGTCAAAGGTCATCTCTCAGGGTCAGAGCAGTGGCAGAGATGTCACCAGACTTCTCTCTGCTCTGCATCTCTGAGATCTGTCTCCTTGTCTTCGTCTCCTTTCTCCTCATTCTCATCTTTTGTCTAATCTTGAACCTTTCTTTTCCTCCTTTTTCTCTTTCACCTCCTCCTTTTCTTCCTTCACCTCCTCTTCTTCCTCCTTCTCTTCCTTTACGTCCTCCTCTTCCTCCTCCTCCTCCTCTTCTTCCTCCTCTTCCTTCACGTCCTCCTCTTCCTCCTCCTCTTTGTCCTCCTATTCATTCACCTCCTCCTCTTCCTCCTCTTCTTCCTCCTCCTCCTCTTCCTTCACCTCCTCCTCTTTATTCACCGCCTCCCCTTCCTCCTCCGCCTCCTCTTCCTCCTCCTCTTCCTTCACCTCCTCCTCCTCTTCCTTCACTTCCTCCTCCAGGTGTTCTACAAGCGAGCGGACATGGCCATTGGCTCGTTGACCATTAACGAGGAGCGCTCGGAGATCATCGACTTCTCCGTGCCCTTCGTGGAGACGGGGATCAGCGTGATGGTTGCCCGGAGCAACGGGACGGTCTCTCCCTCCGCCTTCCTCGGTAAGAGAGTCAAATCAAACTTTATTTGTATAGACCTTTTATTTACAAGCAATGCCACAAAAGGGCTTTACAGAATCGCACAGACCAGCCACCTGTGGTAAATGTTGAACAATAGAACGACATATAAATGTATAGACCACCCCAACCTGTTGTTTTTACCTCTATTGGGGGGGGTCCGAGTCTTAATCAGGGGGGGTCAAACCCCCCTAAGCCCCTCCGTGGATATAACCACTTTGGTTATATCCCCCAAAACACAAATGCTAACCCCTTTGGTCATTTCATCCAAAACACACATGCCAACCCCTTTGGTCATTTCAACCAAAACACACATACTATCCCCTTTGGTCATTTACACCAAAACACATATGCTAACCCCTTTGGTCATTTCATCCAAAACACGCATACTAATCCCTTTGATTATTTCCCCCAAAACACACATGCTAACCCCTTTGGTCATTTCACCCAAAAAACACATACTAACCCCTTTGGTCATTTTATCCAAAACACACATACTAACCCCTTTGGTCATTTTATCCAAAACACACATGCTAACCCCTTTGGTCATTTCACCCAAAAAACACATACTAACCCCTTTGGTCATTTTATCCAAAAGACACATACTAACCTCTTTGGTAATTTACCCCCCAAAACACAAATACTAACACCTTTGGTCCTTTCCCCCAAAACACACATGCTAACCCTTTGGTCATTTTATCGAAAACACACATGCTAAGTCTTTGGTCATTTTATCCAAAACACACATGCTAACCCCTTTGGTCATTTCATCCAAAACACACTTGCTAACCCCTTTGGTCATTTCATTCAAAACACACATACTAACCCCTTTGGTCATTTTATCCAAAACACACATGCTAACCCCTTTGGTCATTTTATCCAAAACACACATGCTAACCCCTTTGGTAATTTACACCAAAACACACATGCTAATCCCTTTGATTATTTCCCCCAAAACACACATACTAACCACTTTGGTCATTTTATCCAAAACACCCATGCTAACCCCTTTGGTCATTTCATCCAAAACACACATACTAACCACTTTGGTCATTTTATCCAAAACACCCATGCTAACCCCTTTGGTCATTTCATTCAAAGCACACATACTAACCCCTTTGGTCATTTTATCAAAAACACACATGCTAACCCCTTTGGTCATTCCACCCAAAAAACACATACTAACCCCTTTGGTCATTTCATCCAAAACACACATGCTAACCCCTTTGGTAATTTACACCAAAACACACATGCTAATCCCTTTGATTATTTCCCCCAAAACACACATACTAACCACTTTGGTCATTTTATCCAAAACACCCATGCTAACCCCTTTGGTCATTTCATCCAAAACACACATACTAACCACTTTGGTCATTTTATCCAAAACACCCATGCTAACCCCTTTGGTAATTTCATTCAAAACACACATACTAACCCCTTTGGTCATTTTATCAAAAACACACATGCTAACCCCTTTGGTCATTCCACCCAAAAAACACATACTAACCCCTTTGGTCATTTCATCCAAAACACACATGCTAACCCCTTTGGTCATTTACACCAAAACACATATGCTAACCCCTTTGGTCATTTCATCCAAAACACACATGCTAACCCCTTTGGTCATTTCATCCAAAACACATATGCTAACCTCTTTGGTTATTTTATGCAAAACACACATACTAACCCCTTTGGTCATTTCATCCAAAACACACATGCTAACCCCTTTGGTCATTTACACCAAAACACACATGCTAACCCCTTTGGTCATTTACACCAAAACACATATGCTAACCCCTTTGGTCATTTCATCCAAAACACACATGCTAACCCCTTTGGTCATTTACACCAAAACACATATGCTAACCCCTTTGGTCATTTACACCAAAACACATATGCTAACCCCTTTGGTCATTTCTTTCAAAACACACATACTAACCCCTTTGGTCATTTTATCCAAAACACACATGCTAACCCCTTTGGTCATTTCACCCAAAAAACACATACTAACCCCTTTGGTCATTTCCCCCAAAACACATATGCTAACCCCTTTGGTCATTTAATCCAAAACACACATGCTAACCCCTTTGGTCATTTAATCCAAAACACACATACTAACCAGAGTGCAAATTATACAAGATAATCGGGGGGGTCAAATTCTTCTTTAGGGCAAATTCTTCTTTAGGGCGTCCAAGTCTTAATTAGGAGGGGTCAACCCCCCCCCAAGCCCACCCCTGCCTGTTGTCAGATAGGGCTGCCGTAATAATGTAGCTGTCAAAGTTTGATGTATAGTTTGCAAAAAATGTTTTTTTGCAGTCCTGTAAATATTTATCTTCTCTCTTCTCTCATCTCTCCTCTCCTACCTCGTCTCCTCTCTCCCTTTGTCTCCTCTCCCCTCGTCTCCTCTCCCCTCGTCTACTCTCTCCTCTCCTCAGAGCCGTACAGTCCTGCCGTGTGGGTGATGATGTTCGTCATGTGTTTGACCGTGGTAGCCATCACTGTGTTTGTGTTTGAGTACTGCAGCCCAGTAGGCTACAACCGTAGTCTGGTCAGCGCCAAGGGTCAGTACCCACTCTGCACCTTTTCATTTCTCCATCCATCCATCTTTTTCTCACCCATCTAATTGCCCATAATTCCATCCATCCGAACACCACACTTTACCCCTACATGCCCTCTTAATGACTCGCCCCCCTGACCCTCCCCTCTTCCCATCCCTCTCTCCCCCCCAGACCCAGGTGGCCCCACCTTCACCATCGGCAAGTCCGTATGGCTGCTGTGGGGCATCGTGTTCAACAACTCAGTGCCCATCGAGAACCCCAAGGGAACCACCAGTAAGATCATGGTGCTGGTCTGGGCCTTCTTCGCTGTCATCTTCCTGGCCTCTTACACCGCCAACCTGGCTGCCTTCATGATCCAGGAACAGTACATAGACACAGTGTCTGGTCTCTCCGACAAGAAGGTGAGAGGGAGGGAGGGAGGGAGGGAGGGAGGGAGGGAGGGAGGGAGGGAGGGAGGGAGGGAGGGAGGGAGGGAGGGAGGGAGGGAGGGAGGGAGGGAGGGAGGGAGGGAGGGAGGGAGGGAGGGAGGGAGGGAGGGAGGGAGGGAGGGAGGGAGGGAGGGAGGGAGGGAGGGTGTCAGTGCTAGATTGTCACGTTTCTGATTAAGTAGCTGATTCTGTGTATATTTAGGAAAATAACTGAATGAACAAAATTAATCTGAACTTATGTGTGGTCTGTTCAGATACAGTAAGGTTCTAAGCATGATCTGCGAAAAAAGTATTCAACTGTTTGCTTGTGATGTCCCACACATTACCCATAGATGGGGTCTGACTCAGGAACCTGCAGTACTGTTTGACATTGGGCTTAGTCAAAATAGAGAGATTCTGATGAGCAAACACTGAGAGCATTTCTGTCCTCTCCAATAACCCAAAAGCACAGCCGCAAAGTCACTCACACACACAGAGACCAAAACACACACACACACACACACACGCACAGCTAACGGAACACACCCACACAGCTGCATTAAACACAAATTGAATTAGATCCCTTGACGTCTTGAATTGAAGATGTCTGTGAAGCGCCTTCAGAAGACGGCCACACCAGTGGATTTGTCAAGCAGCCTGTGATTCTTCTTCGTCCACTCTGAGAGAAGCTCTGTGAACTGAGTGTTGACGAGGAAACCCATGGCAACGTGAGGGACGCTTCCATGTGTCTTTGCTCGGAGGGATTAGAGAGGAGACGCTGTGCCCTCCTCCTCGCCGGCGCTGCTCTCGCCCCTTCCCCGTTCCGCACGCATGACACACACACACACTCACACACACACACACTCATCCATCAGCTCCACTTTGTAATGAGGAGAAAGGGAGCGTGCAGGGGGGAGAAAAGAAGGAGAGAGAGAAGTAGAAACAGAGAGAGATGAAAAGTGAATGTTTGAGTGGGGGGAGGGGCAGCCGTGGGGGGAGGGGGGGTGAGAATGGGGGAGACAGACAGAGCGGCTGTGACGTGTTTGATAATTAGTCCACAGATTATAAACGGAGTCTAATAATTGTGTAGGCTCACCGAATGTAAAACAGAGGACAGGGAGATGAGGAGAGAGAGAGGAAGATAGGAAGAGGAGAACAGAAGGACTGCCTATCTGTCTAAGCTGGACACTGAGAGTGTGAGAACTGAAGGTGAAGTGTGTCAACTCTGAGAGAGCGCCCTTCTCTGGGCGTGCCTGGGACAGGGTGAGGGATGGAGTCAGAAGGAGAATACCCAAACAGGCTGTGAAGACAGCGCCCTCTCCCATCTCAGGGTCATCAGGGACTGATTGTAAAGATTTGTTTCCGCTTTTATCCAGAATCAGAATCGTTTATTCACCAAGTCATTGTATACAAACAAAGAAGTTACTTTTGATGGGGCGTACAGGAGGGGGATTTTAACCTGCTACCTCTTGATCTGCAGTCAAACACTCTAACCACTGAGCCGTGGTCCACCCCCATGGTGTCTCTCCTGTCCTGAAGGGGGCGGAGCTTCTTGCCTGGGTTCCATGGATACCATGGTCAGAAACTTCAAGGACAGCTCTGTGAAGCTCAGCTGTCTGGGTTTGAGTCGTCTTCTACACGTTCACAACCTCTGCCTCGTACCCCCGGAACACACACAGACCAATCAAACGCCCAAGGTTGAAGTCTGTCACGTTACCGCAGTACCACAGAGAGGCTATAAAGGACAAAAAGTACAATTTGTTTCTCTGTAGTGGACACGGTAGTGTGGGTGATTAAACCCTGTGTGGAGCGTGATAGGAAAAAAGGCTCTTGTAGAATCAAGGAGAAATGAGAAGTTCATTTTAACGACAGACAAGGGGAACATTAAGTCATTTTCCAATTCTCTAGAAACCAGGGCCCGACTGCTGAGCTAATTTTCATTTATTGTGCCCTCTAATCATAGAATTAGATGTGGAAATGAACAAAGAGAGCGAGAGAGAGAAATGGTGGAAAGGGGGATGAGGAGGAGGAGGAGAGCTAACCTTAACTGACCAGCTAATTGACTGAGCACGGCTGGAGGACATGAGCTGAAATTGCAGAGAGGGTTGTTCTGGTGTGTCGAGGTGATCCATCCATGTCAGTGACTACAGTGCAGACAAGTACAGATAGGTACACACTATTCTAAGGACTGCAGTAAGAGAGAGAGAGAGAGGTACAGAGAGAGATAAGGAAACAGGAAGAGACCAAACAGGGAGAGGAGATGATTAGCTCATCAGTCAGTCTACAGTAAGCTGTCGCATTCTGTATCTTGACCTGGTGCATCTTCAGTCTAGACTCCAGCCCACAGCACCTGGGCTGAGCGAATGCCGCCCCACCAGTCTTCTTCGTGCTGTGCTATTCTTCTCCTAACCCCCATGCCTCTTTCCCCCCGCTCCCTTACAGTTCCAGAAGCCCCAAGAGCAGTACCCCCCCTTCCGTTTTGGGACGGTCCCTAACGGGAGCACGGAGAGGAATATCAGGAGCAACTACCCAGAGATGCACTCCCACATGGTCAAATACAACCAGAAGGGAGTGGAGGATGCCCTCCAAAGCCTCAAGACCGGGTAGGGATCTAGTCTGGTCGGGATCTAGTCTGGTTGGGATCTAGTCTGGTTGGGATCTAGTCTGGTCAGGACCTAGTCTGGTTGGGATCTAGTCTGGTCGGGATCTAGTCTGGTTGGGATCTAGTCTGGTCAGGACCTAGTCTGGTTGGGATCTAGTCTGGTCGGGATCTAGTCTGGTTGGGATCTAGTCTGGTCAGGACCTAGTCTGGTTGGGATCTAGTCTGGTTGGGATCTAGTCTGGTCGGGATCTAGCCTGGTCAGGATCTAGTCTGGTAGGGATCTTGTCTGGTCAGGATCTAGTCTGGTAGGGATCTTGTCTGGTCAGGATCTAGTCTGGTTGGGATCTAGTCTGGTAGGGGTCTAGTCTGGTATGGGTATAGTACTATTTAATACTGGTACTGTCCTTTTAATCTGCCTAGCGACAGACAGACTAGAATATCATCAACCAAACATCTGTGAAAAACACACGGCACACAGTGAACATTTGTAACGCAATGACTGTTGTAATTAGCCTCTCCGAGCAGAACGAAATCTTCATTTCCGTCATCAATCAATGGTAAAAACGTTTAGAAATTTGTAATGAGATATCTTTTTTAATTGATTACTTTGTAATATCATTATCAGATTATAATGAGGTAGCTAATGAAGTAGATTGTGTTGTATATTATTTTTCCAGTGGATAATCCTTTATTCTCTCCTAATTCCCATGATGCGAAGAAAGGTAGGGAAAGAAGGTGAACAAGTGGAGACTGGTAGACAGGTAGGATTAAAGTCAATAGGTCAGGAAGGAAGGAAGGAAGGAAGGAAGGAAGGAAGGAAGGAAGGAAGGAAGGAAGGAAGGAAGGAAGGCAGGAAGGGAAAAGAAAGAAAGGAAGTAAAGTATTTTCAGGTTCATGAACTCTTCTCTTTCTCCTCCCAACCCCACAGGAAGTTGGACGCGTTCATCTACGACGCGGCTGTGTTGAACTACATGGCTGGGAAAGATGAGGGCTGCAAGCTGGTGACCATCGGGAGCGGAAAGGTGTTTGCCACCACGGGCTACGGCATCGCCCTGCAGAAGGAGTCACGGTGGAAACGGCCCATAGACCTGGCTCTGCTGCAGTTCCTCGCCGACGGTAACCAACGTCACCCTTGTTGTAGCCAGACGAGGACACCCAGCTGTGTTCTCCAGGTTATGGACCTACACAGGTGGATAATCAAAGAGAGAGAATGAGCGAGAGAGCTAGACAGAAAGAGAGCGAAAGAACGAGAGAGAGAGAGAGAGGCTTTGTAGCTGTGTATCGTGGGAGATTTTTCTTTTTTTCGTTTCACTGAAGTGTGATAGTCATATGGCAGTTTCCCATTGCTTTACGCAGTCCGTTGCATTTTTGTTGAACACTGCAAGGTGTTTTGAGGGCAGACAAGCCAGTGCTCCATAGTCCGGTCTGTTTCTCAGGGGGTGGGGCCAGTCTTGAAGCCCCATCTGACCAGAGCATCTTTGGATCGTCTGTTCTCGTTCTGAGGCATTTTTACGTGGAGATAAAACAATAATAGATAGAGAGACAGAGGGTGGAAGAGAGCAATAAGAAATAATGATATTGCACTGAGGATGCGAGGTGATAACATTGCTTCATAGCTGCAGAGTTTGGACGCAAAGCCAGATATAAGTATGTCTGAATCGCTGAGTCAGGGTGTGTGGAGCAGGAGGGAGGAGGGTGTGAAATTGGCTGGCACCCTCAAATAGAGAGGATTCGAGCGAGGGACCACAAAAGCTGTTCTCAGCTGTTTCATACATATGGAGTCATTAACAGCTTGGTAAACAACAGTGCAGATGAAGTTAACCTCAGAGAGAAGGGCTTTCGTTCATGGAAAGAGTAAAGCAATTGATTAATTTAAATTGGTTCTTTAAGATAATTATAGACAATTATCGACTTACTTTTAATGAACACCTGTGAACACGTTCTCTCTTGCCCTCGCTTTCTTTTTTTCAACCCAAACCCACTCTGTCTCTCTATCCTTCTTGCCCCCCCCTCTCTCTCTCTCTATCCCCCCCTCTCTCTCTCCTCCACCCCTCTCTCTCTCTCCCCCACCCCTCTCTCTCCCCCCCCACCCCTCTCTCTCTCTCCCCCACCCCTCTCTCTCTCTCCCCCACCCCTCTCTCTCCCCCCCATCCCTCTCTCTCTCTCCCCCACCCCTCTCTTTCTCGTCCCCACCCCTCTCTCTCTCTCCCCCACCCCTCTCTCTCTCCCCCCACCCCTCTCTCTCTCTCCCCCTCCCCTCTCTCTTTCTCCCCCACCCCTCTCTCTCTCTCCCCCCCACCCCTCTCTCTCCCCCCCCACCCCTCTCTCTCTCTCCCCCGCCCCTCTCTCTCTCGCCCCCACCCCTCTCTCTCTCGCCCCCACCCCTCTCTCTCTCTCCCCCACCCCTCTCTCTCTCTCTCTCCCACCCCTCTCTATTTCTCCCCCACCCCTCTCTCTCTCTCCCCCACCCCTCTCTCTCTCTCTCCCCCACCCCTCTCTATATCTCCCCCACCCCTCTCTCTCTCTCTCCCCCACCCCTCCACCCCTCCACCCTTCCACCCCTGACAGGTGACACCCAGAAGCTGCAGACAGTGTGGCTGACAGGTATCTGTCGTAACGAGAAGAAGGAGGTGATGAGCAGCAAGCTGGACATCGACAACATGGCAGGAGTGTTCTACATGCTGCTGGTGGCCATGGGCCTCAGCCTGCTGGTGTTCTCATGGGAACACCTGCTCTACTGGAAGCTCCGACATTCCGTACGCAAGTCAGAACGCCTGGACTTTCTGCTCGCCATCAGCAGGGTAGGTTCAGGAACCTTCCGGTTGGGGAAGTTGTCCTAATATGGGCAGACAGGAAGGTGTGAGTATAAATGTGTAGGGGTAAAGAAAGAGGAGATGTCAGGGGGAACTTATGGATCTGGACTGTCTCCCAGGTCTAAATGGAAGGTGTTCCTTTAAGAGCGGGTGGAGGAAAGGCAGACTCACAGCACCAGTTCATGGTCATCTCAACTACCTCTTGGTTGGCTTTAGGGTGGCAGGAGAATGTAGCAGAGGTGGTTTGGTGAACACATAACATGTGGAGGTAGAGGGCATGTGTCCCAATGCACATTTTCTACCGTTAGACCAAAGCAAACTCTTGAAGATGGTAAGGAGGCGCTAGGGAGGAAAGAGGGGTGATGTGTAGCAGAGGTAGTTTGGAGATAGGGAAATAGCCAGTGAACCAGTGATTAGCCAGTTGGCTGCTTCCATGTTAAGGTTGTGTCACAGAAAATACTTAAATTTAATGAAACATTACATCAATCTTTTAATCCACATTTTTAAGGTGGGATTTGAATGTTGCAATCAGATTCGAAGGTTGAAATCCGATTTGAATTAAAGCTTCTGGCAAGCAATATTCCCTTGTCCTATGGTAACCATGGAGAGGGAAGCCATGGTGATGGAGGTTCTTCACAAAATATGTATTTTTCTGTGTCTAGCCAGGTACAATTTAATAGTCTACTGGCTTAAGTCTCATGCGACGCTGGCCACGGTTTCAACAAATGTGTCTTTTTAAGGATTAGGGTGTATCTCCCCAATAAAACTCACAGTGATTGGTTCCTCCAAGGTGAATGTGTGAAATTAGCCTCTACTTATAATGAAATAAAGTCAAGTCGTAAAGTCGTCTCTCTCCCTGTGATTTAGACTCAAAATAAAAGGCGGGAGATATAACCACCAGTGCAGTGCTAAGTCTGATCCTTGTACAACCAGGGTATTTCAAGGACGGTAAAAATAAAAGCGACGGTAAAATAAAATGAGTATAAAGCAATAAAAGATACTTTATGGAGACTCCCTGGCAGTATTGTTATGGTTCTGATCCTACTGAAATTGAATTTAAATAGCCCCATTAACAAACCTTCAACTGAGGGTGTTGACAGTGGCGAGGGGAGATTAAGCGTTGGAGACGCTGTGCCAATTTGAAAGTAAAATGGAGGCGGCGAAATAAGAATGTTGAGAAGTAATATAGCAAGTGCATGCTCAGCTGTTGCTGCTCTGCTCATTTATGAACACAAATTGTTTTGAGCATCGACCTGCACAGACACAAACTCCACACAGGTACACACACACACACACACACACTCCACACAGGTACACACACACACACACACACTCCACACAGGTACACACACACACACACACACTCCACACAGGTACACACACACACACAGGTACACACACACACACTCCACACAGGTACACACACACACTCCACACAGGTACACACACACACACACTCCACACAGGTACACACACACACACACACAGATACACACACACACAGGCACACACACACACACACACTCCACACAGGTACACACACATTGGCACACACACAGAAGCGTGGAGTTACCCAGACACATACCCTGTTGCATGAACGCAGACACATTTACACAGATACAGACACACACACACACAGACACAAACATATGCCAGCTTTCCAAAAACACAAAATTGTGTTTTTGTGTTTTGTTTCTGCACAAATTGCAGAGCAGCCATTTTCGTGAACGTGGTTATCTAATTTGGCTGACAGGTCTCTATGTAATTGCCTTCAGCTCGTTGGTCAGGCGAGGGTAATAGCAATTAGATTTGCTCAAAGTGAATAACATAACAGAAGTAATATCCATTTCCCTCTTCATGTTCAGTGAAGAGAAGCACTTGAACACATTATCCCAGACTCTGGTGGAATGTCTTTTCTAAACTTACAAGCTTTGATTTCTGGTTTCAAACTGCCACTGTCACAGCACTCTGAAACACGTTCTTAACTCCTGGCTGGGTGTCGTCACCTGGGCACTGTCCCTCCTGCCAGTCCAGGGCTGGAGTATTTAGACGACCTCAGGAGAAGACAGGGGGATCTTATTAGGAAGGTGCTACTCTTCACCGTGATTTACAAATGGATGCTCTGTACCTGTACAATAACCCTCTCTTTATCTCTCTTTCTGTCTATCCCTTTTTCCCTTTCCCTATCCCTCTCTTTGCCTCCTCCCTCTGCCTGCCTCCCTCCCTCCCTCTGCCTCACTCCCCACCCTCCCTCCCTCCCTCTCCCTCCCTCGTCCTCCCTCCCTCTGCCTCTCTCCCTCTGCCTCCCTGCCTCTCTCCCTCTGCCTCCCTGCCTCCACAGGGCATCTACAGCTGCTTCAACGGCGTGGAGGACACAGACCGCAACGGGAGCCTCCAGAATCCGGACGTGACAGCCAACTACACCCAGGCCAACATGCTGAAGATGCTGCAGACCGCCAAGGACATTGTGTCGTCCGCCCGCGTGGAGAACTCCCTCGACAACGCCACCAAGACCATCGAGAGCTGGGGCCGCGGCGGGCGGCCAGGGGGGTGCGCCCAGGGGGACATGGTCCGGGTCGGGCTCCCCCCGAGGGGGGCCACCGGCGACGGGCACGGAGGGCGTCTACCCTACATCTCCAGCATCACCGACAACCACTCCTCGTACGGCCAGAGAGCCCTCACGCCCACCTTCCCGGTCCACTACGCCGACACGTCCACACAGTCGCTGCTGGACAAGCCCCGCGTGGTCCCTCGCCCCACCCCTCTGCGCTACACCCTCCCAGCTCGCGGCAGCCAGCACATATTCGAACGCACCCTGCCCATCTCCAGCCTCAGCAGCCCCCACATCGCCATGATGGACCCGCCGCCCCCCCAGGGCGTCCCCCCTCCCTCCGTGCACCCCCACCATGGAGGGCGTCTGTACGTGGACAACCAGCCGCGCCACCCGCCGCCCTCCCCATTCGTGGCGTACCGGGAGTTCCAGGTGCCCGACATCTACGTGGAACACAAGGGGCCCCTGGGGCGCAAGTTCAGCTACCCGCCCGACTGCGTGGGTCGAAAGAAGCGCTCCCACAGCTACATCTTCAACGCCACGCTGGACCCTCGGGGGCGTAACGACTATGACGAGCCGACCGCATGCCTGGCGGAGCTGCGAGCCAATCACCTGCTGGGGAACCACTCCCCCGGGAGGGGGGGCGCCACCGGAGGACTGCCTTGCCCCGGCGGGCACTACCCTGGCGGGGCTTCCACCTGCAACTCCTGCATGAAGTCGTACCTGGAGCCAGAGCTGGAGGACGCCCCCTTGCTGGGGAAGGACAAGGTCAACCGGCGCGCCTCCTTCCTCAAGGCCACATGGGGCAGCGAGCGCATCCGTCAGGTGGACGAGAAGCCCTCCACCTCGTCCTCCTCCGCCCCTCGCATAGACATGCCCGACCTGTTCCCCCGGGTGGTGGTGTCCAACCCCAAGCCCGTCAAGCTGTACGGCAGCACGGGGAACAACCTGTGCTACCCCCTGGCTGCGGAGCCGGCCTACCTGGACCCGGCCCACATGAACTCCTACCCCTACAAGCAGCAGAAGCTCAAGTACTCCCAGTCCACGCGCCTGCCGTCCTACCGGGAGGCCATCCTCCAGAACGCGGCGGCGCTACGCCGCTCCTCCTCCACCGTGGTACACAGACACTACTCCACCTACCTGAACTCCTACTCCGACATGCCCGTCTACGTGGGGCCCCTGCCTCAGGGTGCCAGGGGCCCCCACTTCTACGACCCCTCCAAGGACATGTGCCACCTGTTCCCCTGCGGCAGCCACTGCCCCGACAGCGCCGCCCTGGTGCCCAGGATGGGCGACCGCCAGCTGGTGTACCAGAACGACCTGTTTGGGGGGTACGAGCCGGCCGTGCGGCCCAGGGAAGAGGCCCCTCTGCCGGGCTCGGGGAGCAGGGACAGGAGGCAGGTGCTGGTGGCCCGCAGGGTCACTAGCCCCTATGTGCCAAAACCCTGGGGCAGGGTGTCCAGTCTGGAGTCTGAGGTGTGAGAGCTGATGCCCCCCCCCCCTCCCCCACTCCCCTAGCCCAAACTGGACCCCCCTCCAGGGGTGTTGGACAACCCCCCCTGCCCCCCACGTTCCTCCCCCAGGCCCCACTCCCTCATCCATCTCTTTCTCAGAGAGCGAGTGAGAGAGGAATCGGGGAGGGTGGTAGGGGGGACGGAGGGGATGGGGGAAGGGGGGTTGGACTAGAGGATGCACTCAGCATCCAGCGAAGCGAAAGCAGCTTAAGGACCAATGGTGGACTTTGAGTTTTCAACTCAGTGCAATAATATTTTTGGTTGTTGGGAGGAGGAAGGCGGGAGGAGGAGAGGAGTGGGGTAGTGAAGGATTGGAGGAGTGGAGTGGCAGATTGGAGGAGAGGAGTGGAGGAGAGGAGTGGAGGAGAGGAGGAAAGGAGGAGAGGACACTAACAAGCCAATATACAGCTGGGACTTTAAGTAAACTTTAAGTGATAAGAATAAAGAAATGACCATGTTGAATAGTATTTAATACCTTCAAATTTAACCTGTTGATTGTTATTTAAAGGATTGATTTTTAAACGCTTGTCTTGCTATAAGAGAGAGACAGAGAAAGATATTTGAGAAATAATATATGTAGCCTCTCATATCCAATGACAGTTTAGACTTATTATATATTATATATTTTTTTTCTTTTTTTTTCTTTTAAATCATTTCGGTATCTTACCATTTCAATTTAGAGATATTAATATTATTACTGATAAATACCGTGTGACGAAAACCACACGTTTGTCTTCTTGGGCTCAACATCCACGCTCTTAACTAAGAGTTCTAGAATGGTTCTCAAGTCTTTCATCTGGGAGAACCAGTAATGAGAACTCTCTGAATAAAAGAACCTTTTAGAACCCCTTTTGGTTCCTTGAAGAACTGTTATTTGGTTTTTAGTAGTTCGCGCCTTTGTTTGATTGAAATAATTAAAAAGAAAAAAAGGTTTTGATATCCTGGAACCAAAAACTGGGGTTCTGAAAACAGGTTCTTCAGTGGATTCTCCCACATGGAGAACCAGAGAACTGTTCTAAGAGTCCCGGAGCCAAGGTGAACCATCTGCCTGTTTGCTCCCATGGTAACTAATGATGTCTGACTTGTTTATTGAGGAAAATGAAAAAGAGATCATCTGTATTTCCATTGTTACCTATACTCTTTAATAAAGGAGGAGACGGAAAGTCTGCTTTGTCCTCCCATCTTCTTCTGTTACGCTAGCGAGGCAAACACACACTGAGAGGAGGAAGGAGAGGAGGAAGGAGAGGAGGAGGGGGGTGAAATGACAGAGAGAGGGATAACAGTAAGTGGTTGGCTCAGAGAGGACACACACTGAGGAGGAAGAGGAGGAAGGAGAGGAGGAGGGGGGTGAAAGAAGAGAGAGACGGATGAAAATGATCGGTGGCATGAATGAAAGAAAGAGAGAAAATGGAAGCTGAGAGTTGATGTTCTGACAGCCTGGTGTGGGTAGCCCAGTTCAACTGTTTGATCTTTGAACTAAATAAAATGGGATGGCAACACTTCTGTGAGACCTCGACACGCTTGTCTGAACGCATCAGTGATGTACGAGGTCAGGTCTCCAGACCCTGGGTGCTTATGTAGGTCAGTCTTGTTCAGGCGTCCAGAAAGGTCATTGGACGCGAGTCGTTCCAGAACATTCTGGTGGTCTACTCCAGCTGTCCAGGATTGGCACACAGCTACACGCACACACACACACACACACACACACACACAAATATTCACAAAGCAGAGGCAAACTCAGGTTGGCAACACACTGTGAATTACAACAACACTGATAAATAAACCGTGAGTTGTGAACCCACAACCACCTGTTTAACAACCTGTTCCTGTCAGTTGAAGAGGCACCAGGTGTGTGGGACTAGAACCCAGAGATAAAATGCCAAGCTGAGACGTTCGCTGAAGAGAGGTGTTTGTGTGTTCCCCTTCCTCCAGCCGACAGCAGAATTGATGTGGCGGGTGGCTGATTGGACTGGCTGATAAATGATCCATGCAGATAAAACAGCTCAAAGCCAGGACAGCTGTCTCTGCCAGGAGATCTGAGCCATACATTATACTGGGCTGGGCTGGGGCTGGGCTGGGCTGGGGCTGGGGCTGGGGATGGGGATGGGGATGGGGCTGGGCTGGGGCTGTGGTAGGGCTGGGCTGGGCTGGGGCTGGGCTGGGGCTGGGCTGGGCTGGGCTGGGCTGGGGCTGGGGCTGGGCTGGGGCTGGGGCTGGGCTGGGCTGGGGCTGGGGCTGGGCTAGGCTGGGGTTGTGGTAGGGCTGGGCTGGGGCTGGGGCTGGGCTGGGGCTGGGCTAGGCTAGGGTTGTGGTAGGGCTGGGCTGGGCTGGGGCTGGGGCTGGGCTAGGCTGGGCTGGGCTGGGGCTGGGCTAGGCTGGGGTTGTGGTAGGGCTGGGCTGGGCTGGGTATGGTTTGGCTATAGCCTGGTCCGGGCAGGAGTTTTGTCTGGGGCAGGAGCTGGGGCTGGTGTTAGGACTGGAGGCTGGGGGCTGGGGGCTGGGGCTGGTGTTAGGACTGGGTGTGGGGGCTGGAGCTGGTGTTAGGACTGGGTGTGGGGGCTGGGGGCTGGGGCTGGTGTTAGGACTGGGTGTGGGGGCTGGGGGCTGGGGCTGGTGTTAGGACTGGGTGTGGGGGCTGGGGGCTGGGGCTGGTGTTAGGACTGGGTGTGGGGGCTGGGGGCTGGGGCTGGTGTTAGGACTGGGTGTGGGGGCTGGGGCTGGTGTTAGGACTGGAGGCTGGGTGTTGTGTCTGAGCTGTATCATCGTTCCTTCTGTAGTGAGGTCAGCAAGACCACACAGAGCCAACATCTTTTCACACCTGAAAAGTGATTCAATCACATCAGACAAACCTAATCAGCCCTTTTGACACCCTCAGTATGCTGATTACCCACCAAACACCGATGCAAAGTAACCATAGAGTTTGGGGGGGGACCTCCAATCTACCTAATCAGCCCTCCTGCTCGCTTGCAAGCATCAAAGGGCCTGCTTGAGACAACGTCTCTGCAACCATTTGTGCTCTCCGTTTTGCCGGCGATTTGAACAAAGAACATACCGCACATTTACGACAAGAGTAGAAGGTGAAGAATTATGACAGGGATATTTGTGTCATGTTTGTAACTTTGTTTTAATGTTGTGTACACTGAAAGCTTGATTCTAGTAACTACTCGTTCTTCCTGAAAGATAACCATGTCATTCTTGGTATCTACACAAAGCTATCATAATAAAACAATCATTCAACTATATTTTGTAACTGTACCAAGATGTCCTGAACAATATTTGAACAATCTTATGAACCATCCAGAGACCAGATCACACCTTTGGTAGATGTGAAAGAAGGAGGGGGGAGTTGAGAACCCAGCTTCCCCCAATCAACAACTGACCCCAGACAGGTCCTCCCTCGAACTCTGAACTGTATAAAACTCTAAGATGACCATCAATCTCTGACCAACCATGGCATGAACGCCATCAGGATTGGCGTTCCAAAGGACGTCGCCCAGCTTCTCCTGAGATTCAACGTTATAGTGAACGCATCACTATCTGGATGTTTCAACAGAAGAACCAAAAATGCAATTATCATTGCAACTTGACTGAGATCCCGCAGACTCAGTCACATGACCATGCAGTGCAGCCGTGCTTTGACATCAGATTCTTCAAATGGACCTTTGGCTCGAACCGGCCTCAATCTTATTGATTCAACTCTTGGTCAAACGTAACTTGTTCATACAATGTGTTTACCTTACTTGAATAAATTCATTATTACAATATTTTGACGTGCGTGTTCACTAATGATACGATTGGCTCTACACTTAGAACGAATTAATTCCTAAAGATAAGACTGATTATTACATATTCAACATAGGATCCCTTAATGTCCTGAAACCAATATTAGGGAGGTGCCCTGAGACTTTATGATAAATAAAGTATTTCTATCCTAACACGAGCAAACGCCTCTACACTGGGGATAGACCAGACCAGGGCCGGTCCAAGGCATAAGCAAACTAAGTGGCTGCTGAGGGCCCCTGTGGCTACCAGAGAGCCCCCAGGAGAAAAGGAAATTACAGTTTAATGTTTTATGTAAAAGTATATATACTCTTTCTTTTTTTTCGGCAACAATAAGCGACTCCGAGGGGCCCCAAAATCCATTTAGCTTAAGGCCCCATAAAAGGCTTAGGCCGGTCCTGGACCAGACAAATGAGAGGCGTTTAAAAGTCACAGCAGACACATCAGCCTCTGTAGTTTCTGGCATCTTGCTGAGCAAATGAAAATGATTAAATGATGATGTATTTTCTGCCATTAAAAGGGAGTTCTGTGTCTTTAGGGGGATTTGAGCGCTGTGAGGAGGGTGACTCATCGTAATTCTTCAGCCCTCTCTCCCACACCTCGACCTTTACCAGGAAGGGCGCGAAACAGCCGAACATCAAAGTTTGATGAGAAGCAGGAAACGGAACGTATGGATTCCCCATCTCCAGACCTGTGAGCTAACTAAGCTAAAGGCTGGAGTCTAGCGCCAACAGACAACGTACGTGCCCAATGGTCTCACGTACGGTGTGCATCCAACCATCGAACCAAAATGGTATTCGAACCACCACAGTTTCACACTGACATGTGACATTAACAGACGCTTTCATCCAAAGTGACATGCAGGGGACGATTTGAATCTGCAAACGTTCTACCACTAACTGACACCTCTCAATGGGGAGAGGTAGGGAAGGTATGAGTGAAGCGTTCGGGACAACAGCACCATCTCACCTCCTACCTGAGCCGGCTAGCGTGCTCCACCATCATCGCTGATGGCACTGAGGGCTGAGGCCAGATATCACTGCAACGTGAATTCTAACTGAACAAAAGGCAGATTAATGCCACTTAATACGAGTGAGAACTGCGTCCTGGCTGAACAAAGTCCTTTTGAGTTCCAGAAATGAAGGCCTTTCAGCTGATCAAAGACTGAACACTGGGCTCCAAATAGACTTTTTTATTTCACACAGTAATGAATGGCTAATGATACAATCCATATGCTTTGTAATGTGACAAATACTAATTTCCTAATTCTCTCTCTTTCGTTTACTTTCTATTCATATCGCTCTTATTTTCTCTCTGTGTTGCTCTCTCATTCTCTCTCTCCTCTCATTCTCTCTGTTGCTCTCTCATTCGCACTCTCATTCTCTCTCTCCGCTCTGTTGCTTTGTCACTCTCTCATTCTCCCTCTCTCCTCTCTGTTGCTTTGTCACTCTCTCATTATCTCTCTCCTCCCAATGCTGTCACATTCTCAGTGTCATTCTTTTCATGTCCTCAAAATGTTCAAAGTTCTTCCAGTGCTCGGGGCGAACAAGGCGACCCAAACCAGCCATCTCATTTCCCAGCATTACCTCCTTCTGTAAAAGATTATATACCCCTCAGGGAGTATTTCATCAACACAATTTCACTCCTGATTCCCTGTGACACTGTGCACATTGAACTGCTCTCTACCGCCCTAGAGAGAGAGAGAGAGACTGTGGGGGATGAAGAGAGAGTGAGAGAGAGAGAGAGAGAGAGAGGGAGAGAGAGAGAGAGAGAGAGAGAGAGAGAGAGAGAGAGAGAGAGAGAGAGAGAGAGAGAGAGGGTGAGTCTGACCTCAGGTGAGTCTGACCTCAGGTGAGTCTGACCTCAGGTGAGTCTGACCTCAGGTGAGTCTGACTTCAGGTGAGTCTGACTTCAGGTGAGTCTGACCTTATCCTCCTATTCCTTCACAGGTGACGGCGCTCAACTGCCTTGCTAAAAAAAAACGTCTACATTTCAGAATCCCCCAGACCTCCAAACCCCTGCTCTCCTCCGCCCAGACCCAGACCCAGACCCAGACCCAGACCCAGACCCAGACCCAGACCCAGACCCAGACCCAGACCCAGACCCAGACCCTGGGGCAGTAGTGGGCTGGCAGAGTGGGTCCAGGGTGTCAGAGAGGCAGGGCTGGATGAATGGCGTTGATTAACCCTGGAACAGGAAGTGTTACTGATGGCTTTAATCAAACTGACTACAGGACCGCAGCTGGCTGGTAGCCAGCCTCCATTACTGAGACTGACACACACACCCACACCAAGACACACACATAACACTTATACACACATTAACACACAGACCCACTCACACACGCGCACAAATGCAAACACATACAGCGACACACACACACCCACCACCCCCTCCCCACACACACCCCCCCCACACACACACACACACACACACACGCACACACACACACCCTTGATCTGACCTGTGTGAGGTCCCTGTCTCCTCCACCTATCAGTGATGTGTGCTCCAGAGTTAACCAAGCAGATAGGTCATCGTGGAAACTGGAGCTGCTGTTTTTATCTGAAAGGTCACCATGGACACTGGGCCTGCAGACTTGGCCTTACAAGTCCTTTGTCTAAGTGGTCCCCAGTCATTCAGACCCAGCCCCGTGTGTCCACAGCTTATGAGACTCCACCCCCACAGGCTTTAAGTTGTACCATTAGGCCAAGAGGACCCTACAAAGGCTCCCTCATCACCAAGGCTCCAAACCACCTCCATCACAGTTCAGCACATCGTCTCTCTCAGGCTACAACTTCTACCGTTAGACCAAAAGTGCTAACCATGGCTGAACATGACAGGTGTCGTAGCGGGGCTGGATGGAGGAGCCGTGCCCACTGGCAGAAGGGCATCAGGCATTAGCTAGCATTAACAGAGCTTATCAGGGCATTAGCAGTCCCGGGGGTGTGGAGAGCTGGGCCAGGGCCAGGGAGGGAGAGAGGTGACGAGAGGCTGAGAGAGAAGGAGAGGGAGGAGAGAAGGAGGGTGAGAGGAGGAGATGGAGAGGGAGGAGAAGGAGGGGTGGAGGGTGAGAGGGAGGACAGGGAGGAGGAGGAGGGGTGGAGGGTGAGAGGGAGGACAGGGAGGAGAAGGAGGGGTGGAAGGTGAGAGGGAGGAGAGGGGTGGATGCAGAGAGGGAGGGAGGAAAGGCAGAGATGGAATGAGAGGCAGAGACACAGGGAACAGCAGGGGGTTACCTGTGTCTGAGCTTACCTGTAGAGACAGGAAGTTAGAATGAAGGCAAGATATGTGGAAAGAGATATAAAGGGAGAGAGGTAGGAAATAGTAGATGGTACTACATTGTGTCTATTCTTCCATCCCTCTATCCACCCATTCATGCAACCCCATAACCCTGGACCCTTAGTCACCCTATCCTCACAGCCAATCCCCTGCACCTCCAGGGAACCCGCATTAGTCTGGATTTGGAGGCAGATGCTGGGACATCTGTGCCCAGGGATGGGGAGCCCTCCTCTGCCTCGACGAGGTGCAGAGCTGGCATGAGGTGCTGGACAACCACCCACAATCCCTGGCCTGGCCTGGGACAGGGGTCCTGCAGGAGCAGATTGGTGACCATGATGGTGCCTGATTGGAATCGTCCATTATCCCTGCACCTACAGATGGGTCATATTCCCACGGGATACACATACAGACACACACACATAAATGCACGCACACTCACAAGCACACATACAGTACATTAACATGCACACAGAACTACACATGCAAGATTAGGATTATAATCTATTGAGATTATATCTCTAGCGCAATGAAACACACTGCAAAACCAGATTGTTACACCTCTATCTAAGAATGGATTGGAGAAGAACAGATTCCATTTCAAAGGGCCATACACACAAAATACCCAACCCTCCCTCCTCCCCCTCCTCCCCCCCCCTCCCCCCACTCCCCCCACCCCCCTGTGTCGGATCAAGGTCGCACATTTTCATTTCACACAAGGATAAGGACTGAGGAAACAGTTACCAATCAGCCATAAAAAAAAGGAGAAAAAACAGATTTCACGTGAGGCACTGTGAGCCTTCCAGCCAAAGGGCTCGCAGTGTGGTCATGTGACTCCATGGTTGTGAATTCTTTATTGACATGGCGTGCCATCAATTAACCACCCGTTTCATCAATTAACCCGTGAGACTCTCAGGTCGTTTCAGAAAGCAATTGATTTTTACTGCCCCTTATGCTCAATCCCCCGCCCCTCTTCCTCCTCCTCCTCTTCTTCCTCCTGCTCCCCCTCCTCCTCCCTCCTTCTATCTTTTCTTTCATCCCTCTATCCCTCTCCCTGTTCTATCACTTTCCAGTTCATGCCATGTTAGTTATCTAGGACGTCAATCACCACTCACTGTAAATAGGGATGGAGCAAGTAGACATACACAGTCCGTGCTCGTATACACACATGCATATCAACTATACACACACACACACACGCACACTCGCAGGCTCACACACACACACACACACACAGACAGCCCATGCACATATACACACAAGACACCACAAGCTAACCCACTTACACCATGTATGCACAAACACACACCACACATCTGTGAACATACAAACAGAAACACACACATACACACTAACACATAGACACCCACTCCAGACTGAGTCCCATTTCATCCACAGTGGAGCAGTGTCGCAGCATTCGAAGCACATCCTCTCTCAGAATACATTAGCTTCCACTCCATAAATCCTCCCAGCTGCTTGGAGTCACCTTGAGGAGAGGAGGGAAAAGATGAGGAGAGGAGGGGAGGGGAGAGGAGAAATGAGGAGAGGAGAGGAGAGGAAAGGAGAAGAGAAGAGAAGAGAAGAGAGGAGGGGAGAGGAGGGGAGAAATGAGCAGAGGAAGGGAGAGGAGAGGAGAGGAGAGAAGGGGAGAGGAGAGGAGAGGAGGGGAGGGGAGAAATGAGGAGGGAAGAAATGAGGAGGAGAACATTGCAGGAAATCAGAGGAAAGAAGAGGAGATAATCCATCTATAGTGTGTATAATGGCCATGGATAAAGAACCAGTTGAAAACTTTGTAAACGTGCACCTACAGGAGAGGTTTAGAGGAGGATGAAGTAGAGTGGTTACAGTTGGGTCCAGTGTAGGTTGACAAATTATGCGTTTTTCTACATCTCTCTTCTCTCCTCTAAATTGTTTTCCCAAGGAATGACCTTATCTCCTCTCTCTTTAACCCCTCGTCTCTTTATCCCCTCCCTCTTCACTCCTCCCATTACCGTTTTCTCCCCTCCTCCCCTCCTCTCCCTTCCTCCATCCTTCACTCCACCATGTCATCATTCACTCCTGAGAGAGAGACATGAGGATGAGCGAGAGACCATCACAGAGAGCCTCTCTCTCTGTTTCACGATGAGTGTCAGAGTCAAGGTTAAAGAGGAGGTGGATCCTCCTTCTCCTCATCTCCTCCTTCCATCATTTTCTCTTTTTTCATTAGGAGTTGATCCCTTGCAGGAGGCTACACAACACTCTTTTGTACCCTCTGGAATTTGAACCTGGGTCACGGCCAGATCTGGACTAGCACTGAAAAACGGCCCGGGACTTTGAAACGCTGACCTGCCCATGACCGTGTATTATTATTATTATTATTATATATATTTGTTGCATTATGCCGCGGCCATTTGAACGGCGGGAGAGTCGGGAGATTTCCGGCCAGTCCGACCCTGGTCACGGCTCATTCAGCTGACGTGCTCTGGAATGTGGGCGTGACTTGAAATGGGGGTGTGGCTTATACCAGGGGTGTGGCTTGAAACGCAGTTTATCGATGAGCTATCGATCACCTGCATTTAAACACCTGCCCTCGTCTTGGTGAAACTAAAAGCACTTCTCATTAGACCAAGATATCAAAAGCTATTACTACACACTATTATTATGAGACATAAAGAGAAGCTTATGATGGTCTCGAGAGAAAGAAACAGACAGACTTAGACCCACAAGAGAGAACAGGGTGGGTGTGATGTCATAGACGAGCGGACAGTTCTGTCAGGATACCAATATCCTGACTCTCATCTAAGAGAAAAAAAGAAAAGAACAAATAATTATTCCGTCAAAACTTCCACCATGGATTTCCATAAATCACAGTAATTCAATGGAGGAGATGTGAGTAGAGATGAGGCATGTAATGTTATTTGTTGTGATAAATAACAACATGGCATCATCAATCCTCCATTACCGCTCTTACTCTATCGATCAGTGTCAGAGCCCAACATCACAGAATCTCTCCAACATCACACATTCATTTCACACAGCAGGAAATGTAGTTAACGCCGTCATAGAACATATTCACAGGTCCTCTCTCTCTCTCTTTCTCTCCCTCTCTCTCTCTCTCTCTCTCTCTCTCTCTCTCTCTCTCACCCTCTCCTTCTTTCTCTCGTCCTCGCTCTATCTTTCCTCCAAACTCTCTTCCTTTAACCTTCTTAATCGCCCCCCCCCCCAACCCCTTCCGCCAGGGATGGTTGATCGATGTTGTTTTCAGATGTTAAGGTCTCACTGTGGACACCCATCCCTGTACCCCCCCCCCCCTCCCTCACCCCTCCCCCTAAATCCTACCACATGGCTCTGCATCGTACAGTGTGACAGACGGTTGACTCCAAACATCATTTCTGGTATTGATTTCTCTCTCCAAGGCCAGCCGTGGCCGGTGTCTCCCCGTGGAGAGATCTGTCGCTGTGATAACTTGCTGTGAGAGGGATGCACCCGGGTGGAGCAGGGGATGCACCCGGGTGGAACAGGGGATGCACCCGGGGTGGAGCAGGGGATGCACCCGGGTGGAGCAGGGGATGCACCCGGGTGGAGCAGGGGATGCACCCGGGTGGAGCAGGGGATGCACCCGGGTGGAGCAGGGGATGCACCCGGGGTGGAGCAGGGGATGCACCCGGGGTGGAGCAGGGGATGCACCCGGGGTGGAGCAGGGGATGCACCCGGGGTGGAGCAGGGGATGCACCCGGGTGGAGCAGGGGATGCACCCGGGTGGAGCAGGGGATGCACCCGGGTGGAGCAGGGGATGCACCCGGGTGGAGCAGGGTTGAGCACAGCAGGAAGGTTCATAAGTTAAGCAGGTGGGAGGTTTCAGTCTACAAAGTGAACACTCGAGAGCACAGCAGGCGGGAGGTTTCAGTCTACATGGAAAACACAGCACAAGTTTACCCTCTTTGCTGAACTGAAGATATCTGACAGTCTCAGAGCAGGTGGGAGGTTTTGGTCAACAATGTAAAGACCCTAGACCGAAGACCATGGCCTCAACCAGACCAGACCTTGCCAGGACCAGACTCCAGGTTTGGGATCTCGCCTTTTTTTTCGGCCCCAAAAAATTCTGCCCCAATTTCTTTGTCTCAAATTTTTGACCCGAGAAAACATTTTGAGGCAAAATAATTGGACGCAAAATTATTCTGATTGCAACAACAAGTAAGGCAATCAAGCCTGAATTTTTTCGGCTCCAATTTTTGACCCGAGAAAAAGTTGGAAAAACAATTTGTCAAAAAAAATGTAGATGAAAAGATTTGAGAAGATTACATTTTTTGTCATTCAATGCTTTTTAAAATTCAAAACATTCTGTCACTGATAAATGTAACCTTGACAATGTCCTATTTGTGTAACGGTTACCTTAACAAGGTTAGACAGTCTTCTTGATCCGGCTGTAACCTTGGTGATGTCCTCTTGGTCCAACGGTAGCTTGTCGAGGGCCCAGGTACAGATCAGACAGCAGGTTGGTATCTCTCTGCAGCAGGACTGGTATGAGACGTGAGCAGATTGAACATGACAAGGAAACACAGACTCTGATGTCTCTAGACCTGTTTCTCTTCACACACACACACACATTCACACAGCCTTTCCGCAAAGACTCACATGACTGTGTTTTCCCGCCACATGTTTCAGACATCAACACACTCATGACAGCTGCTCGTTAGTCCTGCCATGGCTCAGTACACACACACACACACACACACATCCACAAACACACAGACATCCACACACAAAACGCACCCACACACAAACAGTTAGAAAACAGAAGTGGTAAAGACAGGGCTGAAGGTCATTGGCAGTCCCGATGACGTGAGTGCAGAACCACCAGACTATCCCTCAGTCTCAGCGAGAGAGAGAGAGAGAGAGAGAGAGAGAGAGAGAGAGAGAGAGAGAGAGAGAGAGAGAGAGAGAGAGAGAGCGGGTGAGAAAGCGAGAGAGAGAGAGAGGGAGCGGGTGAGAAAGAGAGAGAGAGAGAGAGAGAGAGAGAGAGAGAGAGAGGGAGGGGGTGAGAAAGACAGTGAGTGATATCCATGGAAAGAAAGAGAGAGAAGTGAGGGACATACAGTGAGGGACATACAGAGGGACATACAGAGGGAGAGTGAGAAATAAGTAGAGATACAGCAAAAGAGGGGGAGATATAGAGAGAGACAGAGAGAGGGAGATAGAGAGACAGAGAGAGGGAGATAGAGAGACAGAGAGAGAGGGAGATAGAGAGACAGAGAGAGGGAGATAGAGAGACAGAGAGAGAGGGAGATAGAGAGACAGAGAGAGGGAGATAGAGAGACAGAGAGAGAGGGAGATAGAGAGACAGAGAGAGAGGGAGATAGAGAGAGAAAAGGAGAGAGTTTATTGGAAAGTTTCAATCGTCCACAGCAGAATAATCAGCGTCCCCACAGCCTCTCCCAGCATGGGGCCCTCCCTGCAGTCCCAGACAGTCAGAGTGGCTGCATGCTTTACAGAGTGGAACACTGCAGGCTGGACGTCACACAGCACAAGAAGTTTATTCATGGGGGGGAGGGGAGGAGGGAGGACAGTCGGGGGCAGGTAGAGGGAGGGTATAGACAGTAAGGGAGGGCCAAGGGTGAAAGGGAGACAGAATAGGGAGAGGGAGGGCAGCAAAGGGAGGGAGGGATGACGAATAAGGAGGAAGAGAGAGGAGTGTCCGTGTCAGTGTTTGTCCGGAGGTGGAGGAGGAGCTCTTAATGTACCCAGCCAGCCAGCTGTCTGTCTGTCCCCAGGCGTGGGGGCTGAATGTATGGTACCAGAGGGTTGTAAAGAGACTTCACTTTGTTAATTAAGCAGAGAAGACAAAGCTGCTAATTAAGACTGGAGATATCAGTGTAGGAGTTTCTCAGCTAGGGTTAGGCTTCTCCAGGTGTCAGATTATTGGTGTGTGATGGCAGTGGAGAAACTATTTAGATTTGTTCAACCAATGTTGAACAAATGTGTGTGTGTGTGTGTGTGAGAGAGAGAGAGAGAGAGAGAGAGAGAGAGAGAGAGAGAGAGAGAGAGAGAGAGAGAGAGAGAGAGAGAGAGAGAGAGAGAGAGAGAGAGAGAGAGAAAGGCCGTCACATCACTTTGCTCCAGTCAACCAGATAAGTCATTTCTTCCTCCACTCCTAAAGCCTCTTCTTTCCTTCATCTCCACTCCTTCCGTCTCTCTCATCTCATACTCCCTCTATTCCTCCCTCCTTGTTCACTTCCCCTCCATCTCTATCACCCTCCCTTTCTCTCTCACCCATTAAATTGGATGGCTCAATATGATGTTTTTTTATCTGTCCATGGTCTTTAAAGTGTGACGTGAAACTTCTCCTCCTCCAACTCTTTCTCCTTCCCACCGTCTGTCTTTCCTATTCTTTCTCCACATCCCCCTCAACCTCTTCTTCCTTGTCATCCTTCCAGACTCGTTTTCTCCTTCTTTCTCCACATATTTTTCTTAGTCTTTTTCCTGCTCATCATTACATTTACATTTAGTAGACGCTCTTATCCAGAGCAACTTACAGTAAGTACAGGGACATTCCCCCAAGGCAAGTAGGGCCAAGGACACAAAGTCATTTGGTTTGCACAGGGAATCGAACCAGCGACCTTCTGATTACTAGCCCAATTCCCTAACCAGCTCAGCCACCTGACTCCAGTCTGTAGTCGGTCCATATAGACTGTCTATCTCCTCCTATAGATTTCCTCAGGAGTTTACCGAAGTCATACCTCCATCTTGTCATGTAGACAGCTCAGTCATAGCCAGCTAACTAATTCATGATAGAATTATTCTTGCATGAGTTCTCAAGAAAAACACACCAGCACAATAACAACATACATGACACCTCTTCTGTGTGTAAACATGCCATCTAAGATGAATTGTACACATGCAGCAAACAGGGATTTAATCTAAGGTTTGTTTACATGTGGTTGCGGTGACATTGGAGAGAGCACAGAAAGATTTATGGCTAGTCTCTCTAATGATGTCACATGCTCCAACAGGAGTGTAATATAATATCCATGGAATCTTACGTTTTACATATTTTACAGATAACATTTACATGTTAATCTCCATGGTGATGTATATGTACCATAATACCATCCCTGTTGTCCTCTGTGCATACTGTTCTCCAAAGCCCTGTGTGAGTCCACCTACAAGGAAGGTTTAGAGTGCTGCATTCATAATGTTATTAGGGGCCGGGGGGGAAAACATCAATATTTATTCATCACTGTAATTACACCATGAGGTACATTTACTTCAGAAAAGTAATTTGATTCATGCAGATGTTTATGCAGAATTGTTGTGCTAAGAAACGTACCTTAATTCATTTAACACAGACGAAATGAGAGGAAGAAAACGTCAACTTATTCTGATGCTAATAACAGTCTCAGACGTGTACTTTATTAGGGGCACTTTGCCAAGTGTGTGTGTGTTACATTGTTTTGGGATTGTTTTGTTTACTGTGTGTGTGTGTGTGTGTGTGTGTGTGTGTGCAAGAGGCCCAGCCCGCTTCCTCTCATTACCACTTCCTGGTCACTGGGTTAATTAGCCAATAGACACTCACGCTGAGAGCAGAGATGTTTCATTGGTGCATGAAGATCCAATTGGGTGACGGCAGGATCAACAAGAGGGCAATTTCCTCTTCCTGTCTGAGACTGATTACATCCTCTTCCACGGAACACTTCAACTCCTCTCAGTTCTACAAGTTAATTAACATCAATATAACAGAGAGGGGGGGAGGGGGTAAGTACATCTACCATTATTTGAACTATTGAATCACATTACCATATTGAGACGAAGTCTGGGAAGAGGGAGGGAGACGAGGGAATAGAGAGGGTCAGATGAGAGGAAAGATATAGACAGGAAAAGAGAGAAGGAGAGGGAGAGAGAGATTGAAACGAGAGTGTCAAAGAGAGACAGAAAGACAGGAAGAAAGAGAGAGAGAGAGAGAGAGAGAGAGAGAGAGAGAGAGAGAGAGAGAGAGAGAGAGAGAGAGAGAGAGAAGGAGAGGAAAACGAGAGCTCTCCTTGATATGTATTCGGCAGCATCTGTTGGCTGGGCCTGGGCGTATGCCCCCCTGTGTACAGCTGCCACAGCTAACAGATGACTCTGGGGGCATGGCAGTCTGTGCCACAGTGTGAGCCTGAGCCCCCCTCCACACACCCAGCACAGCTGCCTCTGCTGCGCTCATCACCACCACCACCCCACTCACACTCCACTATCCTGTCCCCCAACACAGCCCTCGGATTGGATGCTCGCGGAGACGGGGCGGCGTCCAGTGGGAACAGATGTAGGAGGCGTTCAGGGTAGAGCAGAGTCGAAGATGGACTGGAAGGTTTGATCTGATTGGACAGTGAGAGCTGGATGTCCTGGTAATGGTAGAGAAAGCCAATCACCTACTTGGTAAACATAACTGACAGGTGGTTGATTGTAAGAGTCAACAGCAATCAGGATGGAAACTAAAGACTGCTCTTACTATTGTTGCATCTATCTCTCTCTCTCTCAATTTCAATAAACTCCTTAGGAGTTGGCATGTAAAAACACAAGACATACCGTGCCAAAGCAACAGCGAAAAAACAGGAAAAAAAAACACATCCATCCTTCTCTCTCTCTGTCTTGGCTCCTTCCTGATCTTGTCTTCACCCTTTCCTCTCTTCAGGGATGGAGGGATGGGGGGATGGAGGGATGGATGAAGAGAGGGATGGATGAAGAGAGGGATGGATGAAGAGAGGATGGATGAAGAGAGGGATGGAGGCGGATCGATCGGCCCCGGGAGGCCCGTCAGGGATGGGTGGTGACAGATGGTGCTCTGTTGGCAGACATTCTGGAAAGTTTGCTCCGGCACGGAGGCTGATGAGGGATGATGAGGGCATTAGCAGGTGGATGGATGGATGGTTGGATGGATGGATGGATGGGAAAAAAGATAGGCAGGAGGATGGACGGCTGGAGAAAAAGGGTAGATAGAGAGGAGGGTAGATGGGAGGAAAAGAGGATAGAGAGATAGAGGGGAGGGCAGGAGGAATGAGGAGAGGAGGGTACACATTCTGCTCTTTATCACCACACAGATTTTGACCCCCATGATTCCAGCTGTCTCTTCTCTCTCCCTCTCTCACTCGTATTTCTCCCATCCTCTCTTTCCTCTCTCCTTCCTCTCCCTTCTTCATTTTCTTTCTCTCGTTCACTCACTTTCTGTCTTTCCTCTCTCTGTCCCATCTCTTCCTTTTCACTCCCTCCATTATGTTTTCCACTCACAACTCTATATGTACTCTGTCTCCTCCTCCTCTCTTTCTCTCCGTCTCTCCCTCCCTCCCTCCCTCCCTCTCTCCCTCTCTCTCTCTCTCTCCATCTTGTCTTCTCCTCTCTCCCTCTTCCTCTCCTACTCGACCGATTCCGGTGAGTGATCTATTAGGGTGCCCGGATCAGACGATGGAGATTAAATGGCCTTTCAGATGGACTTGATAGAAAAGGTCCCACACTACCAAACATCTCTTTTCTTCGTCTCTCTGTGTGTGTGTGTGTGTGTGTGTGTGTGTGTGTGTGTGTGTGTCCATTTAGCTGTCTGTTGTGCTATTGCCTTATCTCTCTGTAAAGTTTCCTCAGAGGAAATTGGTCTCTACGGTCGCCACATTTCTCTCTCTCTCCTCCACCTCTCTAGTCCAAACAGACTTGTTCCAGGGGTGTTTCTGCGTAGCATCTCTCTCTCCCTCTCTCTATCTCCCTACTGCCCACAGAAGCACCATTAGAAGACAACCACATGATCTAGGAGATGCATGGTTAGGGTCAAGTTAGTCTCAAGGCAGGGCTAGCTCAAGACCTTGAACCACCTCCAAGACACACACACACAGAAAACCTGGGCACTTCTGTCTCCAACCACATAAGTCAGTTTGTTTTCAGGCCCATACACACAGCAGGGAGAGAGGGTACAGTAATGTGCCCATACATAACCCTCTGGGCAGCTAGCCTAGAGTTGTAGAACACATTAGCTCTGGATTGATCATTACAGCTCAGCAGAGTGCAGCTGTAGGGTAAGATAGGCTAGGCTATGCCAGGTTAGCCTAGGCTAGGCTAGGCTAGGCTTAGCATCACTGGCTAGTTAGCATTGGATACTTGATTTATTTTGAATTTATCAATTGATTTGTCACAAAGGACATATAACAAATAAATCAACTACATACGTCTATAAAAGAAATTAAAAGCAGGCTAGCCATAAGATGATAAAAGATACAAGTTCAAGATTCAGATTAATCTTTCAAACAAATGTCCTGTTGTTCCGAACACAACTGTCTGTTTCTCCTAATGCACTGTTCCAGAACAGTCTATAGTGTCATAATGACAAACTACAGGTTAGAAGTGGAGGCAACCTTGGGCTGACTTTGGGAAACTGATTCAGTTTCAAATCAATCATCTCCTTTTAATGAGAACCAGTTAGCATATCTGGCTGGTTTGAATGATTCATTTAGAAGTGAATCAATCCATCTGTCACTGCGGGACACAAAAGAATCATAGAAAAGAATCAGAAGAGAAGAATTCTTCAGAGAGCTCTCAGTGTACTTTCACAGAACCTCAATGGAGGAACAGTTACATGATGTTTTCAGGATGACTAGTTAGCAGCAGTGATGAGCCATTTTGCAGCAGAGAGCTACTAAACACACGCACACACACGCACGCACGCACGCACAACTAACGACTTGCCTCCCCAGGCTATTACAGGAACTAGCCTGAGGATTTATGAGCAACTGTGCGAGTGTCAGAGATGCTGTAAAGGACTTGTTATGGTTTAGTATTCTCTGCAGGGAGGGAGAGAGGGAGGGAGAGAGGGAGGGAGGGAGGGTGAGAGGGAGGGAGGGAGGGAGGGAGGGTGAGAGGGAGGGAGGGAGGGAGGGTGAGAGGGAGGGAGGGAGGGAGGGAGGGAGGGAGGGAGGGAGGGAGGGAGGGAGGGAGGGAGGGAGGGAGGGAGGGAGGGAGGGAGGGAGGGAGGGAGGGAGGGATAAGGATGAAGATGAAGATGAAGAAGAAGAAGAAGAAGAAGAAGAAGGGAGAGAGATGGAAGGAGGGAAGAGTGTGTGTGTGTGTGTGTGTGTGTGTGTGCATGCCCGGGTGTGCGTGCATGGGAGAGGGCTGAGGTTGGGAGGGCGTGCGACACAGAGTTGAGCAGCGAAAGGCCTGCTGTACGTCTCTCTGCAAACGGCTTCTGTGAACGTGAGAGGAATGAGAACAGTGAAGACCTGGCTCAAACACAAGCCAGACCACACCAGCCCACCACTCCTCCCTAACTCCTCCCCTCTCTCACTGCACCCCTCCCGCCAGCCGCCCCAGGAATGCTGAACTCAACAAGCAGGAAGAGAAGGAGAGGAGCCATCTGCACCTGCCTGCTTGTCTGCCTGTCTGCTTGTCTGCCTGTCTGCTTGTCTGCCTGCCTGCCTGCCTGCCTGTCTGTCTGTCTGTGTCTCTGCCTGCCTGTCTGTCTGTCTGCCACCATCATCCACACCCTCACCCAGATGCCCCCTCACTGTCATATCCAACCTTACCCTACCCTCACCCCTGGCCTCATCCGGCCTCCCCCTTCAGGCTGTTTAAAGCCTGGCCTCCCCCTTCAGGCTGTTTAAAGCCTGGCTTCGATTCAACAATCTTCTTTAAGAAGCTTTTTGTAAATGGGACTTTGATTGGTCAGAAGTAGCCACCCATTTGAAAGGAGTGAAATGGCCCTAGACCTAGATCGATACTGAATACTGATACTTTGTGATGCTTCACACACACACACACACACACACACACTCTCGTCTCTCTCTCTATCACACACAGACACACACACACACACCCCAGCAGCAGAAGGATGATGATGAAACAGCAGAAGGAGTGTTCAGTCTTGGCCAGGCTGGTCTTCAGACAGTGCTTAGAGAGCCTGACACACATTCTAATACCAGCGGGAACCTTCGCCCAGACCTGGGCCGCCTGCCGGGACTCTGTTGGGGGACTCTGGGCTAGGAGGGAAGGAGGGCTGGATGGATGGAAGAAGGAAAGGATGGAGGGATGATTGAGGGAAGGAGATACATGATAGGAGCAGACCAGTGACTTCATGGAGGTCAAAGGGCGTTCGCCATGGTGAGTTCTCTTCATGCGTCATAGCGTTGGCACATTCTTCTCCATCGCACTAGGAGAGAGTCCCTGATCAATACTATTGATGAACCAGTAACAGTTCTACAGTGTGACAGCTCATCTGTGAAGTTTGTGGCCTTGGAGACTGACCGAGTCGTGATTGAACGAACCCCAAGAAGAGCACTTCTGATCGGCAGAACCCCAGGAAGAGGACGTCTGATTGGCAGATTGCTGGCAGTTGACGACCCTGTATTGACGTGTCATTTGGGTGAAAACAAATTGGAGCTTCAGCCTGATATTAATAAAACCAGGAGGGGGGGGGAGGAGGGAGGGAGGGAGGGAGGGAGGGAGGGAGGGAGGGAGGGAGGGAGGGAGGGAGGGAGGGAGGGAGGGAGGGAGGGAGGGAGGGAGGGAGGGAGGGAGGGAGGGAGGGAGGGAGGGAGGGAGGGAGGGAGGGAGGGAGGGAGGGAGGGAGGGAGGGAGGGAGGGAGGGAGGGAGGGAGGGAGGACAAGTCGAGTGGTGAGACTAATTATAGCTGACATGTAAAGCCTGCTATCAGTTAGTACCCCACACACAGGTTTGACCTCTGGGAAGGGTGAGGTAGCAGGGAAGAAAAGAGAGGAGTGCTGGAGGAGAGATGGAGGGAGGAGGAGGATACAAAGGGAAGAGGAGGAGGAGGAAAAAGGGGGGGAAGGAGGGATGGAGAACCAGACCTGCAGTGACTAATGTCTGCAGTGTACTCGACACCAACACACCATCACATGACTAACAGAGGAGACATGAAAATGTGACTGCTGGTGTGTCTCTGGTGAGTTTTTTTCAAGAATACTGAGTTGTACTCTTGACTTTAAGATACAAACGAAAACATCCCCCTCTCCTCGATCAGGGATGTTACGAAGAGAAGACGTCCACTATCAAAGATAGTGTAGGGACAGCAGTAGTGTGAAAACACGCCACATACCTCAGTGGCATCATTTCCTCTACCGTCGCTGTCTTAATGGAGTGTATGTAGCAGAGGTGGTTCAGAGACCGTGTGGTCATGTGGTCTGATGGTGTGGTCATGTGGTCTGATGGTGTGGTCATGTGGTCTGATGGTGTGGTCATGTGGTCTGATGGTGTGGTCATGTGGTCTGATGGTGTGGTCATGTGGTCTGATGGTGTGGTCATGTGGTCTGATGGTGTGGTCATGTGGTCTGAGGGCAGGTTTGGGTCATGCTGCTGTCAGATACGTGTCTCCACACGACCTTGATATATTTTTCTGAAGGGCGTAGAGGGTGAAAGACAGAGGGAGAATACAGGGACTAGAGAGATGAGTTTAATGGGGATGAGAGAGAGAGAGAGAGAGAGAGAGAGAGAGAGAGAGAGAGAGAGAGAGAGAGAGAGAGAGAGAGAGAGAGAGAGAGAGAGAGAGAGAGAGAGAGAGAGAGAAAGCAAGGGAAAAGATGGATGTATGGAGAGATAGAGGGACTCGGAAGCTAGGCACGGGGAGGGGGATAAAGCGAGAGAGAGGGGGGGAGAGAGAGATGAAGGAAGAGGAAGATGGGGCAGAGAGAGGGGCGGGCGAGGGCCAGATGGCTTCAGAGAGAGGAGGTGGAGTCAGAACGCTCCCCCTCTTGGTCTGGGGCAGGGCCTGACTCCCTAATGGAGCCTGCACAAGATTTCAAAGAGCCAGAACAGATTGAAGATTGGACCCATGTGCGGATCCAGGAGAGGAGGTTTAATTGGGAGCAGGGATGTTGAAGCCCATGAAGCCCTCGGTGGTGTGTACGCTGAGCGGGGAGGAGAGACTCACAGGTAGCCGTAGCAACAGTGGGCACAGCCAAGGTCGTTGTGACCCTTACTTAAAACATCAAGTTCGGGAGTTTCATAGAAGACAGACAGACACACAGACAGACAGAAAACAGATAGGCAGTCCGTTTAGACAGAAAGTTCAGGAAACAAACTGGCACCTTCTTTACAGAGCACCATGTGGTGACAGTAACCAGGGTGACCGTCCACCGCCCCCCCCCCTCTCAGTCCCAGCCTCATCCATCTACTCTGGAGCTTAGCCTGTCGCCACGGCAGCACTCTGCATTCCATCCTCCTGGCGTGACGAGGGCCGTGGAGCTGTCTGACCCTGACTACACACCCCAGGGTGTGTGTGTGTCCTAGTGTGTGTGTCCTAGTGTGTGTGTGTGTGTGTGTGTGTGTGTGTGTGTACCTGGTTGTCCAGCAGCATCAATCGAGACTCTGCCTCCTAATCTCGCTCTGTCATCCAGCCATCTGTAGGAGCCTGTCTGCTCTGGCATGGGTGCACAGATGGGAGACCATGGACACACACACACACACACACGGCAGATTAAGGAGAGGTAGCAGCAGTCTGGTGATCTGCATGACACTGGGCCCTCTGGATACTACATCCCTAACCCTGCCACTGTACACCTGTACACACATACACACCTGTAGACACACACGCACACACTCAAACACAGATGTCCACACAGATGCACCCTTACTGTAAGCACATACACTCACACACACCCACACACACACACACACAGCAGCTGAGGAAAGTGGCCGGCAGAAGGATGAAGCTGTGGGTCCTGAGACTAGCCACGTCCTCCTGACCACGGAGACTGCTTCACATCATGGTGATTAACCTTACTGATCCTCTCCTCCTCTCTCTCCCCTCTTCGTCTTTCTCTCTCACACACACACACATACGAGAAAGCGTGTGTGTGCATGCACGTGTGTGTGTGCATGCACGTGTGTGTGTGTGCATGCACGTGTGTGTGTGTGTGGTGGGAAGCAGTACTGCCGCACTCTTGCACATCTGCCATGCAGCACACATCGCCATGCCAACACTCTGGGGCCGTGATGGATGATGAGGCAGAGCACAGACAGGAAGGAGAGAGAGAGAGAAACAGAGAGAGAGAGAGAGAAACAGAGAGAGAGAGAGAGAGAGAGAGAGAGAGAGAGAGAGAGAGAGAGACAGAGACAGAGACAGAGAGAAACAGAGAGAGAGAGAGAGAGAGAGAAACAGAGAGAGAGAAACAGAGAGAGAGACAGAGAGAGAGAGAAACAGAGAGAGAGAGAGAAACAGAGAGAGAGAGAGAGAGAGAGAGAGAGAGAGAGAGAGAGAGAGAGATGGGGGCGTAAGATAAGGAGAGAGAGGGGTGATGGGGGAAAGGTGGAGGAGACAGGGAGGTGAGGGGGAGAGGAGAGAGAGAGATGGAAAGAGAGCAAGAGACTTATCGCTTAGATCAAATTCTCACCATACATCGTTTTGTTACCGCCAGCGCCCTATCCTCTCCTCTCCATCTGAGATCCATTATCAGGGTTTGGGATGTCAAGACAAGGGGAGCCAGTGATTGGCCAGGCAGTCTTCGTGCAGGTCACTGGTGGTCTTAGTGGACAGATATTGGAGCTGGAACGATTTCACTGACATTCTGACAGAGAGAGACAGGGAGAGAGACAGGGAGAGAGACACAAACTCACTCTCTCATCCCTGTCATCCTCTCATCCTCCTCTTTAATGCTTTCATGTGCAGGTTCAGCTGTTGCCAAAGCCTTCCACAGTAAGGTGAGCACACACAGTTATTAAACACACGGCTTAGAACAAGACAACAACAGGTACAAAAAAAACACCAATACAAATTAATAATGCAAAGGAACTTATTCTTACCCTTTCTCTTTCATCCTCTCTCTCTCACACACACACACACACACACCTCGCTTCTTTCCTCGCTTCCACACAACAAAGCATTCGTTAAGCTTCTGAATCGATGACTGTTTCAGCCAGCAAACAAGCTGGGAGCAGGGGATGAGTTTGAGTGTTTCTGCAGCTCAGCAGGGAAGCTGCAGTCGTGTCTGCACAACACTGTTTCTCTCTCTCTCACACACACACACACACACACACACATGCACACAAACACACACATTCGTGTCCACTCAACTCTGTTTCTCTCTCTCACACACACACACACACACATGCACACAAACACACACATTCGTGTCCACTCAACTCTGTTTCTCTCTCTCTCACACACACACACAAACTTGAAAATGAAAGTCTCTCACACACTTGTGAGACTAAATGCTTTCCCCCCACTCTTTCTCTCTCTTTCACTCACATACACACACTCATGAACATAAACTCACACCAAACTCTGTGTCCATCTCACACACACGCATGCACACACGAGCTCACACAAAACACTCCATCTTCCCCGCTCTCAAATGTTGATATTCCCAAAGCAGCTCTGATGGGGCAGTTGACCGACCTTTAGGGGCACCTGGCTGGCTTCTGATTGGTGGAGCCAGCAGACTCATATAGGTGCTGAGTGATGAATGTTGGTGTTCGTGCAGGTCGCCATGGCTACTTAACATCCCATAAGCGTAAACAATGCGCGGGTGGATAGGTAAAGAGGCAGACACTGCATCTCCATGGAGGGTAACACACCTGCTCATAAATCAGACAGTTGATGTGCTCCTCTCTAGACTGGGACAAGCATGGAATGGTTAAGTACTGAGGGGGGAGAGAGAGGGGAGAGAGAGAGAGAGATGGGTGAGTTGGAAGGAGGAGAGGAGAGTGAAAAGGCCAGAGGAGGGAGAGAGGGAGAGACAGAGAGAAGAAGAAAGGGGAGGATGGGGAAAAGAGAGATGGGGGAGAAGGGGGGTATGGAGGAAGGAGGCGGTTAAGAAGAGAGGAGAGAGAAGGAGAGAGAGAAGGAGAGAGAGAAGGAGAGAGAGAGAAGGAGGAGAGAGAAGGAGAGAGAGAAGGAGAGAGAGAAGGAGAGAGAGAAGGAGAGAGAGAAGGAGAGAGAGAAGGAGAGAGAGAGAGAGAGAGAGGGTCGAGTTTAGTTATTCCAACTGAAAGCTGCACCCAAATCTCAGTGCTGTGGGACATCACAGAAAACTGGACAAGAAGAATTAGGAGGATTTGGAAACTCATTAATTCTGTTTCTTGAGTTCTGTGAGTGATGGTGGAGGGGTGAGGAAGGGGGAGGAAAGGACCAAAGGGAGGGAGGTGACAGAGGATTGATAAGGGAGGGAGGAGAGAAGTCTGGTGATTGTCACTTTTCTCTCCCATCGATTTGTGGCATGACAGCCTCTTCAGTTGGGCCTCATTCCTGCTGCAACACAGGGACTCTCCATTAGGGTGAGGGTTACTGCTGCCCTCTCTACGTCTCTATCTCCACCTTCCTCCCTCTCTCTCCACCTTCCTCCCTCTCTCCCTCCACCTTCCTCCCTCTCTCCTGCCCTCTCTACCTCTACCTTCCTCCCTCTCGCCCTCTCTATCTCCACCTTCCTTCCTCTCTCCCTCCACCTTCCTCCCTCTCTCCTGCCCTCTCTATCTCCACCTTCCTCCCTCTCTCCTGCCCTCTCTACCTCTACCTTCCTCCCTCTCTCTTGCCCTCTCTCCCTCCACCTTCCTCCCTCTCTCCTGCCCTCTCTATCTCCACCTTCCTCCCTCTCTCCCTCCACCTTCCTCCCTCTCTCTTGCCCTCTCTATCTCCACCTTTCTCCCTCTCTACCCCCACCTTCCTCCCTCTCTACCCCCACCTTCCTCCTTCTCTCCTGCCCTCTCTACCTCCACCTTCCTCCCTCTCTCTTGCCCTCTCTACCCCCACCTTTCTCCCTCTACCCCCCCCCCCACCTTCCTCCCTCTCTCGCTTTTCCTCTCCTAACAACTCTGTATAAATCAGTCTGAAATTGAATAAGCTGAGAATAAATTAAGCTGCGCAAAGTTTTAATTTCCAATTAAGATCAGAACCTTCCGACAGTCACCCACACACATACCAGCACACACACGTACACACACACACACACACACAAACCAGCACAAAAAGACAAACAAGAGAGAGAGAGAGATGTTTCTGGACTGACAGGGCTCCAGAGGTTTACCATCAATCTAAAGAGAGAGATCCGATACATGGGGAAACAAATAAAGGAAAAAGAAGAAATGATTCATGGGGAAGACAAATAAAAGCCTGAGGAAAACACGTTAACATAAGTTATAACAGTGACGCTGCTAGAACAGCACTAAGCAGGCTGAAACCAATGAAGCTAGAAAGCTTTATTCATCATTTATAAGGGTTGATCGTAATCAATTATTCAAAATATACTAAAACCAATCATTAATTATGATAAACCCTTTCTGACTTGGAATATTTCAATTTTGCTTTAGTGCTTCTCTGTTTTTACATGGTTACTTAAGTGAATATTTAAGCATGAATAGTTGTCTGGAACACTACCGACGACAGTCTTCATCAAATGACTCATTTAACTTCATCTTTATTGAGGTTCACATGGTCCTAACAAAACAAAAATACCGTCCACGATGGAACAACACAATAATTGAACCACATCATTACAAATAATCTATTCTTTTTTTTTTTCCCATTTAATCATTTTGCTACCAATAAATTCCCTTTACACACAATAATAAAAATATATCCTGATTAAAGAAAAAGTGGAAGTGTTTGAACCCAGAGAGGATCTCCTGAGCTCTTCAGACAGGAACACAGATGAAGGGAGAACAGGAGAGAGGACGTGATAACTGAGAGTCTGACAGAGACACATCTTCTCATGTTGGCTTAAAGGGCCTGAGATTGTCAGGAGGCGTGTAGATGTTGTGATTGAGGGGTGGGGAGGACAGGGTGGAGGGGAGACAAGGGGGGAGACGTGAGAAGAAAGGAGGAGAGATGGGAGGGGGGAAAAAAAGAGGGGGACATGGGGGAGAGAAGGGGAAATCAGGAGATAAAAGGCACAGTTCACAATTTAACATCTGTCAGCATAAGATCACAGAAGTATTTACAGTTTATACTAACATACACAGCAGAAGTGTGTACTTGTACAAGTCACACACACACAGTACCCTTTTTTCAGTAATGCAACGTTTCATCCACAAAATCATCGTCAGTATTAAAATCAAAACAACATTGGAAAAAGTAAATGATTTAAAGCTTTAGAAAGTAGCTGCATGCAGATGTGCAATAATGGCAGGAAATTCCCAGAAAAAAATATACTAGATTAGAAAAATATTAAGGATTGAACAGAGAGCAGTGGTTCACTTTACATGACCACAGACGAGACTATTTCAAAATATTCGACGATTGCTTGAGTCTGCCTGATAAAGACCAGGTGGACTGAGTTTTAGGGACTGTTCCATTTCTTCCAGGCCAGATCAATCAAACACAGATATACTGCATCTGGCAATGCCTTCGTAAACTACTTAACCCAGGACAGCTACAGTGGTGTGGACAGACGCCTGATCACAGAATCAAACGATTCCCAAATCACAAAAACACAAAAGGTTATCAGGATAAGAGGCCCGTGTACTCCTTACTAGACTGCTGCTGCAGACCCTGCAGTAATACTGTCACCACACCTACCTCACAAGGACGATCCCAGATCAGATCAGGGCTCACTAGTAATGCCTGTGGGCTGCATCATTCTCCACACACAATAACCACAAGTTCAGAACAGAATCAAAAACTCAACCACAATACAATTATTTTTTAAATCACGTAGAAACATCTCAATATTACGGCTTTTGCCGCGAAGAAGCACTGAACACACCAAATGTTACGGTACAACCTAAGGCAACTGTGTGCAAAGTTGTGCAATGTAGCGAAATATAACGCAAACGTTATGTTTTTTTTTTCCATCCCTTTTTACAACTCGATATGCCCGTCACAGAAAACTGGCATCCTCGGTTTACCAGCAGCCTGTAGACGGTTCTAGAACACGGAACACTGACGGGACAGCGAGACACGTGGAACCCCTGGATGTATATATATAACTGATACGGTGGAACAGAGAAGAACAGGAGGAGAACAGGAGGAGAAATCCCAGCTGAAGAGGAGAACTCAGGAAGGGACGGGGGGAGGAGAAGCAAGGAGAGGAAGCTCTAATCACCTCCTGCCTCCTCGTTAAATCTAATAACCAGGCTGGCTGAAGCTGTGGGCCTCTGCATTAATAAGTCTTTCAACAAGCAGGATGACCAATCAGTCCACTGCGTCTCAGGCTTAATCTCATCTTCTCCCTGCATTGAGGCTGGGCTGGGGAGGCCTGCTAGCAGCCAGATAACTACTAACACTAGGTGCAATATGGCTCTGTGGCTAGCCTGCTAGCAGCAAGATAAGTGTTACACTCAGGGTTTAACACAGCTTTTTTTGTCAGTTTGCTAACAGCCAGCTGTTGTTAAACTCGGGTTCAACACGGCGCTGTTGCTAGCCTGCTAGCTTTCTGCTAACGGGGACAGGTTTAACATGCTTGGTTGCTGAAGCGTTAGCGTTGTTGGCTAATTGCCATGATATTGCACTGTGGAACATAGCTGGAAGGTGATAGAGGATTTGGTTGACTTTGTTATTTGCAATGAAAGAGGAGAACCTTCGCTGCTTTTTCAATTGTTCTAGCGTACAGAGATGTAGATTAACATGGTGTTCTGAGTGTCTTGAATAAAACTCTTGACAGCTCTTCTCCTCTCTCCAGCCCTCCTCCTTCCACTACGTCCCTAAATTCTGAATTTGGTATTTAAATGAGACATTTGGTATAGGAGAAAGCTAAAGAGACGAGCATGGTACAGTCTTTGAGTCAACCTTTTCTCAGTGAGTTGTTCAGTTCAGAGCCCTGACGCCCCAGTCCCCTGACCCCGGCACCTAGTCACATGACCCTAAAGCACTGTCGCTGTCCCGTTTCCCCGGAAACACATGCTTCAGGATGTGTTTGGTCCCTTTCAACACGTTTGATTGAGCAGAGCTGATTACAATAAACAAAGATGTCCTTGAAACATGCTACAAGAGTCAAGTTTTATAAAGGCACACCTCCATGTCTGCAATGCCTCAGGAACACAGAGATGAGGAGAGACAGACAGACAGAGGGAGGGAGAGAGAGACAGAGAGAGAGAGACACAGAGAGAGAGAGAGAGAGAGAGAGAGAGAGAGAGACAGAGACAGAGACAGAGACAGAGACAGAGACAGAGACAGAGACAGAGACAGAGACAGAGACAGAGACAGAGACAGAGACAGAGACAGAGAGAGAGAGAGAGGAGACACAGAGACACAGAGAGAGACACACAGAGAGAGAGAGAGAGAGAGAGAGAGAGAGAGAGAGAGAGAGAGAGAGAGAGAGAGACAGAGAGAGAGAGACAGAGAGAGAGACACAGAGAGAGAGACACAGAGAGAGAGAGAGAGAGACACAGAGAGAGAGACACAGAGAGAGACACAGAGAGAGACACAGAGAGAGAGACACAGAGAGAGAGACACAGAGAGAGAGAGAGAGACACAGAGAGAGAGACACAGAGAGAGACACACAGAGAGAGAGAGACACAGAGAGAGAGACACAGAGAGAGAGACACAGAGAGAGAGAGACACAGAGAGAGAGAGAGAGACAGTCACTGAGTCTTCCCTGCTTCCCTCCTCTACTTCTTCGTATCCGTCAGTATGATGTTGGCCGTGACAAACATGAGGCAGAAGGCTGCCCAGACGACCACGAACCACACCCAGAAGGCCTGTCTGAAGGGCGAGCGGTGCTTGTTCACCGCCTCCCTGCCCACCACCGGCTCCAGGTGCCTCCGGCTGAAGAACACCAGCAGCGCCGGGATCACGTACTGGATCCCTGTGCCGGCGTACGCGCCCGTGATGCCCACCAGGGACTCCAGGTTGTGGGTGCAAAACGCCACGATGACCGGGGGGACCAGCGTGATGAGGGGGAACACCAGGCGGTCCACCACCCAGGGATAGGTCCCGCCGTCGCGGTGAAACAGCGTCTTCCAGTTGTTGCGCAGCGTCACGGCGATGATGGGGAAGTTGGTGCTGATGGTGAAGACGGGGAACAGGCCCAGGAAGTAGCGCAGCGCCGGGACGTCCAGCACGTCGCAGTTGTCGGTGAAGTTGAGCGTGTACATGTCGTGGAGGAGCGAGGAGTCAAAGCAGAAGATGGCGGTGAAGGAGAGGAGGGAGTAGAAGGCCAGGATGAGGACGTAGTCCGTCACCACCAGGGCGCCCACGCGCGCCTTGTCGGAGATGGGCGTGACCAGCGAGGGGAGGGAGTGCTGGCACATGAAGGAGTAGACGCACACCCCAAACAGGTTGGGGACGCCGGAGAGCTGGGCGACCGGGGGCCGTCCTTCACCACGGCCTGCTCCGATACGGATCAGAGCCAGGATGATCATCATGGTGAACGCTGGAGGAGGAGAGGAGGTGAGGTGGAGGAAAGGAAGGAGGAGAGGAGGTGAGGGTGGAGGAAAGGGAGGAGGTGAGGGTGGAGGAAAGGGAGGTGGAGAGGAGGTGTGAGGGTGGAGGAAAGGAAGGAGGAGAGGAGGTGAGGTGGAGGAAAGGGAGGAGGTGAGGGATGGTGGAGGAGGTGGAAGGTGAAAAG
>NC_140377.1:2000000-2077500 GCF_054491055.1 Hypomesus nipponensis | reverse complement strand
GTAGGAAAGAAGGGGGTGATGGAAGGAAGGGGGGATGGAAGGAGGTGACAAAGAGGTGTAGAGGCATCATTCATCAGTCCTGCTGCTAGACAGGTCAGGGGTGGAGGATAAAGAGGAACTGTGATTGGATGACGAGGGGTTGTAATAACCTATCACAAGATCATACGTATCTTCATCCGTCACACCAGTACCAACAGTCACAAATAACAAAATGTCAAACACGGTTTTATAACATATCTACGACACAATTCATCTGTTATTCTGTATTCTCACAGGGCTCTGTCTGAAAGGAGATGGTCAAAGACTAGAAATGAATATTTATACCCTTTGCTATCTGTATTCACTCCTTCCACTAAAGACAGGAGGAGGAAGAGACAAGATATAAACTTCTGACAAACAGGAGAACTGACAACATCAGTAAACCAGTGGACTGGACCTGCACACCAGCTGAACACATCCTTCATTAAAATCATGCACAGATACTCTGCCTGTGGATGCATCGAAGGATGTCGCAGAATGTTGAAATTATTATCTGTCTGACTATATAACCTGAATACCAATAAACTCAACTGCTATGAAGAGGAGAGAGAGACAGTAAGAAAGAGAAAATCAGAGAAAGAAAGAGAGGGAGAGAAAGTGAGAGAGAGAAAGAGAGAGACAGAGACAGACAGAGAGATAGAGAGGAGAGAGAGTGAGAGACAGAGACTGAGAGAGAGACAGAGACCGAGACCGAGACCGAATGAAAATACCAACAACTTCAACCTCCACTGCAAGGTCAGGGAAGGTTGTGTCATTAAAATGCGCCACTCAACCCTCAGAGAGGGCGGTGTTAATCTAGGAATCTCTCTCCTTGCCCCTGGTTGGCTGCTGCCTTATGAATATTAACGCAGGTGTGTTGTTATGGTAATGAGGGTGTTTGAACATGCTGAGGCAGTATGGAAGCAGGCCATGCAGCATGTTACGTGAAGCTGGATGATTCAGACACATGCTCTGCTAATCAGGGCGGACCGGAGAGCACATACCTGTTACTAAGCTGCCTGGGTGCACAGCGTGCTAATGAGGCGGGATGAGGTGTGTGTGCAAGGCCACACACACACGCATGTGAACACACTAGCACGCACATCACCGCCAATCACACCCAGATGATCGCATCCATGGTGTCGTTAGTCAGCGGTAATGTATCGGAGGGAACAACAGCTCCAGCACATCACCATGGCGCCCGAGGGATGACATGCCTTCCAGGGATGATTGGGACAAGGCTCATTCAAATAACCCCACATCACACCTTCATGGGCAAACAGCCCTGGTATCCATCCTGCAGACAGGCTTGCTAGCCGCGCTAGCTTCTGTTAGCCTTGAGGAGAGCTCTCCCAGGGTGAACATGCTGAACCATTCATGGACAGAGATGTAGCGGGACTCGCGGCTAAATGAAATAAACGCTTTCAATACAGCTGGGCGCTGATGCCCAAACAGGTGCTGAAATGAGTCATTTGGGTGTGATTCATCACACAGCTATACACACTGTGGAAAGCCATGTGTGTGTGTGTGTGTGTCTGTGTGTGTGTGTGTGTGTGTTAAGAAGGCAGTCCACCTTTATAAATGGACCAAGGAAGCAGAGCTGGCAGGAAAGACTTGCCACGATAGCCATTTTGGATCATTATCCAGTGCAGTTGTGAGGTCTGGCCAGCAGACATGGCTAATCAATCAAAGACAGACCTCAGGGAGGAAGAGGTTGGACCAGGGCCAGACTACACATCCCACAATGCTTTGTGGATGGACAGAAACTGGACAGTCGGTTTTTATGTTCATGAGTGTGTGCGTGCGGTTGTTTATGACAGCCGTGTAGACTTGTGTGTGTGTATGGGCCTGTGTGTGTGTGTGTGTGTGATTGAGGGTGTTGTGATGTAGCAGTGGGCCAGGACGGACGGTTTATTCTGGTGAGTGAGACAGTGAGTGACGGTCCAATCAGGACGGAGACACAGCCAGCCATGTCCTCCTGATGGATGGGAGGAGAGAGGGAGCGGGAGAGAGAGAGGGGGTGAGAAAGAAAGAGATGGGGGGGTAAAAGAGAGAGGGAAAGAGAAAGATAGAGGTAGGGATAGACAGAGTGAGAGGAGCGAGAGGAGGATGAGATAGATACACAGAGGGGGGAGAGAGGAGAGGAGGGAGGAAGAGAGCGGAGGTGCGTTACCTATCCAGCGCATGAGGGAGGTGAGGATCTGGAGGTACTTGGTCTTCTGAGCGTTGAAGAAGGTGAACGGGCCCATCATCACGGTGAAAACACTCTGAGAGACAGAGACAGAGAGCAACATAGAGACATACGGCAATGAGAATAAGACAAACACAAGAGTCTGGCACATAACCACACTGTATGGCACAGAGTGTGTGCTGAAATAACCAGTTAACATACCACACACACACACACACACACACAACATAAGACAAACAGAAACAAGTTCAAAAGAAAAAGATGAGAATCCATTGTCAAGATAATGAGGGATGATTTTGTCCTGACGGTGGAGGTCTGCCTTCAAATAGGTCTCCCTCTCTCTCTCCCTCTCCCTCCCTCTCTCCCTCTCTCCGGGGGTGTCGGGGCCAGCCAGGAGCCTGAGCCCTGGAGAGGCTGAGATAAGAGCAGACTAAACAAGCATCATGTCACTAGCTAGCAACAGTAACAAGGCAGGAGATGGCTAGCAGGCTAGCTAAAAATGCCATTGTTTTCAAAAGTACACAAAGTTAGCAACAGCTACATGACAGAGCTTTGAAGGCTAGCAGGCTAGCTATGAATACTAATAGCATAGGTGCTGTACTGTGTGTGGCTAGCGACAGGCATTGCTGGTGCGTAGGCCAGCGTAGACAGCTAAACAAGGACGCCAGACACATGGAGGGAGCGCTGGGAGGGAGCGCTAGCAGGGAACGCTAGCACGCTCGCAGAGAATGTCAATGACTGAGAAGCTACATGTAGTTAGCGAAAGACGGAGAGAGAGATAGATGTAATGTCCGTAAGTGAAGTGAAGGTCTGTGTAATAAAGACAAGATGGGCCTTTTGTGGCCAATCAAGTCGAGTCTGGATCAGTCCAGCCCAGGTCAGTCCTTGGCTTGTCTGTCCATCCATCCATCCATCTCTTCACTTATTCATCTGCTTTGTCTAACTCTGGTCATCATATAATTTTCTGCTCTCTTTCTCTCCAAGATTTCTTCAACACTTTCAGTGTTTCACTCTTCTTTCCCATAAATCTTTCCTCTCCCACATCCACACATCCCTTTCTCAATCCTTCCTTTTGGTGTCAGGGCACGGTATGGGAGAGGTAGGTGGAGGGAGGGAGGGAGGGAGGGAGGGAGGGAGGGAGGGAGGGAGGGAGGGAGGGAGGGAGGGAGGGAGGGAGGGAGGGAGGGAGGGAGGGAGGGAGGGAGGGAGGGAGGGAGGGAGGGAGGGAGGGAGGGAGGGAGGGAGGGAGGGAGGGAGGGAGGGAGGGAGGGAGGGATAAGAATGCTGGAGAAAGATGGATGAGCTGAGGAGAGTGAGGGGGAGGGGGGGCTGAAGATGAGTCTAATGTTGGGGAGTTTTAATGGAGAATGACTGGAGGGCCATTAGGACAAAGTGGACCAGCAAGTAGAGCAAGGAGAGAAAGGGAGGACAGAGTGTGTGTGTGTGTGTGTGTGTATGTATGTGTGTCCTAGCTGATGAATCCCCCCCCCTTCACGTGTCAGAGTAACCTGGGAGCACGTATGAATCACAACCAGCGCCTCAAAACACACACTCAACGCACGCACGCACAGTGCACACACACACTAAAAGCCAACCAAATAGAGCACAGCAGAAACCCAACAGTTTAACAGGCTTCAGTAAAGAATAAATCTCAGAGAGAGAGAGAGAGAGAGAGAGAGAGAGAGAGAGAGAGAGAGAGAGAGAGAGAGAGAGAGAGAGAGAGAAAGAAAGAACCAGAGAGAGAGAGAGAGAGAGAGAGAGAGAGAGAGAGAGAGAAAGAGAGCGTGGGAGAGAGAGAGTAAGAAGCAGAGAGAAGGGGCATTGTGCTGTAGGGTGACTCAGCCCCAGAGAGCCTGCAGACAGAGGGAAAGGAAGAGAAGGAGAGTCTGAAAGGAGAAGATCAAGCAGGGAGAAGAGGAAGCAGAGAGCAGGAGACACTCCTCTCTTCTCTCCCTTCTTCATCCCCTCCTCCCCAGCCCTCCTCCTCCTCCTCCACAGACCTCCTCCTCCTCCTCCACAGACCCCCTCCTCCTCCACAGACCCCCTCCTCCTCCACAGACCGCCTCCTCCTCCCCAGCCCTCCTCCTCCTCCACTGACCCCCTCCTCCTCCACAGACCGCCTCCTCCCCAGCCCTCCTCCTCCTCCACTGACCCCCTCCTCCTCCCCAGCCCCCCTCCTCCTCCCCAGCCCTCCTCCTCCTCCACAGACCTCCTCCTCCTCCCCAGCCCCCCTCCTCCTCCCCAGCCCCCCTCCTCCTCCACAGACCTCCTCCTCCTCCCCAGCCCCCCTCCTCCTCCCCTGCCCCCCTCCTCCACAGATGGAGAGCAGAGGGATGAGAGGGTTAGAAGGCCAATAGGAAGCTCATTAGGAAGTCCTGGTAGGGGCTGTATGCGAGTGCGTGTGCAATCAGTGGGGCATGTCAACATGGTCTCCTGTCCACCCCTCCTCCTGGCCTCTCTTTCTTCTCCTCCCCTCCGCTCTCCTCCAAAGTACTGACCCAGTGTCTCTTCTGAAATGGGACTCTGCTATTAATACCTGTGTGTTCAGACATATACAGCCATGGGTCAGGCCACACACACCCAGACCCAGACAGACCCACACGGGATCCCAAACGCACACACACACACACGTTCGACTCATTGTGTATTGTGACTAGTCAAGTGGAGTCGTGGAGACATTTGTCTTCCTGCAGACCAGTTTTAACAAACCAACACAGTCTGGTCCTGATAACACAGCCTGATCCTGTGGCACAGCCTGGTCCTGTGGCACAGCCTGGTCCTGTGGCACAGCCTGGTCCTCAGAACACAGCTTGGTCCTGAGAACACAGCTTGGTCCTGAGAACACAGTCTGATCCTGAGAACACAGCCTGGTCCTGAGAACACAGCCTGGTCCTGAGAACACAGCTTGGTCCTGTGGCACAGCCTGGTCCTGAGAACACAGTCTGGTCCTGAGAACACAGCCTGGTCCTGATAACACAGCCTGGTCCTGAGAACACAGCCTGGTCCTGATAACACAGCCTGGTCCTGAGAACACAGCCTGGTCCTGAGAACACAGCCTGGTCCTGAGGCACAGCCTCTCTCTCTCTCTCTCATATATATACATACACATACACACACACACACACACACACACACACACACACACACACACACGTAAATATAGATGTTTTCTTATTTTACTGCCCAGGGAAAGTGCTTACATTTCATGCTTTTGGGAATAAATGCATCAACAGTCAAAATGAATTGTGTCTGAATAAAAATCACTGAAATCGATGTAGGAATCTCTACATCCCTCTCTCTTCCTCCATCTGTCTGTCCTTCGTTCTCCCTCTGTATCGCCCTGTCTCCCTGCTGCAAGGGGATGTTCTTAAGAGTGGCACACTGATGGCACATCAACACGCCCGTTCTGGATGAAGACGTTCCTCTGCGTATCTGATAGCAACTTGCTCAGCAAATGTCTCTAAACTGCCTGCAATCACACAGGTGATTACACACAAACACACAGACAGACAGACACAAAAGCCAGCAAACCGACACACACACACACACACCCGGTAAACTGCACGTAGAGAATGAGAAACTGCTAAGGTGACCAGCCTAGTGACGGATTCAAACACAGGGATTTATTCTATTACCCTCAGAATGGGGCAAAACACACACACACACACACACACACACGGCCAGAGGGCCTTGGCTCAGAGCTCTCTACCCGAGTACCTCGGGTGTACGTTCCTTTTGACAGTGTCGATTGTCACACAGAGGCTATGGTGTGTGTGTGTGTGGGTGTGTGTGTGTGTGTGTGTGTGTGCACGTGACCTTAAAAGTTGTTTTGTGAAGAAAACAGGAGATCAGGGTGGTCATGGGTCAGCAGACACATCCAGCCAATCAGCTAGAAGGATCTGTCACTGGATGTCAGAGAGACCAGAGAGTCCTGCAGCCCAGAGTTCCCAGAGAGAACGTTCTAGGGGTTCCCTACGGTCCAGACCAGCAGAACATGTAAGCAGACGGCCGGGATGGTGATCCATGAGACCAGGGAACGCTAATCCCAGCCATCACATGGATTACCCTCCTCCCAATCTCCCAACCCGCATGGGCCATACGCCCAGGGCCATAATCTGCAATCCGGAGCAGATTTACACTGGTGAACTACACTGCAGCCTGGTATGGACTGCCAGCTGTGAGGGGGGGGGGGGGGGGGGGCGTCCTCCTAACCTGGACTGGACGTGTGTGTGAGGGGGAGAGGAGAGGAGAGGAGAGGAGAGGAGAGGAGAGGAGAGGAGAGGAGAGGAGAGGAGAGGAGAGGAGAGGAGAGGAGAGGAGAGGAGAGGAGAGGAGAGGAGAGGAGAGGAGAGGAGAGGAGAGGAGAGGAGAGGAGAGGAGAGGAGAGGAGAGGAGAGGAGAGGAGAGGAGAGGAGAGGAGAGGAGAGGAGAGGAGAGGAGAGGAGAGGAGTTTAACTGCAGTGGGAAGGCTTCCGGCTGGAATATGTGAAGGATGTTCTAACATCCTAACGTTCTGATGTTCTATACATTCATCTAGGTCCTACAGCCCCAGGAGAATACAAGACCCTCCATTGATCATCCCCAACAAGACAAAGGATCTAATGAAAATGGTGAGAGAAGGAGGGGGAGAGAGGGGGAGAGAGGGATGAGAGGCGAGGAGAGAGGAGAGAAGAGAGGAGGGAGGTAAGAGGGAGAAAGAGTATGGATGAGAGGAAGGGTGAGGGAGATTATATAAAGTGAGAAGGAGAGAATGTGTGTGACCGAGTGTTGTGCGCGAGTGAAGAGGTATACAGGTGTGACTGTGTGTGTGTGTGTGTGTGTGTGTGTGTGAGAGGGACATTTGCATGCATCTGTATGCGTGAGTGTGTGTGTGTGCGTGTGTGTATGTGTGGCAGGATGAAGCAGTGTCTGACTCCTGCATCATTAATCACCTGAATAAATTACCATCACATCACGTAATTAAAAAAACAAATTAATGAACCAATAAAACATTGGAGGCATAAGTACAAAAGATTGCACTGGAGCAGAGTGTTTTCTCAAACAGGCAACAACAACCTAGACCCAGCATCTAATGAGGAAACAAACGCAATTAGCATCCAAGTGTTTCTGCTGTGTGCCTTCTGAGTGGGTGAGTGGTGAGTAGACTAGACACCATCTGAATCCTGCTACTTAACCACCCTGTCCTAGCACCCTGTCCTAGAACACTGTCCTAGCACCCTGTCCTAGCACCCTGTCCTAGAACACTGTCCTAGAACACTGTCCTAGAACACTGTCCTAGAACACTGTCCTAGCACCCTGTCCTAGCACCCTGTCCTAGAACACTGTCCTAGCACCCTGTCCTAGCACCCTGTCCTAGCACCCTGTCCTAACACCCTGTCCTAGAACACTGTCCTAGCACCCTGTCCTAGCACCCTGTCCTAGCACCCTGTCCTAGAACACGGTCCTAGCACCCTGTCCTAGCACCCTGTCCTAGAACACTGTCCTAGCACCCTGTCCTAGCACCCTGTCCTAGCACCCTGTCCTAGAACACTGTCCTAGCACCCTGTCCTAGAACACTGTCCTAGCACCCTGTCCTAGCACCCTGTCCTAGCACCCTGTCCTAGCACCCTGTCCTAGCAACATGACTAGGAGGAGAGCAGACTGGCATTTATGCATCACTGTGTGTGTGTGTGTGCACATGTATATGAGTGCATGTATGTGAGATTGTGTGTGTGTGTTTGACAGCATGTGTGTGTTTAAGGGACAGTGTTGTGTGTGTCAGACTAACTGGGTATAGAGTTGAAAGGAGAGCTTATCGGAGGACAGCAGCAGTTGCTACATCCCTGGTGTGACCAGCAGCCTTCACACATCAGTCAGATCTCTGCTGCGCACGCACACACACACACACACACACACGCACACACACACACCCCTGGGGTCATTATCAGGCAGGCGTGAAGACAACCCTCCACATCCCAGAATAAACACAGAAAATAGAGACATGAAAATGAATGACTACCAACTCCTCCTGTCTGTTTGTGAGTCTCTCTCTCTGTCCCTCTGCCCCCATACCTCCTCCTCTGTCTCCCCCCCTCCCCCAGAGGGGACTCAGAGGGAAGGCAGGCGTCAGGAGGTCAGTCAGGCAGACCAACATGACGACAGGTTGGCACCTCGTCACACACACACACGATACCTCCCCTCTCCTCCTCTCCTTCATTGCATCTCTGCCTCCCTCTCCCTCTCCCTCTCCCTCTCCCTCTCCCTCTCCCTCTCCCTCTCCCTCTCCCTCCCTCCCTGTTGCACCACAGAGTGGAGGAGCTCCAGCAGCAGGAGTGAAGCACCTGTGAGTTCAGCCTGCTGGGGTCAGGTGGTGTGTACACCCCCCATCTCCCCGGCCCCCATCTCCCCGGCCCCCATCTCCCTGGCCCTCAACTTCCCAGCCCCCATCTCCCTCCCTCACACCCTCACACCTTCTCTCAGACACAGAAACACACCTTTCCTTGGTCTCTATCTGGGCCATAGCCACACAGCAGTCAACTGAGAGGAGTCAGGTGTGAGAGAAGACTACAGTAAGCATGCATTAGGAGTGCTGATGAACACACACACACACACTACACAGACACACACACAGTACCCACACCTTCCTGTGAGGGCTGAGGGTGTTGACAGCTTCCTGGAGGTCTGGCCAGCCCCGCTAATTAAAGCTCCTAACAGAATGTCCCAGTCCTCAACGCCTCATAAGACCCATTACTACAGGAGGAGAGAGGAGAGGTAAGGAGGAGAGGAGAGAGGAGAGGAGGAGAGGAGGAGAGGAGGAGAGGAGAGGTACGGAGGAGAGGAGAGGAGGAGAGGAGGAGAGGAGAGGTACGGAGGAGAGGAGAGGAGAGGAGAGGAGAGGTACGGAGGAGAGGAGAGGAGAGGTACGGAGGAGAGGAGAGGAGAGGAGAAGAGGAGAGGAGAGGAGAGGTAAGGAGGAGAGGAGAGGAGAGGTAAGGAGGAGAGGAGAGGAGAGGAGAGGTAAGGAGGAGAGGAGAGGAGAGGAGAGGTAAGGAGGAAGGAGAGGAGAGGAGAGGAGAGGAGAGGAGAGGAGAGGAGAGGAGAGGAGAGGAGAGGAGAGGAGAGGAGAGGAGAGGAGAGGAATGTCCACAAGTTTTATGACCTCACAGGGATGTCACGTTACACATATATATAAAGTCCACCCAGTGAATGTGGACAAGGTTGAATGTGAGCCTTCATTACAGGTTCATTACATGGACAACACATCCTTACTCTTCTCCCACCCTGGAGAACAAGGATGTGCCCTTGCAGCTGATGACTAGTCAGACACACACACACACACACACACACACGAAGAAAGAGCTTGTTACTCTGGTAGGTAAAACACAGCACCACATGAAGTCTCAGTCACACACACAGCTCAGCTAAAAAGACACACACACACACACCTTAGCTCTGCTGAAGACACACACACACACACACACACACACACAGACTCTTAGCTTTGCCTTCATTCATGTGCTGTTTTATATAACTAAATGTAACTGAACTGTAGGTCATCTAAATCTCCCTTCCTACTCCGTACACCCTTACATCCTACCCACACTACACCCTTCTCTCCTACCCTCCTACCCACACTACACCCTTCTCTCCTACCCTCACTACACCCTTCTCTCCTCCCTCCTACCCACACTACACCCTTCTCTCCTACCCTCCTACCCACACTACACCCTTCTCTCCTACCCTCCTACCCTCACTACACCCTTCTCTCCTACCCTCCTACCCACACTACACCCTTCTCTCCTACCCTCCTACCCACACTACACCCTTCTCTCCTACCCTCCTACCCACACTACACCCTTCTCTCCTACCCTCCTACCCACACTACACCCTTCTCTCCTACCCTCCTACCCACACTACACCCTTCTCTCCTACCCTCCTACCCACACTACACCCTTCTCTCCTACCCTCCTACCCTCACTACACCCTTCTCTCCTACCCTCCTACCCACACTACACCCTTCTCTCCTACCCTCCTACCCACACTACACCCTTCTCTCCTACCCTCCTACCCACACTACACCCTTCTCTCCTACCCTCCTACCCACACTACACCCTTCTCTCCTACCCTCCTACCCACACTACACCCTTCTCTCCTACCCTCCTACCCACACTACACCCTTCTCTCCTACCCTCCTACCCACACTACACCCTTCTCTCCTACCCTCCTACCCACACTACACCCTTCTCTCCTACCCTCCTACCCACACTACACCCTTCTCTCCTACCCTCCTACCCACACTACACCCTTCTCTCCTACCCTCCTACCCTCACTACACCCTTCTCTCCTACCCTCCTACCCACACTACACCCTTCTCTCCTACCCTCCTACCCACACTACACCCTTCTCTCCTACCCTCCTACCCACACTACACCCTTCTCTCCTACCCTCCTACCCACACTACACCCTTCTCTCCTACCCTCCTACCCACACTACACCCTTCTCTCCTGTTCCCAACTCTTCCCCCCAGTCCCTCAAATCTGCGGTTCTGAAGGCGTGTTCTCCTGCTGTGTGTTGGAGAACCCTGAGGAGAGTTCCCTCCACATGTGGTCCCTAGATCCAACACAGTGTGCGTGTGTTGGTGTGTGTGTGTGTCGGTGTGTGTGTGTGAGAAGGACGATGACAGTGCAGATGGTTTAATAGAGATTATCTCAGCAGGGAGAGCTGTTGGAGCTGGGGACCACGCAAGGGGAGCCCACACACACACACACACACACGAGGAACATGTAAAAGAAAAGCATGACTAGCTTTCACACCAACATGAAAGCACACCCTGAAGTTCTGCATGTATGTGCATTATTGTCATGTGTTTGCAAGTGTGTGTGTGTGTGTATCAAACAGGGACTATAAAGTGCATGAAAACAGATGGTTGCTTTTTAAAGGAGGATCTCACTGGGCAACCAAGCACTTATGCAAACACACACACACACACACACACACACAGGAGGAACGCATGGTCAGCTGAAACACAGGTTTGAGCTGACATACAGTATGGATCTGCTGTCAGTCCAGCATACACACACACACCATCTCTATTAAAGTGCTGTCGAAATCCCTCTCATCTAATACGCAGGGAACCTTTCTGGATACATAATGCCACCACAGCATGGCGTCACAACACACACACACACACACACGAGCGCACACACACATCCGGGACTAAGTGAGGACCCAGGCTTGACTGAGGTGAGTGTGTGAGTGTGAGAGAAAGAGTGAGAGAGAGACAGAGAGAGAGTCACATCTTAATGCAGTGAGAGGTCTGCATCGACCGACCCTAAACTCAGTCCGTGGTAATGAAATGAAGTGTTTAGTCAGATACAAGTTCTGTTGCGCTCTGCTATGACACAGCAGAATCCTATTCACAGCAGTATTGACTGCAGGAACAGGTCACATGGAGACCAGACCAGACCAGACAGACCCCCACTGAGGCCAAACAGACTCCATCACTGGAGTGATGTTACTGTGAGTCTCCATTGTCTCTGGCAGAGGGATACAATCAATGACCTTCTGGGCTCTCATGAAGACTAGAAGAGACTGATCAGGGGGAGGGGGAGAGAGAGACCAGCGAGAAAGAACTCATGAGCGAGAGAGAAAGACCAGGACCAAAATAAATGAAGAGAAAGAGAAATAATGTGTGTGTGTGTGGTACAGGAGGAGCCAATGGGCTTCAGAAGAGTATCATGGACTTGTAGTGTATGCTCTGGGAAACGAGAGGAAGATGACAGGGAGGGAGAGAGGGAGGGAGAGAGGGAGGAGAGGGAGGGAGGGAGGAGAGAGGGAGGGAGAGAGGGAGGAGAGAGGGAGGGAGGGAGGGATGGAGACAGAGAGAGGAGAAAAGCCTTTTAAGCTGGTGTGGTTTTGAACAGAGATGAGAATCCTTAGAGAGAGCCAACTATCAATACCACTACTCTGTCTGTCACAAGCCCTCATCTGGACACTCGCAGGATGTCTCTCTCTCTCTCGCTCCCTCACTTTCTTTGTCTCTCCCTCTCTCCCTCTCTCCCTCTCTCCCTCTCTCTTATCCAGAGCGTCTACCAGGAGTGTATTCATATTTCATCAAAGCCAGACGAGAAGCACACAAGTGGAGAGAAGAGATAGGAAGACAGAGGAGAGAGATGAGAGAAAGAGAGAGGAGAGAAGAGAGGAGAGAGAACACCTAATGAGGCTTCACAGAGGGGGAAGAGAGGAAACAGACGTCCCTCTAGTCTAAGTTATCTGAACACCTGTGAGAGAGGAGGCTAACGAAGGAGACAACACTTCTTCAGTGAACAGGAAGTGGAAGTGATGAAACTTTGTCACGTTCGGTCTGGTGAGAGGTTAGGTCAGGTCAGGTGAGAGGTCAGGTCAGGTCAGGTGAGAGGTCAGGTCGAGCAGACCAGCTGAGGCTGAGCACAGCAGCAGAAAAGTACCAGCTAGGATTTGTGGTCATAAGAATTCACATCTAGCAACAAGCATGCGTGTACACACACACACACACACACACACTCAAATTTGTGTACAAACACAGAAGACGATGCATCAGCATCATTTCCATTTGTTTACATGCAGCAAGAAGCTTACAAGATCAAACTGAAAAAAGATTAATTTATTAGTCAACTGTTTGAGTTGGCTCAGTTTAGATTGAACAAGGAGATGGGAGGGGGGGGAGACATGGGGGGGAGGGAAATAACACTGGGTGAGATCAGCCCATCTATCAATGTCGGCCCGTAAAGTTAAAGCAAGAGTAAAAATCTCAAGAGTTTAGCTCTCTTAGGACTTCAAGGGCAGGCATACACACACACACACATGCATACACACACTTACACACACACACACACACACACACACACACACACACACACGCTCACTCACACATATACACACATTCACATGCGCACACACACTCGTGGAAATAGGGAGAGGGGGGGGGGGGTTAGGTGGGAAGGGAGCGGGAGAGAGGTGGATAGGCAGAGAAGGGGAGGCTGTGGGGAGAGGGGAGGTGAGAGTTCCTGGGGGCTAGTCTGACAGGAATACTGAGGGTGGCTGCAACACCAGGACAGAGAGAGCGAAAGATGGGGGAGAGACAGGTGAGAGGGGGGAGAGAGGGGAGAGGAGGGCGAGAGACAAGGGGAGAGAGAGGGGAGAGAGAGAGGAAGAGACAGGGGAGAGGGGGGCGAGAGGGCTCTGAGGGGTTTAGTCTGACACTAATACAGATGAGGTTGGCATGTCAGGACATGGTCGTCTGGGTTACAGCAGGCTGCCTGAGGAGGTGGCAGAGACAAGGAGGGGTCGTATGCAAGCTGCAGGTACAAAGAGACCAGGAGACAGACAGACAGACAGACAGACAGACTGCAGGACAGACAGACAGACAGGCAGACTGACAGCAAGACAGACAGACAGACAGACAGACTGACTGACTGACTGACAGCAGGACAGACAGACAGACAGACAGACAGACAGACAGGCAGGCAGGCAGACAGACTGACAGCAGGACAGACTGACAGCAAGACAGACAGACAGACAGACTGACTGACAGCAGGACAGACAGACAGACAGACAGACTGCAGGACAGACAGACAGACAGACAGCAAGACAGACAGACAGACAGACTATCTACTCACCAGGAAGACTCTGTATGCGTTTAATCTGCTGATTGATCCCCAACACACATCTGTGTCGTTGTACTGCACACTGCCTGCACTGCACGACTGGTTCCCACTGCAGACACACACACACACGTAAGCCATCAGGTCTATAGCCTTTGGTTGTGTCTTTTCAGCTGGCGGGGCTAATTCATAAAGCCTTGACAGTCCCAATATGGAATAACTGAGCACTAGCTGTCTGCACTCCTGTAGCCAATGGGCAAGCAATAACAACCTGTCCAGGAGGGAGAGAAAGAGAGAGAGAGAGAGAGAGAGAGAGAGAGAGAGAGAGACAGAGAGAGAGAGAGAGAGAGACAGAGAGAGAGAGACAGAGAGAGAGAGAGAGAGAGAGAGAGACAGAGAGAGAGCCAGAGAGAGAGCCAGAGAGAGCCAGAGAGAGCCAGAGAGAGCCAGAGAGAGACAGAGAGAGACAGAGAGAGACAGAGAGAGACAGAGAGAGACAGAGAGAGACAGAGAGAGACAGACTGGTTTTGTGGTACTGATTGTATGGTTAGGGTGAGGAAGATGGGAATGTGAGGGTGAGAGAGTAGGAGGGTGAGAGGGTGATGGTGAGGGGGTGAGAGGGTAAGAGTATGTGGGTGACAGGGTGAGGTGGATCTTACCAGGCCACCTCCATGAGGGACAGAGGCACAGCAGCAGCATAGATGGCCAGGTCTCCGTACAGATACACGATAATGCAGATGTAGAACATGTTGACCCCCACTGCAGGAGACAGAGGATAAGACGTTAGGCAGCATCGGGGTCCATGTGGGCCAGGAACACTCCGGACACACATCCTGCATGTTTAGCTGACGACCATAACATCTAGCGACTTTCCACTACTTTGGCAATCTCCGTTTTCGTTGTTGAGCAGCAGCAAAATAACTAATTGTACGTCTGTTGTCATAGTACCAATCATGTTAACTCGCAGTCAAGCGACGGCGCGTCATTGAAATCTGCGCTAAGCTTCCTATTGGCCTCTAACTCAGTCACAGGCCAGTGAAATTGAACAATTTACTATCCATTGGCTAAATAAAGAAAATGTTTAGTCGCCCAGCGTAAAATTTGGTCGCATATGCGAGTGATTTCCTCGCATTAAAGAGGGTTGCTTCTGGTCTTGAGTACAGAGCAGGGGACAGACAAGGGACAGACAAGGGACAGACAGGGGACAGGCTGGGGACAGACAGGGGACAGGCTGGGGACAGGCTGGGGACAGACAGGGGACAGACAGGGGACAGGCTGGGGACAGGCTGGGGACAGGCTGGGGACAGACAGGGGACAGACAGGAGACAGACAGGGGACAGACAGGGGACAGACAGGAGACAGACAGGAGACAGACAGGGGACAGACTGGGGACAGACAGGGGACAGACAGGGGACAGACAGGGGACAGACAGGAGACAGACAGGAGACAGACAGGGGACAGACAGGGGACAGGCTGGGGACAGACAGGGGACAGACAGGGGACAGGCAGGGGACAGGCAGGGGACAGGCAGGGGACAGACAGGGGACAGTGGCCTTCCACAGTCCAGGTTAGCAGATCCTTCGTCCTCCCCTGATGAGGCAGCAGACAACTGGCCCACTTCTCCTCTAATAGCTCATGTCATCACTCCATCAACAGCAGTCTTCTCCCCCTGCACTCCTCCCCCCCCCCGGGAGAGAACAGTCATAACAGTCACCTCTTCTTCACCAGAGGAATATTAATCACTCTAATTAAGAAAGTAATCACTTTAGGAGGGAACATTTCCTTGTCAGGCCTCCACACACACAGAAATCTCAGTACACACAAATGCACCACCCCATACACACACACACACATTCCAGTTGCCCAGCACACACCTCTCCACAGACAGACACACACCTCTCCAGTCACACACCCAGCGGTCTCCTGGTGTCTGAGCAGTAACTGAAGACTGGTAGAAGCTAACAGATTTCTACCATCAGAGAACTACTGCTAGCACGACACACACACAAACACACAGACACACACACACAGACACAGGTGCATCTGCCAGGTCATTCATTACTGCCAGGGAGATGAGAGAGATGAGTCTATTAAAAACACATAAAACACAGAGAGGGTTATAGTTTTACAGGCTCAACTGATTTCCTGATCTGGAGAGGAGGAGGAGAGGTGAGGAGGAGGGGGGAGACGTAAGGAGGAGATGTGATAAGGAGAGGTGATAAGGAGAGGTAAGGAGGAGAGGTAAGGAGGAGAGGTGATAAGGAGAGTTGATAAGGAGAGGTAAGGAAGAGAGGTGAGGAGGAGGGGGAGAGGTGAGGAGGAGAGGTGATAAGGAGAGATGATAAGGAGAGGTAAGGAGGAGAGGTGATAAGGAGAGGTAAGGAGAGGTGAGGAGGAGAGGTGATAAGGAGGGGGGAGTAGGAGAGGTGATAAGGAGGGGTGTGTGTGTGTGTGTTTTAGTGTAAGCTATTCAAGTGCCCTTTTATGCTGTCTTTCGGCTGAACTCAGAGGAGGAATGACGCATTTTTAATTGCTTAAGAGGAAACACACAGGCACAATGCAGTAGCGAGACAGATCCACTTGTTGGAGGTGGGATGTTAACAGGTTTTCAAGGATCAACGACCAGAGCAGGAATGAAGGCTACAGCCTCTAGCTACCTCACTAACTGAGGAACCTGGCTGTCCACTGACCCCACATAGCCACACTAACACACTGCTGTCCTGTTTCTACAGTACACACTAACACACACTGCTGTCCTGTTTCTACAGTACACACTAACACACACTGCTGTCCTGTTTCTACAGTACACACTAACACACACTGCTGTCCTGTTTCTACAGTACACACACTGCTGTCCTGTTTCTACAGTACACACTAACACACACTGCTGTCCTGTTTCTACAGTACACACTAACACACACTGCTGTCCTGTTTCTATAGTACACACTAACACACACTGCTGTCCTGTTTCTACAGTACACACTAACACACACTGCTGTCCTGTTTCTACAGTACACACACTGCTGTCCTGTTTCTACAGTACACACTAACACACACTGCTGTCCTGTTTCTATAGTACACACTAACACACACTGCTGTCCTGTTTCTACAGTACACACTAACACACACTGCTGTCCTGTTTCTACAGTACACACTAACACACACTGCTGTCCTGTTTCTACAGTACACACTAACACACACTGCTGTCCTGTTTCTACAGTACACACACTGCTGTCCTGTTTCTACAGTACACACTAACACACACTGCTGTCCTGTTTCTACAGTACACACTAACACACACTGCTGTCCTGTTTCTACAGTACACACTAACACACACTGCTGTCCTGTTTCTACAGTACACACACTGCTGTCCTGTTTCTACAGTACACACTAACACACACTGCTGTCCTGTTTCTACAGTACACACTAACACACACTGCTGTCCTGTTTCTATAGTACACACTATCACACACTGCTGTCCTGTTTCTACAGTACACACTAACACACACTGCTGTCCTGTTTCTACAGTACACACTAACACACACTGCTGTCCTGTTTCTACAGTACACACTAACACACTGCTCTGTTCAGGGTCACACCTGAACCACACACACACACAATCACACGCACGACCACTAACACACACAACCACACTTACAGACAGTTTTCTCCTGCATGCTGGGCCCAGTGCCCATCTAATTCAGATCTGATTAGAGTCACTGGGAAGCTCTCCACCTGCACAGAGAGAGAGGTGAGAGAGAAAGACAGCGAGAGCAAGAGAGAGAGAGAGAGAGAGAGAGAGAGAGAGAGAGAGAGAGAGAGAGAGAGAGCAAGAGAAAGAGAGGAGAGAGAGCAAGAGGAGAGAGAGAGAGCAGAGAGAGAGAGCAGAGAGAGAGAGAGCAGAGAGAGAGAGCAGAGAGAGAGAGAGCAGAGAGAGAGCAGAGAGAGAGAGGAGAGGAGAGAGATCGATCGATGCCTCCTTGTCTCACCTGCCGTAGAGGACAGATACACCATGGAGAGATACCACCAAGGTCTACCTCACACGGAGAGACGTGTGAATGTATCTATATTTGTTGTGTGCATATCTTAATGTGTATTTGTTTACGTAAGTGGTGTGTGGGTATTTGTGTGGACCTGTGTGTGTGTGCGTGCGTGCGTGCGTGTGTGTGTGTGCGGATGGGTATAGCTCAGTGAGGATGGGTATAGCTCAGTGAAGATGGGTATAGCTCAGTGAGGATGGGTATGGCTCAGTGAGGATGGGTATAGCTCAGTGAGGATGGGTATAGCTCAGTGAGGATGGGTATGGCTCAGTGAGGATGGGTATAGCTCAGTGAGGATGGGTATAGCTCAGTGAGGATGGGTATAGCTCAGTGAGGATGGGTATGGCTCAGTGAGGATGGGTATAGCTCAGTGAGGATGGGTATGGCTCAGTGAGGATGGGTATAGCTCAGTGAGGATGGGTATAGCTCAGTGAGGATGGGTATGGCTCAGTGAGGATGGGTATGGCTCAGTGAGGATGGCTATAGCTCAGTGAGGATGGGTATAGCTCAGTGAGAATCAGTGAAGCTGAGGGCTAGCACATTGGACTGCAGATCAAGAGGTCCCATGCTGGTTCAAATTAAGTTCAGTATCTCAGTATCTCGTTTGTGTGCAGTGACATGTTGGTTTGTGGGTCAACAGCTCCACCTGCTGTCTAGAGATGGGATAGCACCCATCCTGCTCTCTCTCTCTCTCTCTCTCTCTCTCTCTCTCTGAGACACAGCACCCATCCTCCTCTCTCTCTCTGAGACACAGCACCCATCCTCCTCTGTATGAAACACAGCACCCATCCTCCTCTCTCTCTGAAACACAGCACCCATCCTCCTCTCTCTGAGACACAGCACCCATCCTCCTCTCTCTCTCTGAGACACAGCACCCATCCTCCTCTCTCTGAGACACAGCACCCATCCTCCTCTCTCTCTCTGAGACACAGCACCCATCCTCCTCTCTCTCTCTGAGACACAGCACCCATCCTCCTCTCTCTCTCTGAGACACAGCACCCATCCTCCTCTCTCTCTCTGAGACACTTCACCCATCCTCCTCTCTCTCTCTGAGACACAGCACCCATCCTCCTCTCTCTCTCTGAGACACAGCACCCATCCTCCTCTCTCTCTCTGAGACACAGCACCCATCTTCCTGTCTCTGAGACACAGCACCCATCCTCCTCTCTCTCTCTGAGACACAGCACCCATCCTCCTCTCTCTCTGAGACACAGCACCCATCCTCCTCTCTCTGAGCGACAGCACCCATCCTCCTCTCTGTCTGAGCGACAGGACACACTGACAGGACCTGCTGCTAGACTGTTGAGTCACCACACAGGAGAGGAGTGTGTGTGTGCGTGTGTGTGGTGTGTGTGTGCGTGTGTGTGGTGTGTGTGTGCGTGTGTGTGCGTGTGTGTGGTGTGTGTGTGCGTGTGTGTGGTGTGTGTGTGCGTGCGTGCGTGCATGTGTAACAGAAGCAGGGTGCTTTTGTTTCTGGTTCAAGGTGAACGTGATTCTGTCACGGCTACGCTAGCCAAGCTTTCATTAGCCAACCAATCACTCACACAACAATCCTGTTGGTGCACACACACGCAAAAACAGATTACATATACAGTAAGTACAGACACACACAAATATGACATACGTACACACACACACGGGCTGTGAAGATTACAATTTGGCCTTGATGGGGTCTCAAATAGGTCATTACAACCAGAGGCAATTTATCCTTCCACAATTACAACCCATTAGAAGAAACAGCCTCTCTCTCCAAGTGTGTGTGACAATGGGACATGAATGGGAGGCAGTGGTCCTGCATAACCTTCAACACACAATCCCTCTATCCTCCCATCCCCATCCCTCAATCACCCACTGAGACTAGCCATCTAAAACAAGTGCACTCGTCATCGTGAGGTTCCTACCTTTGTTGAAGAACATAGAGGCCATCTGACCCATCTCCACACGCTCCACGATGTCAAACTGATCCACTGGGCCCCCAGGCCTCTCTGGGGACAGGCACAGGGTCAGAGTGAATATATGTGTGTGTGTGTGTGTGTGGGGGGGAGGTCACTCACGGATGGACAGAATCGGCCTCGACTCCGGCCGTCCCCTGATGATGACATCATCGTCAGAGTAATCAGAGGTGGAGTCGCTGTCTTCCACCTGAAGATGGAGGATTCCAAACAGAGGAGAGAATTGATAGCATCACAACACGAAAGAGCAGTAACTTCGACTACGTTAAATATCTGTGCTTGTTGGGACAAGATGGCCGCCAACTCACCTCCTCCTGCTCTCTCCTCTTCCAGCGCAGCTGAGCATTGGCTGAAGCCATCGCCTCGATCACGAAGGTGGTGGTCATGTAGCTGAGGAGGGAACGAGAAAGGGAGGAGGAGGAGGAGAGTAGAGCGAGTAGAAGGAGGGATGGTGAAAGGGGGAGAAGGAGAGAGAGAGAGAGGGAGGGAGTGGTATAGAGAGAAGGAAAGAGATGAAGACAGAAATGAAGAGATACTGAACTTAATTTGAACCAGCATGGGACCTCTTGATCTGCAGTCCAATGTGCTAGCCCTCAGCTTCACTGATTCTCACTGAGCTATACCCATCCTCACTGAGCTATAGCCATCCCCACTGAGCTATACCCATCCTCACTGAGCTATACCCATCCTCACTGAGCTATACCCATCCTCACTGAGCCATACCCATCCTCACTGAGCCATACCCATCCTCACTGAGCTATACCCATCCTCACTGAGCTATACCCATCCTCACTGAGCTATACCCATCCTCACTGAGCCATACCCATCCTCACTGAGATATACCCATCCTCACTGAGCTATACCCATCCTCACTGAGCTATACCCATCCTCACTGAGCTATACACATCCTCACTGAGCTATACCCATCCTCACTGAGCTATACACATCCTCACTGAGCAATCCCCTTCACTTTAGAGTTAGTGCCAGGATGGGTAAACTGACCTCATGAAGGCCAGGAAGGAGATGAGTGCCAGACTGACCACCCAGCCAGCCGTGGCAAAGGCCCTGGGCATGGTCAACGCCCCAGTGCCCACGATCAGGTTGAACATGTACACTAGCCCCACCTGGAAGAACCACACAACAGAGACACACACACACACACACACACCAGAGACACAAAGGGTAAGAGTTTAGGACGGGCTCAAGAACCAGGAAGACAGAACCGGTCCAGTCATGGTGGCTCGACTGGGGACATTCTCCTCTTCATATTCATCACTGTCAGTCACCAGGGAGCCATCACTGTCCCTGAGCCACAAAAGAGACTTCATAGAACCTGGTTTAGTCTGACATGCCTCGGCAGAGAGTGGAGCTAAAGCTTTGTGGATCTCCTGGACCAATCTGCACTGCAGCTGATGAAGTAAGAGTGGACAAAGTAGACACAAATAACATGGGCTCTCTGTACAACCGCAGCTAGGCCACACAGTGTTTCTGACCTTTGCAATACATGTGTGACCGTGTCCGCACTTTTTCTGTGTCCTGCTGTTCTGTGATGACTAACTAAAATAACCACATCATTCAGGCATGTTTAGGGATAGACAGTGGGGACATTAACCTATCAATGTCAAGGGAACATTGAATCGTCCCCACCAATAATTAGCGGCAGCAAAGGGTGGTGTTAGTGACGTTCTTGACAGAAACTTCCGATAACGTCCCAGCTGATACTTACAAACGGGGAGTATGGCTCACCGCTCTCGGTGATACCACCAGCCATGGCGGGGGGTGGATGCACTCTCGCCGGTCACAATCTGAAAAGTAGAACACGCGAATATCCATCAACTACAACTTTAGCCTACTGTAGATAACTTCAATATCTGTGTGCAAATGGTCACCTACAAAACAGCAGTCAGGCACCTATCAAGCTGCTACAAATATTACACTTGGTAATTGTACCAACTGACCAAATTTTAAAAAGCAGTATCTGTCGAAAAGAGAGCAAAATACCTGGATACTTGACCAGGCTTCACATATAATTAAATTTTTGACAGATAGTATAGACTCTACTCTCTGTAGACTATTCTAGTCAAGTACTTGAGCTAGCTTGGTAGCTATACTAGTAACTAGCTACAGGGCATTTTAGCTCATGATTGCATTGATAAGCTCGCAAACAGCCACTGACTGTTACCGTTGTTGTGCATGACTAGTATACAGCTACTGTAATCTGTCTTCAATATTATCAAGTAGCTAGCTATCCGTCTAAGCTAGCAGCTGGTTAAAAAACACCTGCAGAGCGAAAAGTAAACACTTTCAACATAACAACTCACCTTCCTCCGAAATACAACTGGCTATAACCACTCAGCCAGCCAGCTAGCTGATTCGAAGTAACGGCTATCCAAAATGGCATATGTCCAGTCTTGATTGACTGGTACCAGAGGTTTTTGTGGGGAAATAGGCAAAAGAGAAAATAAGTTGCTTCTGACTTGTGAAGTGGCTCCTTGGCTACTTCGAATGTGCTAAAGCGGCTAGCACTAGCTAATGTTTGTTGCACTCAGTTTTGTACCACAGGACATTCCCGATAAACAATGAACCCAAACTATAACTGCCGTCTTCTTCGTTGTGCTCAATCATTTATCTTTCTGATATGGTGGTTCAAATAGGTACATTCTCCGCTTCACGTTTACAAAGTCCGTTAATATAAAATATTTGTCCTTGGCTTACCTACACCTTATACAAATCTAGAACTGAGTCGGTCACGTGACGCAATATTTTATTGTGTTTTGCATTCGAACAGGCCTAATGGGTATAGCCAGTCATGTGACCGAAAGAGGCGTTATCAGAGAGAGCAAGTCATATGACATTTGAATCGAAATTGCAAGCTGTCAAACTGAGCACACTACTCCTCTCTCTTTATCACGCGATTCATTTCCTCTTCTTTGGAACTTACTGATCCCACAGTAACGATTATTATAACTTGAAATTAAATTGATCGCTTAACAATGAGTCGAATAATTACATTTAGATTTAGTCATTTAGCAGACGCTTTTATCAAATCGACTTACAAGAGATAGCTTTACAAAAAGTCCATAGGTCAATGATCATAAACGAGATAGCCCCAAAAACATTGCGGGTAACCAAAACATGAAGCAAACATTGTGAAACGCAAATAAGTGCCAATGGGTGGAACCAGAAGCGCATGTAGTTGAACAATGATGGTCGAAAGTGTTATAGTAAGCAATTAAGTTTGGCCTGGTTTGGGTGAAAGTGGCCTGGGTTTTTTAGGTGAAAGTGGCCGGGGTTATTCGGGTGAAAGTGGCCTGGTTAGTAAATGTGTTCCCGAAAATCATCGTGGAACCAACTTGCAGTAAATGAAAACAAGAAAACGTCAAAATTAAGTTTGTCAGTTTTATTTGCAGTATAAAATATTATTGCACAATACGGTCTACAATATTACAGCACATACTACTCCATGCGTAACTGTGCTACAAAGGTAATAGTTTCTCGGAGCAGATTGTAGTAGCTTGATGAGAATCCGATTTTTTTTTACTGTTTTTTCCTGCTGCCTTCTGCCTTGCTCCGTGGTAGCTTTGTAAACTAACTTACATTTGTTGTGCGTGAAGTAGGAAGAACAGATATTTGTGTAAAAAATATAAGGAGTGAAAGTAAAAAGTTGTCAGAAAATAAATATTGAAGTAAAGTACTCATAATAGAAAAAATCTACTTAAGTACAGTACAATTCCCATCCTTCCCGAGTCGGTTGTGCCAACCCAGACCCAGCGTCATTCTAACCTCGTAGAAAAACATCTGCAAGATATGACACACAACTTATGACAACTCCACAAGAAAGACTGAAAAGCACAAAAGGACTGTAAACCAACATGTTTAGAGAAACCACTGAACATTTACATATATGAAGAAGACCACTGTGCTGAAGAAGTAAGAGCAGAAGTAGGCCTTGTCGATGCCTCTGGCCACCCTCCCCCAGTACCCAGGTTCCCTGTGGTCTCCTGCCCCTTCGGTTACCTTCCTCCGGTCATCAGATCTCTCCTCCAGCGGCACCTCTTCCACCTCCTCCAGATGGGGGTTCCTCTCCTGTGCTGTTCCCCCAGTAGCTGAGCTCAGTATCTGGGGGTCCTCATTCACCCCGCTGGAGTCCTGGCTCCCCTTGCTGTCCAGGTCTCCTAAGAAGCCCACCAGAATGGACTCCAGCAGGCTAAAACCCACCATGAAGAATATTGAGCTGCAGTGAAGAGCTGGGGGCACAGGCACAGATAACAGTCACCAAACCACAGAACAAGCTCAGATTAAATTTTAAAATTCAGATTCATATTTAATTTATCACATGAAGTCCGCTGTACTTTCTGGGCCCTGTTTAAGGTTTGTGTTTCATTGCCTATGACAGGGTGACCATTTTAGGCTTGACCTCTGACCTATGAGTGGCAGCTTGTCGCCTGTGGAGGGCAGGATGTCGTTGAGGATGAGCAGCAGGACAGAGATGGAGAGCAGGATGGTGATCTTGAAGCTCAGCTTCTCCCCCCGGGTCTGGTTGATGAAGAAGGAGGCCAGGTCCAGAACCAGGAACAAGAAGATGGGCAAGGCCAGGTTGAGGATGTACAGCACAGGTCTCCTTTGAATGTGGATCTGACACACATAGAGGGAGGAATGGGTGTCAGATGGCTGAGTGGTTAGGGAATCGGTACTAAACAGATGGTTGCCGGTTCGAGTCCCGGCTGTGCAAAATGAAGTTGTGCCCTTGGGCAAAGGCACTTAACCCTACTTGTCTCCCTGTACTTACTGTAAGTCGCTCTGGATAAGAGCGTCTGTTAGATGTCAATGTAATGGATGGAGGGCAGGGGACGGGTACAGCTCAGTGGTCGAGTATTTGACCACAGATCTAGAGATTGCAGGTTTATCACTTTGGATAATATAGTCTGCTAAATGAATGCATAATAGATAGGGATAGATATAGATATAACTTGGATTCAAACTGTCAGAGAGCTGTTTGGGTCCACATGAATGTGAGTACTCTATATTACAGGTGTCTGTTGTCAATATCACTTGTCCTCTCTGGAGTTCAGACCCTGGTTCGAATCATGCAGTTAACTGACTCACCGACTGACCAGTGGCATCAGATGTGATGGGACAAACGGGCAGTATTCATACAGATTGAGTTTACTACTTCAACTTGATTATGTGGGGAAAGTAGAGGTACTGTAACATGACTAAAGAATGCATTATTATCTGTCAGTATCAAAGTAGACTGTCTACCTTGTATTCTAGCTGACTCCAAGACGCATTATGCATTGTATAGTTCTTCTTAGTGGTTTCTATGAACAGGAAGTCCCATTCCCCTTGATTTAAGTTATTCCTGGTGAAGTTGGTTTTGGAATCTTCTGTGGTCAAGGATCCTAAGGTGATGTCATCTACGGACAGAGATTGAATATCAGATACCAGATGGGTAATGCTAGTTTTTACCAGCTTACTTACTTCCTTCAAAATAATGTACATTTTAAAAACCTTCAAAGGTTTAGTTCACTAAAGCACCAAGTTACCACTGTTGTCATATTGCGGCCAGGGCAAAATATACAAAATAAAACTACAAGCCCCAGACAAATGACAGATAGGGACACTCTATCAGGTTGCCCATCACTGTAGTCCATTTCCCCCTACCCGGACTCAAGAGTGAGAAGAAGGTGACAGTGCAGATCTGGTGGTCCAGGGGGAACTTGTACATGTCCATGCCACAGCTGGTGGTTAGCTTCTTCCGGTCCACCACATGGACCCGGCCGGGGGACAGCTGTGCGTGTTGGCTGGGTGTGGTGCTGCCGGTGTCAGAAATGCTGCGCAGGAGTGCATGCACACAGAAATCCACATCTGGAACGTCTTTACTTTCACATCTTACTTTTTTTCCTTTCACCAGTCAGGCTTTTTTATTCAAAGTTACGTACAAATAGGGCATATCAAAAGTACAGCAAAAGATCAAGGATCAGAAATGCGTAGCTCTAATAGTATGTTGGTCGGCTAGATAAGTTGCATTTTATTGAATATATTGTGTATTCTTTGGAAATCCTTGATTTCTCCCACACATATCTCATATTGCAAAAACCAAAAAGTCCTTTGTCGATCATTATTCTAACCTCTCAGAATAACATCCACGAGACACATGACTTGATGATTTAAGAAAGAAAATCACAAAAAGACTTAAGGCCTTTCCATCATGTAAAAGCACCTGGTTTCCTCTAACCATACACTAAGCATTGTATGCACAGATCACAGTTTGTCGACATGTTTGTTTGTTCATTGTTGAAAACAATCGAGTGATAAAAAGAACGAGACGATAGTAGGACCCAGATGAGCGAACAGGGAGATGAGAGAGAAGGAATGAGAGAGGATGACAGGATGGGCAGACCGAGGGAGGAAAGAGAGAGAAGGAATGAGAGAGGATGACAGGATGGGCAGACCAAGGGAGGAAAGAGAGAGAAGGAATGAGAGAGGATGACAGGATGGGCAGACCAAGGGAGGAAAGAGAGAGAAGGAATGAGAGAGGATGACAGGATGGGCAGACCAAGGGAGGAAAGAGAGAGAAGGAATGAGAGAGGATGACAAGATGGGCAGACCAAGGGAGGAAAGAGAGAGAAGGAATGAGAGAGGATGACGGGATGGGCAGACCAAGGGAGGAAAGAGAGAGAAGGAATGAGAGAGGATGACAGGATGGGCAGACCAAGGGAGGAAAGAGAGAGAAGGAATGAGAGAGGATGACAGGATGAGCAGACCAAGGGAGGAAAGAGAGAGAAGGAATGAGAGAGGATGACAGGATGGGCAGACCAAGGGAGGAAAGACAACAGGGAGATGAGAGAGAAGGAATGAGAGAGGATGGTAGGATAAAGAAAAAAAAAAAGTTATTGAAAGACGAAAGACGTGTGTATAGTACAGCTCATAGTCATATACTGCATGGCCAAAGGTCGCAGGTTCAAATCCCTGTGTTCTGTACAATGCCATAGAAGCGACTAGTATTTAGCATGATTGTGTGCCAAAAGTATTTGCTAAATGAATGCATAATGATTACAGTATTATGCAAAGGGCAATGAAGATAGGTTTAGGAAGAGATATAGATGGTTCTTACTCCTCGTGGATGACTATGTCCGGTTTCCAGAGCTTTTCTCTAGGGACTTGGATGGAGCGCTTGCCACAGAACTCCTTCGGATCCCAAGAGATGAACTCATTGTTCCAACTCTGTTAAAAATAGGAAAACTCAATCAATCCATCCATCACTCACCTGTCTATCCATCAATACATTCACTCATTTATCCATCCAGCCAGTCACCGTGCATCCATCCATAATTCACTCAAACATTTATCTATCATCTATTCATCCCTCAATCCACATTATCATTCACCCTTCCATTCCTGTCAAATTTATTTTTAGAATTTTCTCATTCACATATTTTTGTCAATACACATATTTCTCAATAACTCAAGTGCCTGCAGCAGCAGTGATCAGAGACTGAATGAGGACTTTATACTCACTATGAGGGTCTCGATGGAGCAGGTGAAGGTTTGGCTCTTTGCATTCTGTCGGAGGAAATGTAAAGGTGCACAACAGAAGCGAGTGAAGACATTAGAAGCAGGGATTTTTAGACATGATCAGAACCAGTTTTTTTTTACAGTTTTAGAACTGCCATGTGCCACTGTCACGTTACAGCCATCAACGTTCACAGGGTGGTCGACAGTATTTACGTAAGACAAGGAACTCTCATGTTCTAACATTTCTAATCTATCAGGGGAATAATGAATATCTAAGCTCTATGCCACTAATGCCAAGACGAAGTCTCAGGTTGGGTTTCCCAGGCAAAGAGCACCGCCAATATTGAGTTTGTATGCGTCCCAAAAAATCATGCTAAATCCTAATCGATTCTTCTGATTGACAGCACCCTGTGGTTTCAGGACATTTGGACAACCTGTGATATACAGCTGAAGGTTCTCACCACGTCCTGGAGAACCTGTGATGTACAACTGAAGGTTCTCACCACTTCCAGGATTCCTGAGAGGAACAAGTCCACCTCCACGTGGGTGCGTGTGGTCAAGTTCCGCACGGGCCTGATGTGAGCCATTAAATCATTCTTCTCCGTCAGATTCAGCTTTTCCAGGAGAGCGACATAGCTGCAGCTGTTATCACTGGAAACATCACATACTGACAGGCACAGTCAGTCAGACATACAGACAGACAGTCACAGACAGACAGATGATAAAGACAGACAGTAGAGCAGTAGAAGGATGAACAACCAAGGTGGGCAGAGGAGGAGGTAGTGACCCCGATCCGCCCCCCCCCCCACACACACACACACACACACACACACACACACACACACACACACACACACACACACACACACACACACACACACACACACACACACACACACACACACACACACACAGCTCACCCATCAGAGCCAGCCAGAGCAGCAGCCCTCCAGCCATCATGGTTCCTCGTCGGAGGTCCCGCTCCCGACTGAGGAAGACCTCAGATGTGGCCGTGTATCCCTGGATGTAGCGTCAGCGTCACACCGAAGACGACCAATCAGAAGCCAGTCTGCTTCACTCCCGGCGCTCGCCAGAGATATTGATCAGTATCGCTCACTGGTGACGGCAGATCGGGTTGCAGGTTCAATTGTTCCTCTGTGTCTCTGTGGATGATGCTGGGTAAACACCCGTTTGTTGTCTCTCGAGGCCGAGGCCTGGGGAGGTTTGTGATGAACAAAGTGTTTTGTCCGTCTCTTCGTAAACGGAGTGACTAAGTTCAGTTGAGTGATGGATTTTAATAAGTATTAACTATCTGCAGCTTTGGGAGACAAAACCAGACCTCTGACAATGAATGAATGAATGACAACACAACACCAGGCTTAGGTCTCAATCATGTCTCATTAGGTCTTGTAGAGCATGTTCCCAGCTGAGGAACAGAGGTCTTGGGATGTTGGCCTGATGGCAGGAGGAGGAGCAGCAGTGGTTTGTCAGTCAGCTGAGAGGAGAGGAAGAGAACACCAAACATTATTGTTTGGTGTTCTCTTCCTGACAGAAGCAGAAATGGTCTGTTGCATGATCATGTGCATCTGAGAGCCCCTCTTTATAGTGGACACAGAGTAACACACAGACATAAGAAGCAACTGCTGGTTGGTAGAAAAAAAGAGAACTGATAAATACAAAAATGCAGTCCTTTGTGTGTCAGGTCATGTTTGCTCCTGACATTCTCTTTCCTTGCCTACATTCTGGAGTTATGGTTTAAATACCAAATTCCAAGTCTGTAATAGTATGTTGATCAATATAGGAATGTGAATACAAATATACAATAATATGACTACAGCAATAGATAGTATAATTTCAGATACTAAAAAGTAAGACCGTGTTTTTTTTCCACCCTGTTTTAATTCAAATGTTTTTTAATGTCTTGTAAACGATCATCACAAATTCACACACAAAGATTATTTTTTTGGACACACTTACAATTATATGCGTGTGCATATAAGAATACATATATGTGTAGATTTCATTTCAAGCCCATAATGTAGTTATTGCATCCACATGATAAAGAGAAAACCGTGGAACACAATAATGAAAAGGATGTAAATGCAGAAGTAGGCGGTATCTATGCGGCTGGCCACTCTCTCCCAGTACCCCGGCTTCCCGTGGTCTCCAGCCCCCGCAGCAGAGGTCACCTCCAGTCTGATCCTCCACACCTCCTCCAGAGCCAGCTGGAGCAGTCGGGGGTCACTCAGCCCCTGCATTCCCTCGCCTGGAGCCCTCTGCTCTGGGCTGGCCTCTGCCGGCACCCCCTTCTCAGCCTCGTTCTCTGGAGGACCTGGGAACATCAAAACATTCTGTTGAAGAGGAAGTCTTGCCAACCCAGGACCAAGTGACATGTCCATACCCATGTATTGTTTCTACACGTAAATGAACACGAATCGCAGACATCACTTGTGTTTACTGGACCGAGAAGAGGAGAGGAGAGGAGGGAAGAGGAGAGGGGAGGGGAGGGGAAAGGGGAGGGGAGAGGAGGGTAGGGGAGGGGAAAGGGGAGGGGAAAGGGGAGGGGAGAGGAGGGTAGGGGAGGATAGACTGTGAGCGCTCGTGCAACGAAAGTAGCAGACATCTTTTATGACACCACACATGGGCTCACTTGATTGGACGCTGGCGCGGGTTTGACCCCCGCCTTCCTTCCTGTCCAGGTCCATCAGGAAGCCCACCAGCAGGGTCACCAGCAGGTTGAGGCCCACCAAGGTGAACACCACCACGCAGTAGGAGGCTGGACAAACAAAAACTTTGCATTACGTCAGTTCTTTCCTGGGTCGGCCATTTTGGTTTGATTTTTTTAAGCTTGACCTCTGACCTATGAGAGGCAGCTTGTTAGCGGTGGAGGGCAGGATGTCGTTGAATAAGAGCAGCAGGACAGAAATGGAGAGCAGGATGGTGATCTTAAAGCTCAGCTTCTCCCCACTGGCCTGGTTGATGAAGAAGGAAGCCAGGTCCAGAACCAGGAAGGACAATAGAGGAATCAGGAAATTCAGCACGTACAACATCGGGCTTCTTTTAATAGTTATCTGGAGGAAGGAAGAAGGGAAGGAGGGAAGTAAGGAAGGAAGGAGCAGTGAGGTATTTAAACTCAATTGTGTGAAGGGTCCCTACACTGGGATTGTTCATCGTTAACATCACCTACTTCTCCACAAACCTTTTACTTTTTTAGGCTTTTTTGTTGTTGTTGTTTAAATACATCTAGCTCTAGGTCCAAGCTGCTCTGTAGGTACCTTGAATTTTAGTATGTCCCAGGAACAATTCTGGTAGATCACCTTGTCCTTAGTGGTGTTGATGTTCACCAGACTCCATTCTCCCTGGTTGTTCAATACCTCACGAGAAAACTGGTTCAGATACTCGGATGTGGACCACTGCTTGATCACTATCGCTGCATCTGCAGAGGTGGTGTTGAAGGGAATTGAGTGTAAATGTGTGTGCGTGTTTGTGTGTGTGTTTGGGTATGTGTCCGTGGGATTGTTGTGTGTGTATATGTGTGCGTGTGTGCGTGTGCGTGAGAGAGAGTGTGTGTGTGTGGGTACACACACAGCACATGAAGCATGTGTATCTCCCAGCCAAGCGTACCGCAGTGGGAGATGGAGGTGACGGTTATTTGACAAGTCTGAGTGTCGAAGGGGAACTTATACAGATCCATGTTGCAGGTGGTCGTCAGTCTTAAGGAATCCTTCACAGTCACAATCCCATTTGAGTACAAGATGGCATAGGGGCCTTTTGTGATGCTGTCTGTGCTGGAGATACTGGGAGGGGGGGAGGGGGAGGGAGAGGATGAGTGGGGGAGGTGGTGGTGGTGGGAGGGGGTTTGGAGGGTAAGATGGGTTGGGGAGAGCAGAGTGAGGGGGTGGAGGTGGTGAGTGGGGTGGAGGTTAGGGGGGTGAGAGGGGTGGGGGATAGGGGCGTGAGAGGGGTGGAGGTTAGGGGGGTGAGAGGAGTGGGGGATAGGGGCGTGAGAGGGGTGGGGGTGAGTTGGGGAGACAAATGTATAATTTTACTGTTGAATAACAAGCAATCACATCTTCAATCTCAATCCAGGCAATGAGTACTATCACAGGATGCTGCAGGGAATGGTGTCACTTCACTGACAAAGAGATTTGATTTATTACCTTTATTAATTTAGCAGCCACACACAAGGCCATTTATGAGTTACCTATTGTAGGTATTGTTGCAGATCTCATCTCTCAGCCAATCGTTTTTTTAAGATGGTTAAAAAAACAGGCATCAGAAAAGAGTAAATATATATTTTGTAACTTGAGATCACTGTCCGGGATACTAAACCTGAACTGAGGTTTTGAGTAAACATGGCATGATGTTCTGTGGCACAGACAATGAGCTGGTGGCATGGCTCCTATGACAAATCAAACAACCTTAACAATGATATCACTGTGGGTAAAGGTCAGCTATGACATCCAGTATGAACCTCAAACCATTCTAATGCCTCCAGATGTACATTTAGTCTCTAATCACAGTGGTGTCATGAGTGATGCTTGACAGAACCTGTTCACAAAATCACAGAAGACTCTCCTGTTTAGTGACCTGTCATTCAACACACTCATCCACTCACACAAACAACATTTATATTTTCTATATTTTCAGTGTGACACCTGAAACCTGAACCTTTGACCATACGAAAGTGATCTGGTGTGATAATTGTACTGTCTTTAAAGTGTGGTGGCTCAGTAGTACAGCATTTCACCACTGATCATAAGATCAATGGTTCAAATCTATCCACCCCTCACACACACGCATATGTTTTCCAAAAGAATACGTGATCGTTGTCACATTATTCATTAGAAATAGTACCTACTCTTCTTGCATGTTGATGTCTGGGGTCCAGAGCTTCTTCCTGGGCACAGTCAACTTGTCTATCCCACAGAAGTCACTCTCGTTCCAGGATAAGAACTCGTTCAACCACCCCTGTGTGGAGAAAGACAACGGCTATTGAATGGAAATGAAAACGGTTGGCTGCTGTGTTTCAAACTGAGAATCCCATTATCCCATTATCTCTCTCTTCTGTGAATATCGTGAACAAGCATCACCTCAGTATGTCAGTCATTAGTTTTAAGGGGTTTATAAAGCTGGATATTTGACAGGTATTCATTGATAAGTATTGACTGATTGCTATTGTTGGCGTTGATAAACATTATTACCATGTTGCTCCATGCCTGACAAGTTAGAGTTTGAGACTTCTCATCCTGCACACAAAACAGATTCAAGGCGGCGTTAGATGAGAGTGAATACAGGTGTGAATGTGTTTACTTACACTGCTTCACCAAGACGTCCTCAACCAGTACAACACTTCAATTAACACACAACCACTAACACCACAGCACACATGACAAAAATCCTGGCCTCAATCCTATAGGACCGCTGAGTCACACAACAGGACCAGGAAGTGCAGAGATCCTAACAGGAAGTGACAGGGACACACCACGTACCACATTCAGAATGCTGTACACATACAAGTCCTTATTCACTTCAGTGGGAGACGTCCAGTTCACAACAGGACGGACGTTAGCCAGAACCTGGTTGGTGTCCAGAAGATTCAGGTGTTCCAACAGGTGTGAGTAAGAGCAGTTTGTCTCACTCACACTAGAGACCTCCGTCACTGAGAAGAGAAGAGCGTTCCATTCTAGAACATATACATTCTGGAACATTCTCATTCGAGAACGCTTAAAACTTAAAGGGGGCATGGGTATAGTTCAGTAGACCATTTGATTACAGATTACAAGGTTGCAGATTCAAATACCCCCCCTTGTTTATTACCCTGGATTTGTGATCTGCTCAACAAATACATCTACAAATCAGGAATCAATTGCAGTCTTTTGCATTTTACTGTAGTCTACTGTAGTGTCATATATTAAACTGTAGTCTGGTGTATTGTATAACGTTCTACTGTTGTCTATTGTAGTTAAATGTAGTGTATTACACTTTCTAAGTCAGCTGCCCCCTCTGTGTAACTGTGTAACTCACCCATCAGGAGAGAGAGGAGTGTCAGGACGCTGGGAGAAGACATGGTGAAGTCCTGAGGCAATCTGGCTCTCTGAGCACAGACACACTTCCAAGACCTGCCATATATCTGTGACACACAACTTGTGTGTGTCAGAGAGAGGGAGAGAGAGAGTAAGAGTGTGTGTGTCAGAGAGAGGGAGAGCGTAACTGGGTGTGTGATAGTGTTTGTTAAACTCTCTTTTTGAATTGAACAAGGGGAGGTGATAATCAGTATTTAAGTCAACAGATAGAGATGTAGGCATCTGTTTGTCTACATCTTTTGTGACTTTTGTGACTGAGGCCGGGTGTTTGGAAACTTAATACAGTACATCCATCTGTCTCCTTCCTTCCTCTCACTCATATGCACTATTTGTACATCGCTTCAGATAAATGACAAACTAATACAATTTGATTAATAATAATCTGCTTCGCTTAGCTGAAGATATGTCAACGTCTGTGAGCTATTGCTAAAATATCCCTAGGTACGATCACATATCCTGCGTCATATACAGACAGGCTTAGTTTATTGGTGATACATTTGTCAAGCAGTGCATGGGTGCTATATGTATCCCCAGTCCTAATGATCCATCCCTCCAATGGGATCTCACCTGTCCACTTACATCAGAATCAGATTAACAAGGGTTCCCATGTTACTCACATACAGACCACAACTCCAGCTGGTCTCTGGACTGAAAATACCATGTCAAACTCTAACAGGATTCTCTAACAGTAGTATGTCTGTAAGCTCACTTAAAACACTTCTACTGTAGTTATGAGGAGCAGGTGACATGCGTGTATTTGAAGAACAAAAAAAACACTTCTGAAGAAAGATCCAGTAAGAATGATTCTTTTTTTATTTATTCCAAGTCTACTGCAATTTTATAAATCAACTAATTTGGCAAAGAAGCTCTATTACAATCCAATGTTATTTCCTAGTTGTGTCTGTGGTCATGTGTCTGTGGTCAGTGGGCAGTGTCTGTGGTCAACAGGAAGGGTTTGAAGCAGTAGAAGGAGATGTCTCCGTGGTCGACCACAGCGAAGGTAACAGGAACACCTCCGCTCTGCTCCGTCAGCTGCTCCACCCCCCTGAGGTCAGGTACCGGCCCTGCGAAGCTGCACAGCAACACAACACCACACAGTCACAGCCAGGGCACATACTGACATCATACTGTACACTAACATACAGCTACACACATGGGGTTTTTCAGATTATACTATATTTCTAGGAGAGGTCAGTCATTTTAGCTTTGGGGGCTGGACTGGACTACAATGGTTATATCCACCTGTAATAAACGCTTTGCAGCGAGGCGTGTGTGTGCGCGTGTGCGTGTGTGTCCTGACCTGCAGACACACATGCGAGAGTAAGGCCTCCCTGGACTGCTCTTCCTGAACTCAGCCACGGTGTCCGGCTGGTAGACATCGAAACACAGCCTCCAGCCCTCCGAACCCTGCTCCCTGGACACACACACACACCACTGACTCACCACATGCATATGCACCTGATCTACACCCACACACACCACCCTGCAGACAAACGCTCCACCTCTACACACAACAATCTGCTATAGGGCCTGAATCAGCCATTCACATCATTGTGGTTTCATATTTACATAAAATGCAGTGTTGACAGAGACACAGAGGGAGAGCGAAAGAAAGAAGGATAGAAAGAGACAATGAGAGGCAGAGAAGGAGAGAGAAGGAGAGGGAGGGAGGGACAGAAAGACTGGAGAAAGTGAGAAGGAATGAGAGATTAAGTGAGAGAAAGAGCTGGGCTGTACCTGGAGGTTCCATCTGTTAGTCTATAAGGTTTGATGACACTGATCTTGTCCAGCAACTCACCTGTAACACAGCAGGGGGGGTGGGGGGGGGGGGGGGGGCGTGGCGAGGCACACAGGACAGAACGTTTCCACCAGTGTTCTAGAACATTCTGAAAGCGGATCATTCCAACCCACACTGATGTTGTGCTACCCACACACGCACGCGCACACACACGCACGCACGCACACACACACACACCTCCTCCCATACGAGTAAACAGAGATCTTTTAACATAGCTCATTGTAGATGTATACACTATAATTAACCTCGGTATGTGTACTGACTATGCTCTGCATTTGTGTGCTGTAGATGGTGAATGAAGGCAGCATCTCAGACTCAATTATACAAACACAACAAAACAAACCGGTCAGTTATCGGTCAGAGGGTGGAGTTCGTACCACAGGAGGTGGGGTGTCGGGGGTCGTGGAGGGGCGTGACCTTCCCTTCCCACAGGTGGGCGGGTCTATCCTTGTGGCTCCGCCCCTTCCGCTGGGCCAGCAGCTGCCGGTACTCTGACCAGTTCCGGCAGCATCGCACCTCGCGGTCCTCGTTGACGTCCCTCCGGTAGCGGTCGCGCTCCCGCTCTCGTTCCCTCTCGCCACGGGACATGTGCACCTGGCGCAGGCTGAGCCTCCGCAGCCAGGGGGCCACGTGGCAAGGCCCCACGGCCAGGGCCCCCGGGAGCAGACTGGGCTCTGGGGAGGGGAGGCTGCAGGGGAGGTCCCTCCTGGAGCCCAGGTCTGGGAAGGAGATGGAGTCCCAGCGAGGAGGAGCAGAGGAGGAGGAGGAGGCTTGGGGCTGGGGCTGGGGGAGAGGCAGGTTTGGGGCAGGGTGTGAGTGAGGCCCTGCCTGGTCTGGGTCCTCACCTGCCCACCAGGACCGACCCATGCCAGCCTCAGTCAGGCCGGGGGTGCCCGGCGACGTCGCCATGGTGACGTCGCCGGGTCGAGTGGCTGTGTGACGTGAGGGAGAGTCAGGAGAAAAGGAGGCAGTTCCTTCCTCTTTTTTCCTCTCGGTTTCCTCTTCCTCTCCTCTCTCCTCCATCCTGTCATTCCTCTCTTTCTCCCTTCTGTCTTCTCGTTCCACCTGGTCCCTTCTCTCACTCCTCTCTCCGTCATCCCTCTCTTTCCTATCCTCCGACGTAGAGCCCTGCTGGGCCTCTGGGATCCTGCAATAGAAGCAGACATAGTTACAAAAGGTAGACCCACATCCATTAACACACATTCACAAAGCCCACATCCACTAACACACATCCAGAACCACCATCAGTTTCCAGTAGTTTGGTTAGGATGATCGTATTGGTCGCTCATTAGCCTATCAGCTATCTGCCTTTCGATGCTGGCCCTGTCAATGCCCCCAATGCAGGTCCACACCACTATCACCCTCTGCTGGATAACATGCAAGCAGCTGCCCCCTCACTGCCTCTGCTTACCCTGCGAGGAAGCTGGATTCATCTAGCCAGGCTTCAAATTACGCCTTGAGGCCAAACAGTGGTTTTAACCAATCAGTGTCCTTTAAGGAACTAGGTAGAATGTAACTGACCAACGGATGACAAATGGTGTTGACTATGAATGAGCAGAATGTTCCGGAAGAAGTTGTAGATCACCTGGGGGGAGGGGAGGGGCTGCGTTTTCTTTTGACGTGTCTTCCTCCTCGTTCACGTGACACAGGCAGGTTCAGCTGTCTCTCGTACTGGGACGCCACCAGACTGAGGAGGGAGAGAGAGCCGCGTTTAGCACACCACCTAGTTACACATCCACCACAGTAGACATTCCAGTTAGTATTTACGCTGTGTTCACACCAAAAGCGAAGCGAATCATTTGCGCGAATGTAGCAAATTTTCGCTTTGCGTTCATTTGTGTTTATTTGCACAAATCGCTGGGAGCCAAATGTGCGAATATAACCCAGTTAGTACTTAGTGTACAACCCAGTTAGTACTTAGTGTACATCAGTACCTGATGTCAAACCTGTTGACCACGTAGCCCAGTCTTTTCAGATGTCCAAACACCTGTTAGGAGTAGGACACACAGACAGCTCATACAGTAGGACACACAGACAGTAGGACACACAGACAGCTTAGACAGTAGGACACACAGACAGTAGGACACACAGACAGTAGGACACACAGACAGTAGGACACACAGACAGCTTAGACAGTAGGACACACAGACAGTAGGACACACAGACAGTAGGACACACAGACAGCTTAGACAGTAGGACACACAGACAGTAGGACACACAGACAGCTTAGACAGTAGGACACACAGACAGTAGGACACACAGACAGCTTAGACAGTAGGACACACAGACAGTAGGACACACAGACAGTTTAGACAGTAGGACACACAGACAGTAGGACACACAGACAGCTTAGACAGTAGGACACACAGACAGTAGGACACACAGACAGTAGGACACACAGACAGTAGGACACACAGTCAGCTCAGACAGTAGGACACAGACAGTAGGACACAGACAGTAGGACACACAGAGAGTTCAGCTCAGACAGTTTCAGACGTTACACAGAGGCTGTTTAGAAAAAGGGCCCATGTCTGAAATCTGTAAATCACTCAGAGTTGGACCGCTGGTGATGAAATAGCTGGTGTTGCATTGACGTAAAACTGTATATCTGTACGGTTTGTGCCGTCCTGCCAGTAAAGTCCTTCTGTCCTACCTGGTAGGCCTACTATCCTACCTGGTCCTGCCTTACCTGGTCCCATACTGTGGTAACTGGTCCTATACTGTCCTACCTGGTAGGCCTACTATCCTACCTGGTCCTGCCTTACCTGTTCCTGTCCTAGTCTTACCTGGTACTATCCTACCTGGTCCTGTCTCACCTGGTCCTGTCTCACCTGGTCCTGTCTCACCTGGTCCTGTCTCACCTGGTACTGCTGAAGGCTCACAGTCCTGGAGGACAGGAATCTCTCATAGGCTTCCTGGATCGACAGGGGCAGCTCTCTGTAGAACACCTGCAGGTTGCCCTGGTGACAAACACACCCAGTACCGTACATGTCACTACACTGTACACTCCCTTACACAGTGGATAGTCACTCTCTGGTTTACTGTCGGAGTCATACTCACACACTCCATGAGGTAGAGAGCTTCCTCGGGGTGGAGACACTGCTTACCCCGAGCAGAGAAGCCCATGGTCTGCCAGAACTTCCCCTGGAGCCGAGCAGAGAAACTCAGGTTAGGACAGAACCAGGTGGGGCAGGGAGAGAGGGGACAGGAGAGGGGGGGACAGGACAGGGGGACAGGAGAGGGGGACAGGAGAGGGGGGGATGGGGGGACAGGAGAGGGGGGAGAGGGGGACAGGAGAGGGGGGGAGAGGGGGACAGGAGAGGGGGACAGGAGAGGGGGACAGGAGAGGGGGGAGAGGGGGACAGGACAGGGGGACAGGACAGGGGGGGATGGGGGGACAGGAGAGGGGGGGAGAGGGGGACAGGAGAGGGGGGAGAGGGGGACAGGAGAGGGGGGGACAGGACAGGGGGACAGGAGAGGGGGACAGGAGAGGGGGGGATGGGGGGACAGGAGAGGGGGGGAGAGGGGGACAGGAGAGGGGGGAGAGGGGGACAGGAGAGGGGGGAGAGGGGGACAGGAGAGGGGGGGAGAGGGGGACAGGAGAGGGGGGGACAGGACAGGGGGACAGGAGAGGGGGACAGGAGAGGGGGGGATGGGGGGACAGGAGAGGGGGACAGGACAGGGGGACAGGACAGGGGGGGATGGGGGGACAGGAGAGGGGGGAGAGGGGGACAGGAGAGGGGGGGAGAGGGGGACAGGAGAGGGGGGGAGAGGGGGACAGGAGAGGGGGACAGGAGAGGGGGACAGGAGAGGGGGGGAGAGGGGGACAGGACAGGGGGACAGGACAGGGGGGGATGGGGGGACAGGAGAGGGGGGAGAGGGGGACAGGAGAGGGGGGGAGAGGGGGACAGGAGAGGGGGGGAGAGGGGGACAGGAGAGGGGGGGAGAGGGGGACAGGAGAGGGGGGGAGAGGGGGACAGGAGAGGGGGGGAGAGGGGGACAGGAGAGGGGGGGAGAGGGGGACAGGAGAGGGGGACAGGACAGGGGGGGATGGGGGACAGGAGAGGGGGGGAGGGGGGAGAGGGGGACAGGAGAGGGGGGAGAGGGGGACAGGAGAGGGGGACAGGAGAGGGGGGGAGAGGGGGACAGGAGAGGGGGGGAGAGGGGGACAGGAGAGGGGGACAGGACAGGGGGGGAGAGGGGGACAGGACAGGGGGGATGGGGGGACAGGACAGGGGGGGATGGGGGGACAGGGCAGGGGGGGATGGGGGGACAAGGGCAGGAAAGCACAGGACAGTACCAGGCTGGACGGGACTTGATGAGCTGCAGCCTTGGTCTCAGACAGACGTATCGGAAATGACTTACAGCTGGTGACTGCAGCTCCACAACCCTCTCACTGGGGATCCATACAGCCTTCACCAGGTTGCCTCTGAAACAGCGAGGAGACGGGTTAGGTGATATCCCCAACCCTGGGTAAAACCAGATGCCCGGGTCTCAAAAACGGTAACTTTCCAATCCAGCAGAAAATTTCAAAATGGTTTTAATCTATTTTTACCTGTGTGTGTGTGTGTGCGTGTATGTGTGTGTACGAGTGTGTGTGTGTGTGTGTGTGTGTGTGTGTACGAGTGTGTGTGTGTACGAGTGTGTGTGTGTGTGTACGTCTCCTACACACTCACAGTCTTTCCACTCTCTCCTCTGACACCAGGCTCCAGTGCTCATCCAGACTCTGCTGCAGCCGTTCTCGCTGTTTTCGGGAGTCGCTCGGTAGAAACTCCTTCTGTCCTCTCACCGGGATCTTGTGACTTCTGGACCGGGCAGCGAACAGCTCCGACGGGCTGGAGACACGTCCAAGAACAGTAATGTAACTGCTAGTAACTTACTGCACTGTACTTACTGTATACCAACACCGAAAAAGAGAGCTACCAGTTGTCTTGCTGTGTTGGGAGTTACAGATACGTTAGCTAGCTAACTAGATTAGCCCACGTGCATTAGTAAACAGTTCAAATGTCTAACAACTGTCTGTACCAAAACAGCAAAAAATTGCCTAAAACAACCACACACAAAAAATTATATTCATAAATCTCATTAGACATGTCAAGCAAAATACTTAAATACCTCAATATCTCGCTAAAGAAATTGAATTTCGCATCGCTTCTGTTTTGGTCTGCCATGTTTGACAGATAGGATAGTCGCTGTTCTCTGACTCCGCTGGGTCCTAACGCTCGCCGAGTCTCAGTCGGTTTAGCGATGTTCCTATTTTAGTCACAAGATGGAGGCAGAGTTCCATCTTCGACTTGAAAAGTTGGCCCGTCTGTATGGCATGTGTTTAATGTTTTTTTTTTTCTGTCCGTACGTATCATGTGTTTCATTCACGTACAGTCGTTTACGTACAATTCCACAGGAGAAAAATGCTATCTTGGTTATTAAACTTGCTTCTTACTGAAAACATTGATGCCATTGTTCATTCAGAGAATTGGTTCACAAACGTACAAAAAGAATGTATCATGACCCTACAGCCACAGTCCAGAAAACACAACTGAAAGTGTGTGTGTGTGCGTCTCACACAATCTCACATCCTCACCACTTACTCTCAGCCATCCAAGCCCTTTGGACACGAGTCATTAAACTCCTGACTCCTGAGATGTGAGATAGATGCATATACAATGAGGGGATGCCCCGGTGAGCAAACCAAACGCTGCCCCCCCTCCTCCTCCTCCACCCACCCTTCCCTTCAATTTCCCCGGAAGTGAGAGACCATGCTCCCACCCCTAACCCCACGACCTTCCCAACCACCACCCCCCCCACCTCCCCCACCTCCCCCACCCCTCCTCCTCCGCCTTCCCTGAAAGTCAACAATAAACCAGGTTTCCAGTAAGCCAGATAGCTGCCCAAGTCTGGCTCATCTCCATGGAGACCCCTAGCCGAGCTGACAGACGTAGGTCCCATGGTGTGTGTGCATGTGTGTGCACGTGCACGTGTGTGTGTGTGCACGTGTGTGTGTGTGTGTGTGCACGTGCACGTGTGTGTGTGTGTGTGCCATCCCAGACCAGGCCACCCATGCATTAAGACTTGATCTGAACCAGCAGGAAGACAGTCAGTGTGCATTGATTCCCAGGGCTCCTCCACAAAACCAAAAACCCTGTTCTGGTGGAACACCAGCCTGTGGGACAGGTATGAATGCAGTGTATTTGTCCATCTATGAGCGTAGACTACGAGCAGGGGGTGGGAGTTGTAGTCTTTTGAATGGGAGAGAGTTACTGGAGGGGCTGGACTGCAACCCAGACTGTTTACAACCCTGTGTGTTCCCGTACGAGATGGGATGACGTTAGCATCTGGCCTCCGCTAGGGTGTGTGAGCAACGTTAGCGTGTGTGTGTCTCTGTGTGTGCACATAGGTGTGTATCTGTGTGTCAAGTCTGCTTGTGTCTGTGTGTATGTATGAGTGTGTCTCTATGTCTGTGTGTATGTCTGTGTGTGTGTGTGTGTGTGTGTCTGTGTGTGTGTATGTGAGAGTGGGTCAGTCTGTGGGAGTATGTGCATGAATGTGGGTCCCCGCTATTCTAAGGCGCTTAACTTGTGCTGCGGCCTTTCAGCCTGCCTGGCTCTTTAATCCCCTGGCTAAAGTTCTGAACCGCCCTCTCATCGTTCCTGGTCCCTGAGGACTGTTGACTTGCAAAACAGGGCTAGAGGGTTCCAGAGAGGTGAGTGTGTCAATTACATTGTGTGTGTGTGTGTGTGTGTGTGTGTGGGGCAGCAGTATGGGGTCAGATGGTTCCAGAGAGGGGTTAGGCTGCCTGGGAGGTCAGCATGAAGGTCATATTTCCTGCACACCCACAGGTCGCCTGCGACAGGGATCCAGAGAGCTGAGAAGGGAGGCTGGGAGGGGAGGCTGAGAGGGGAGGCTGAGAGGGGAGGCTGAGAGGGGAGGCTGAGAGGGGAGGCTGAGAGGGGAGGCTCGGAGGGGAGGCTGAGAGGGGAGGCTGGGAGGGGAGGCTGAGAGGGGAGGCTGGGAGGGGAGGCTGAGAGGGGAGGCTCGGAGGGGAGGCTGGGAGGGGAGGCTGAGAGGGGAGGCTGAGAGGGGAGGCTGAGAGGGGAGGCTCGGAGGGGAGGCTGGGAGGGGAGGCTGGGAGGGGAGGCTGAGAGGGGAGGCTCGGAGGGGAGGCTGGGAGGGGAGGCTGGGAGGGGAGGCTGAGAGGGGAGACTGGGAGGGGAGGCTGGGACATAGCATTACCAGTCTGGAGAATCCTAGAACATCTACTGTTACCATCATAGTTATCAAGGGGCTGTAAGGGAAGGTCTTAGGAACCCTAGATCGCATCCTATTCTCGAACCACCAAGAGACTGTCCTGAGAGCCGGCCTGTGGTCTTAAGAACTGTAAAACACCGTGAGAGGATCAAGGATTGAGCTCCGAAATATCGTCCTTCATGTCAACATAAACTGACCCCCCTCTCCCTCAGTCAATACATCCCGCCTCCTGCGAAGATAACGGAGATCAAAGTAAGCCCTTTCATTCTACCAGCTTATCCCCTGTAGCCTCTGGAAATCTGAATTGTTTGCAAACAGTTGTGAAGGATGTAGCAACACAGACGTAGGCTAAGCCATCAGTCAACAAAGCTGCTACCGTTCTGACTCAGTTGCATTTGGAAACACATACATGCACACACACATTGTACACACATAAACACATGCAGACGTGTGTAAGGACATAACACATATACACACGCAAACACACACACACAGAGACCATTAACAAACAAAGCTTCTCTCCGTAGCAGCTATCCCTGTGGTCTGATGCAGGGCCGTTAGACCTGCCTCCTCCACACTACTAATCTGTTAAAGCCGCTGTCGTTTGTCCTTCTGATCACCACAGTGTCATTGACACCCTCTGTCTGGTCAGGACCACAAAGGGACGCCCCTAACCCCTTTTCACAACCCCTATGTCCCCCCCGCCCCCCCCACACACACACACCCCCACACACACACCCCTACACCCTTCCGGGTCGTCAATGAAGTTCACAGGGTGTTGCGGGATGTGAATTCAGACACAACAGGTGTCGATGAATCTCAGCGCATCACCTGCACCTTGGGACACCTCACCCAGTCAGACCACCATGCAGCAGGACCTGCTGTGGAACCCTCGGTGTTCTGGAACACAGAAGGTCACCACGTTCTGGAACTGCCGGAGGTCTATTGTTCCAGAACCTTCTGGATGAATCCCTGGGAGGGTCCTTTACAAGACTTCTCCTCCCCCTTCTTCCCTTTCTCTTGCTCCCCCCTCCCTCCTCCTCCTCCTCCTCTAGCTGTTCCCCGTCTTTGCCTGTGTCTGTTTGCATTCCTCTCAGTTAATAAATGTTTGTCTGATGCCTTGCAGGGGGCTAAAGATCACCCCACACAAACACATTAGCTCCTCCCTGCTTTCCTCGTCCCCTCCCTCCCTTTCTCTTGCTTTATCACACACTCCCTTTCCCTCGCTTTTTCACTGCTTTCCCTCTCTCTGTCCCTCTTTTTCTTTTTCAATCGTCCCGTTCATTCAGTTCCCGCTGTCTCTCTCTCTCTCTCTCTCTCTCTCTCTCTCTCTCTCTCTCTCTCTCTCTCTCTCTCTCTCTCTCTCTCTCTCTCTCTCTCTCTCTCTCTCTCTATGTCTTTATGTCACTCTTTCCCCCTCTCTCTGTTTGTGTCTCTCTCTCCTTCCCCCTCTCTCTCTCTATCTTTATACATTGTGTGCCTCTCTCCTCCCCGCCCCCCCAGGCCAGGCTGGAAAGGAGCAGATATCTGGGGTTATGAGCGTCATAAATATCATAGACATGCAGCTCAGCCATTAACTGTGATAATGACTGTCCTCCTATCTACATCACGCATTCTGACACACACACACTCATGAACAGACACACACTCATGAACAGACACACACTCATGAACAGACACACACTCATGAACAGACACACACTCATGAACAGACACACACTCATGAACAGACACACACTCTTGTACGCACCACACGCAGACAAACACAATTACTACGCACACACACTCACACACTCATGACCACATGGTAAAAACATGCACATACATACAGCGCATTTTCATTGTTACTGAAGCAAGCACACCCAAACAAACACACACACACACAGTCAAACATGCACACACTTAAACACACACCCCCTTGTTTGATCATGTTCTTTACACAGCTGATCCACCAGGACAGTCACCATGGGTCAACAGTGGAGGATCGGGACACGGATCAATTTGTGTCTAGTTACTGCGTAATGTTTTAATGTGTCCAAACTGCCCTGCCTGCCCCCCTGTGCCCTGCCTCCCTGTGCCCTGCCCCCCTGTGTCCTGCCTCCCTTTGCCCTGCCTCACTTTGCCCTGCCTGCCTTCCTGTGCCCTGCCTCCCTGTGTCCTGCCTGCCTTCCTGTGCCCTGCCTGCCTCCCTGCCTCCCTGTGCCCTGCCTGCCTTCCTGTGCCCTGCCTCCCTGTGCCCTGCCTCCCTGTGCCCTGCCTCCCTGTGTCCTGCCTCCCTTTGCCCTGCCTGCCTTCCTGTGCCTTGCCTCCCTGTGCCCTGCCTCCCCGTGCCCTGCCCCCCTGTGCCCTGCCCCCCTGTGCCCTGCCTCCCTGTGCCCTGTCTCCCTGTGTCCTGCCTCCCTTTGCCCTGCCTCCCTGTGCCCTGCCTCCCTGTGCCCTGCCTCCCTGTGTCCTGCCTCCCTTTGCCCTGCCTGCCTTCCTGTGCCCTGCCTGCCTCCCTGTGCCCTGCCTCCCTGTGCCTGCCTGCCTCCCTTTGCCCTGCCTGCCTTCCTGTGCCCTGCCTGCCTCCCTGTGCCCTGCCTCCCTGTGCCCTGCCTCCCTGTGCCCTGCCTACCTGTGCCCTGCCTCTCTGTGCCCTGGCTTGTTGTGAGTAGTACAGGCCCTGCTCTGGAGACTGGACCAGGACCACAAGCCTCGTGCTGGTGTTTAGCACGAGGACATGTGTCTGGAGGTGATAACCAGGGTCATTATCCCCCCAAACACTGCAGGGGACTGATAATAGAGACGAAGGTGAGAGAGGAGGGGAGAGAGAGAGAGAGAGAGAGAGAGAGAGAGAGAGAGAGAGAGAGAGAGAGAGAGAGAGAGAGAGAGAGAGAGAGGGGGGGGTGAAAGGGAAAGAGAAAGGGGTTTTCCTTTAATGGTTTATTTCTCTCTCAGACAGATAGACATGAAGACAGACAGACAGACCCAGTGAAAGGAGGGACTCCGGGGCAGTGTCAGAAAGGGATGCTGAGGGAAAACCCTGGCTGACATCAGCCTTAGTTCAGGAGGGCTGGGGGTCTGGGTGGAGGACTGGGGTCTTGGTGGAGGGCTGGGGGTCTGGGTGGAGGACTGGGGGTCTTGGTGGAGGACTGGGGGTCTGGGTGGAGGGCTGGGGGTCTGGGTGGAGGACTGGGGGTCTGGGTGGAGGACTGGGGGTCTGGATGGAGGGCTGGGGGTCTGGGTGGAGGACTGGGGGTCTTGGTGGAGGACTGGAGGTCTGGGTGGAGGGCTGGGGGTCTGGGTGGAGGGCTGGGGGTCTGGGTGGAGGGCTGGGGGTCTGGGTGGAGGGCTGGGGGTCTGGATGGAGGGCTGGGGGTCTTGGTTGAGGGCTGGGGGTCTGGATGGAGGGCTGGGGGTCTGGGTGGAGGGCTTTTGTCACAGTGGTCGCCACGGCACCCACAGCAGCTCACCTATTGAGGGCAGCGTCTAAGATATGTAAAGCAGCAGCGTTTGAAAGTCTCCCCTATGAGGAACACACAAAGAAATAAAGAAATCAAATTAAGGCCTGGAAAGGAGAGAGTAAAGGAGGGGATGAGAGAAAAGACAGAAAGAGAGAGAAAGAGAGCAAAAAAAAAAGAAGTGAGAGAGAGAGTATCCTGTGTGTATCACGGAGCGGGCTGCCAGCCAAGCCGTGTGTTGGAATCCAATGAGTGTTGCGAAATACGGTTAGTGTTGTTCCAGTCAGCAGGAGTGTGAGTGTGCGGGAGGCAGCTTACTGAGGCTGTGTCGGCCCAGAGGGCTGCCCATTCTACTTTCTCATTGAGCCGGGCCAAGTCCTGCTTGGTGCGTTCCTCCTCTCCCCTCCTCTCCCCTCGTCCCCCCCCCACCCCCCCCCCCACCCCCCCAGCGTAGGGAGGCAGGTCTGGGCTTGCCCTGCCAAGGTCATACTACGGGCGCCAGGAACACACACGGCCCAGCCTCTCCAGCCTCCCCCAGCCTCCCCTCCCCAGCCTCCCCTCTCCAGCCTCTCCAACCTCTCCAGCCTCCCCTCCCAAGCCTCCCCTGCCTCTTTAGCCTTTATAGCCTCTAAAGCTTCAGAACTTTCCTCTGCCCTGGTTCAAAACTCCTTAGGCCCAGCCCCAGCCTCAGGCCCGGGCCCAGCCCCAGCCTCAGCCTCAGGCCCGGGCCCAGCCCCAGCCCCAGCCCCAGCCTCAGGCCCGGGCCCAGCCTCAGCCTCAGCCTCAGGCCCGGGCCCGGGCCCAGCCCCAGCCCAGCCTCAGCTACCATGGACAGTGTTTACGTTTGTTTTCTTCTCACCGCTCTGTACATTTCCGTGTTCTCTCACCCCCTGGGGATAGCCTGAGAATCTCTCTCCTTACCGCTCTCTTCACTCTCTCTCTCTGTCTCCCTCCCCTCCCTCTCTCTCCCTCCTCCTCCCTTCCTCCCTCCCTCCCTCTTCTCTCAGGGGTCAGCTCCTCCTCTTGAGGTATGCTGATACTGTTGTTGTTACACCTGCTGCTGTCTCCACAACAGTACACCTCTCTCTCTCTTCCCCTTTTTCTCCCCCCCTACATCTCTCTCTGTTTCTCTCTCTATCTCTCTCGCTCCATTTCCTTCTCCCTCTCTCGCTCTCTTGTTCCTGTCCCTCTCTCTCCCCCACTCTATATCTCTCTCTCCCTACTCTCTCTTTCTCCCTCCCTCCCTCACCTTCGCTCTCTCCCTCCTCCCTTCCCTTTCTCACTCTCCACTCAATTAGACACTTCATGAACAGGTTGCTACCTCCAGCTTCCATGAGAGAACCCCATGAAGGGTCCCACACCCAGGTGTCTGACACCCTCACCATTGACCTTTAGACCAAGAAGTTAGGACGAGGTCCTTGACAATCCGTGGCAAGGCTGTTTCAAACCACCTCTGCTACAAACAAACCATGTGGGTGTTTTTGAACCAACTTGTCAGATGAAAAGAGAACATGAAAGACCACATTTCTTAGAGGAGACAATGGCTATAGAGCTGTGAAGAACAAGGGATGTAAGGTGAGAGTGTAAGTGTGTGTGTGTGTTCATCATTAGTACTGTAACTAGCTGGGCTGTGGGGCATGGCACCATTGTGTTCCCTGAGGAAGTGTGTCTCACCTGTTACCTGGGTAGCACAACACAGTGGTGACGCTACAGGGCACGCTCAGAAGCCAAGGGCACTTAGAACATGCCTTCACTGCCTCCCTCCTGCCTCCCTCCTGTCTCACTGCCTCCCTCCTGCCTCCCTGCCTCCCTCCTGTCTCACTGCCTCCCTCCTGCCTCCCTGCCTCCCTCCTGTCTCACTGCCTCCCTCCTGCTTCCCTCCTGCCTCCCTGCCTCACTCCTGCCTCCCTCCTGTCTCACTGCCTCCCTCCTGCCTCCCTGCCTCCCTCCTGTCTCACTGCCTCCCTCCTGCTTCTCTCCTGCATCCCTACCTCACTCCTGCCTCCCTCCTGCCTCACTCCTGCCTCCCTCCTGCCTCACTCCTGCATCCCTGCCTCACTCCTGCCTCCCTCCTGCCTCACTCCTGCCTCCCTGCCTCACTCCTGCGTCCCTTCTGCCTACCCTGGTCGACTCTCCCCCTGGTCATTGTATTTGCAGGATCCCCTCCATGTAGACTGCTCTCTAAGCTGCTGATGCACTAGGGGGAACACACACACACACACACTAATCTGCTGATGGATGTCAGATTAGCCCTTTGCTACTCTCTCTAACAAAGAGCCCTCTGCCCACACTGAGGAAGAACACACACGCTGAACACACACACACACACAGGTGGACACACACACACAGGTGGACACACACACACACACAGGTGGACACACACACACACACAGGTGGACACACACACACCAGAGGCCACAGACAAACGGAAGATCCCAACTCTCTTCAACTGTCTTTTCCTCTGATGCCCCCCCCCCCCTTCAGACCTGCACCTTCCTTCCACTGTGAAAACACCTTGAATACAGAGGCTGACGTAGCTTTGTCTTGACGCACCTCCTCACATCAGGACACACACACACCAGGACACACACACACATAGGGCACACACACACACACCCACACCCCAACACTCCTTCCTCATTTTGATTCTGCTGTCCTCAGACCCATCCCACTCTGGTAAGCGTTGGCAGGACTGAACTTGTATGGACACACATACTGTGGGTCCGCTTGTGTCAGAGGAGCTTTCTGTGCTCTGTAAAACCAACACAAAGGCTTCCATAAAGCTGGAGGAGCCCTGGGTGAGTTTTATAGTGGGTAGTAACCATGTTGATCTTTCATACTGCTCAGTCACACAGAGATAAGACGACTCGATGGCCCTACTTCACTAAAACACACAGGATGACAACACGCAAACACACAACCAAGAACACACACACACTCACACACACTCACACACACACACACGCAACACCGAGAACACACAGAGGAGAATTGTGTAACCTAAAAAATAAAGTGTTTGTGTGTGTATGTGTGACTATTGATTCATCTGGTCAGAGTTGTGTGTTCTTGTGATATAGCTCTGCTCAGTCCTATCTGGTGCTCTCGCTTGACTGAGCAGAGCTACAATCCCTCCCTCCCTCCTTTCAACATGCATCCCTACCTGTCCTCCCCCTCCCTCCCTCCCTCCCTCCATCCATCCATCCATCCATCCCTCCCTCCCTCCCTCCCTCCCTCCCTCCCTCCCTCCCTCCCTCCCTCCCTCCCTCCCTCCCTCCCTCCCTCCCTCCCTCCCTCCCTCCCTCCCTCCCTCCATCCATCCCTCCCTCCCCCCTCCCTCCCTCCCTCCCTCCGTCCGTCCATCCATCCATCCCTCCCTCCCTCCCTCCCTCCCTCCCTCCCTCCGTCCATCCATCCATCCATCCCTCCCTCCCTCCCTCCCTCCCTCCCTCCGTCCATCCATCCATCCCTCCCTCCCTCCCTCCCTCCCTCCCTCCCTCCCTCCCTCCCACCCTCCACCCTCATCCAGGCTCTAACATATGAAGCCTCAACAATGACAGGACCGAAGGCTCCAATAGTTCCTAACAGCACCAAAACACGCTGGTGTCTCCTGGCAACCACCGCCCCCCAAAAGTGTCTCTGATAGTTCCAAGCTACAGTCAGGAGCACCATGCATCTTATAACACACACGGACCTCTTCTGTTCCCACAACTCTCCTGTTTATACATCAGAGCCCTGACCAGTTCAACAGTGGGAACAAGCCCCCCACATGACACACACGTACATACGCACCAACACACACACACACACACATTCTACCCCCTGTATGCATGACAATGGCACCAGCCGTTGCCCCGGAGACCAGCCTTTCACGGGCCCTGTGATAAAAAAGATGTATTCCCCCTCTCGTCCTCTTTCCAGTCTTTCTCCAAGCCGGTGGTGTGGTGACTTAAGCTGACGTGGATTGCCCTTGTCTCATGCCCCCAGCCTCCTTAACCAGCCCCCGGCCTCCTTAACCAGCCCCAGCTTCCTTAACCAGCCCCAGCCTTCTAAACCAGCCCCAGCCTCACCTTCTTAACCAGCCCCAGCCTCCTTAACCAGCCCCAGCCTTCTAAACCAGCCCCGGCTTTCTTAACCAGCCCAAGCCTCCTTAACCAGCCCCAGCCTTCTAAACCAGCCCCGGCTTTCTTAACCAGCCCAAGCCTCCTTAACCAGCCCCAGCCTCACCTTCTTAACCAGTCCCAGCCTCCTTAACCAGCCCCAGCCTCACCTTCTTAACCAGCCCCAGCTTCCTTAACCAGCCCCAGCCTTCTAAACCAGCCCCGGCTTCCTTAACCAACCCCAGCCTCGCCTCCTTAACCAGCCCCAGCTTCATTAACCATCCCCAGTCTCCTTAACCAGCCCCAACCCCAGCCGCCTTAACCAGCCCCAGCCTCGCCTCCTTAACCAGCCTCATTCATGGCCCAAGTCCATCTTCAACCCCAGCCTATGCCCCAGCCTCCACCTGTGTCTATGCTTATGCGATATTCTCAGCCCCAGCCCCTTCAGCCTCTGCCTCAGGCCCAGCCTCCGCCAGCCCATTCCCCTCCTTCTCTACTACGCAGTCTGGAATACCGATGTGGTTGATGGGGCAACGGGTACAAATACATCCTGGAGAAGAGGAGCACAGACCTTCCCTGTTTCAGACTCCTCTGCTCTGGAACTTTCTCTCTTCATTCTCAGTTCGCAAACCTCTGGAACCCCCGTTCTCCTCTGTGTTGTTACAGGACTTTGACTATAACGTTCTGAATTTACTGTATATGTAAATTACCAGTATAAACAAGTAAAACCTTTTTTTTTATTACAAAGCTGGTCAAATTCTGTTCCCTCCTTCCCTTTTCCCACATTCTGCCTCCCTGCGTAAAAACTGTGAGTTTAGCACTTCTGGAACAGTTTAATTCTCAATAATTTCTCTATTGATAAATCATGTAATATCCCTGGCTAAGTAAGTCATTGTGCGTGTGTGTGTGTGTGTGTGTGTGCGTGCGTGCGTGTGCGTGAGTGTGTGTGCGTGTGTGTGTTATCCCTGGTTAGCTATGTCATTAATTGTGTGCGGGTGTGTTATCCCCGACTAGCTTAGTCAGGAGCGTGTGTGGGGGCAAGCTCGTGTGTTTTTGCATGTGTGGTTGTTTCTGTTAATATGCATTTAACACTTTCGGTTCGAAGCGTGTCTGCGCTGGGCTGCGTGCACTGAGCTAGCTAGCTGCTGCGCGGCACGGCAGGATTAGCATTTCACCGGGAGTGTCTCCTTACCTGCAGCCGTCAGCACACCTCGGAGAAGAATGGCCGACTCGTGTTACACTAGCCCTCTCATCTAACCGTCATCCTGACACTTTATCATTACCTGCCCTGCCTGTACTGCTCCGGCTGCTAGCTAGCTGTGCCTGACATAGAGAACTCTGCAGGGGGCCTCCAGAGCTGGGGGGGGGGGGGGGGGGGGTCACAAGAACTCCAATCCAGGAAAAGAGCACCTAAATGGGGTTGGGAGGTGGGGGAAGGTGGCCCTGCTCTGGAAGATTGGGTGTCCCAGGTTTCATCATACTGGGATATAATATTACTCTCCTATCTTGTGTTGTCCTTGCCCCACCTTTCTCTCGCGCCTGTAATCTCTCTGTCGCTGTCTCTCTTCTCTCTGGTTACCCCCACATTAACAAGACAACCAGTATTTCTTTGACCAGTCTCACATACGAAGAATGCAAACGGGAAAACCGTGATGGTTCAAATGAGAACTGAGGATAAAGGCGTCTGCTAATTTAACTTAAAAGTCACGTAAATGTAGCGCTGTAAAGAAAAAAAGCACCCAGCTCCACCTGGCTAAACCCTGTGCGCAGGAATACCGTCTGGCAGTGTGGACGTGATGTGGACTTGGGGAGAGCAGGCGGAGTGATTTACGTGCGGTGGGACTTGTCCCTGCTAGACCCCACACGGACCCAATGAGGACCCATAGAGCTGTGTGCCAGGGGGGTGAGGGTCTTAGTGAACACAGACAAAGGTCTGAAAAACACCCCCGTCCTCCCCCTACCAGTCAGACAACACCCCCCCCCCCCATTCCCCCGCCCCCAACGGAGCAGGAAAAGGCCAGCGTGAACTACACACACACAAACATGGACACACATTATACATGGACACACATTATACACAAACACACACACACACACACAAACACACACATATACTGCTGGGAAAGAGAAAGTCTGAAAGAAGACCAGAGAAAAAGGTAGAGAGAAAGATTGGCAGAGAAAATAAACCGTTTTATATGTTCAGGCATACGCACCAATTACACTGAATGAAAGACGTCCTTTCGATAGTTCAATTATTTTTTTTATTCTTAAATGAAACTTAATTCTTGGAGAAGAGGGAGGGGGGGGAGTAAAGAAAGGAAATATAGGTAAGCTAAGTAATGCATAAGCATACATCTCAGATGACATCACCAAGACAAGTAACCGAACACAAGGTACAATGCTGAACGATGAACATTCACGACTAAAGTTGCGTTTCTTTTATTCATTTGGAAGAAACTGACAACGCAGGGATTTTTGTTTGTGATGATGCGTCTTCAATCCACCGTCAGAGTTACCACTACACAATACACAACATGGTGTGAAAGTAATGAGTTAAACTGCCTCAACACTGTGATACCGTGACAACAGGACGGCTAAAAGTCTCACTGTATGTTAATTGCACTGTCACACTCACTCAGTGTAGTTATGAATCAGGACGACAGATTGTGTTACGTGATGTGTATTTCCAAGCACAAAAACGAGTGTAATTGGGTTCGGTTAGTCCAGAAATTAAGACACGATTCTTGGATCAGTTTGATAAAATAAAAACTGAAAAAGACACAACAGGTTTGAACATGATAAAATAAACCAGCATCCTTGTCCTCCCTCACCACACACTGCATAACCACTGGTGCACTGATCCACCATCCAACACATTCCCCAGCCAGACCACTGACTGTCTGGGCAGAGACACCAGGGGCCACCCAGACCCAGCACCAGAGAGACCTACAGGGCCACAGACCCAGGGCCACAGACCCGAGGCCACAGTCCAGGGGCCACAGTCCAGGGGCCAGACTCCTCCAGCCCAGGCCCAGCCGTCTCACCCCGTCCCTGGCCTGCCTGCCTTGCCAGGCTGGCTGCCTGCTCCCTGCTGTTGTTCTTGGCACGGTGGAGCTGAAGGTCGTGTATTCATTTACAAGCCATAGTGGCCTTTCCACGGGCATTTAAGGGCTTCAGACACTATTTAACACACAGAGAGAAAGAGGGAGGGAGAGAGAGAGGGAGAAGAGAGCGAGGGAGAGAGAGGGGGAGAGAGAGAGGGAGAGAGAGAGAGAGAGAGAGAGGGGGGGGGGGGGCGAGAGAGAAGGGGGGATGGGACAAAAGACTCAAAAATTCCATCTCCTGCAGCTTCAGCTGCTTACTGAAACAAACTTCAGGACTTCAGAAAAACACGAATGTCTTCCCTCTGTCCTCCTCTCTTTTTCTCCCTCTCCTCTCCTTCCTGCCCTGCCCTCCCCTTCCTCCATCCGCCTCAAACTCTTCCATGGATCTCTCCACCCTCAACACCTCCCCCCCCCCCCTCGTTCCTCTGCACCCCCCTTGGGGTATGGCTGAGGAAGGTTGGTTATTAAGTACTTCAATCAGGCCTCTCTCACCGAGGTAGACTCATGAGCGTCCAAGCGAAGCCTGTAACAGTGTTTCTGGAGCATATCTACACTGGCTGAACATCTACTTTTCTTCTACCACAATCCTCCGTCACTGTTTTTTGTTCACCTGTCTAGTGAAAGTGTCATTATATCAAAAGGAAGCATTGAAAAATACAGAGGTTAGCAGATTGAAATCAAACAAACAACACTAAAAATAAAAACATAATTTGGCAATATTCTTCAAAGTAAATATCTAATGATCATCGTTGTGCTCCAATCTCTATCAGTCACCACACAAGTGTCACACTCTCTCGTGATCACACACCTCTAACTCATTAACCAGGGTTGAATCTTCTTCGACAACAACAGTTCCCGCTCCTCCACCCTCCAACCTCAGGAAGAACCCCTGCTGTGACACCACCTTCTCTCCGTCCTGGCAGGTGGAGAAGCAGCGTCAGTCCAGGTCATCGTGCGTCCTCCCTGGTACAACACGTTCAGAACCGCCCGTTGCCCTGGGGTTGAAAGATCTTCTGTTCCACCTGGGTTCCCTACAGAACCGTGCTTCCTGTATTCTGCTCTGGTGTTGTCTGCAAGACACAATCACTTTTGAAGAACACCCGCTGTTCTTCCATCATTGTAGCATGTCCTTCTGCTGAGATCCCTGTTTTAGAGGATGAACTATGAACCTGCCTTCACAGTGTAAACAAAGACTTAAGGTTTATGGATTATGCTTCTTTGTCTGATTCAATGGTTCCAACAACAGATTTTTATGTGTAAATATGTATATATATATATCTTTTTTTTAACTCCATTTAGAGTTCCTATTTCTCTGTTATTTCCTGTGATCTTTGAGATATATTTCTCTTTCTCTTTAATCCAGAAGTTGTGGAGAAATATCTTAGATTTGTTCTTTGTGGCATCTTTGCTCAGTAGGCATTGCAAAGGTTCTTCAGTACAATGGACTATCAGTCTTGGGGGAAAAAAAGAAAAAACATACTCAAATCGTGAAATCATGAAGACCACAGATGATGATGATGATGAAGATGAGGTCATAAAGAAAGTTTGTTCTAGTTCATAAAAAAAGGCTAATTTAGTCCATTCTAGAAGACATGTTTGGTATCACCCCAGTATGGAGCTAAAACCACATCATGGAGCCAGTCTGGTTGGAGAGAGAGACCTCTCCTCTAGAGGAGAGACTCGATCTTAATGCTGATATCCCCTCCTCCCAGGGGGTCTCCCAGGTCAAACAGTTGATCCAGGTTCACCGCAGAGCTGCACAGGAAGTCAGTGCGACCTTCTTCCTCCCGCCACGGGCTCTGCAGGAAGGCCGTGGCCAAGAAGGTCTCCTCATCGTAGTCTCCCGCTGCTCCTCCGCACCTCCTCTGTGTCTCCATCAGGACGTGGGGCTCCTCCGCTACTCCGCCCGGGGCCTGCAGGGGGCAGATGTGGGTTCCCCTCACCGTCAGGTCCTGGTCCTGGTCCGGGTCCGGGTCCTGGAGAGGGATGGGACTGAGTGGCTCCATCCCGTCCAGGCTGAGCTCCCCGCTCAGGGCCGAGTCCAGCAGGGCGTCCCAGTCGAAGCTGCCCTTCAGGGGCCCCAGGTCTCTCTGCTCCTCCAGGGACAGCAGCGGGGAGCTGGAGCGGCGCGGGGCCTTGGCCCCTCCGGTCCTGGAGCCCTGCTTCCTCTTTCCTCCTCCTCCGAGGGCCCTGCCCGCGGGCCACCCCCCCAGCATGGGCCGATGCGCCTGGCGAGGGTCCCAGTTCTGGTCAGCTCCCGTGGCTTCCTCAAACTCCCGCAGGAGCTGCTGGGACTCTGGGTCGACGCAAAGCCCACCGCCCTGGCCAAGCATGGGACTTCCCGGGCATCGGGGCTGGGGCTGAGGCCGGAGCTGGGCCGGGGCCCCCTGGAGCCTGTTCTGCAGGGCCGGGTTGATCTGGACCGGGGGCATCCTCCTCTTCTTGTAGGCCCCGTTTAGGAGGCGCTCTGCATACTGGGGGTCGATCTTCCAGAAGCCCCCCTTCCCCGGCTCGTCTTTCTGCCGGGGGACCTTGATGAAGCACTTGTTCAGTGACAGGTTGTGGCGGATGGAGTTCTGGATTAGAGAGAGAGAGAGAGAGAGAGAGAGAGAGAGAGAGAGAGAGAGAGAGAGAGAGAGAGAGAGAGAGAGAGAGAGAGAGAGAGAGAGAGAGAGAGAGAGAGAGAGAGAGAGAGAGAGAGAGAGAGAGAGAGGAACAGAAATAGAGTCACATTTCACATCTGAAACCTAGTTTCTCTCCATCAGGCTCCTCTCTACACAACCTGCAATGTGTTGACTGCTGACCCCACCAAGCAGGAAGTACAGATGCCTGCTAAATCACATTACTTTGTTGTGTCTACCCTTGCAGTCGTTCATTCCAGGAGAAAACACACACACACGAAAACCCACGTACACAACACAGACACACACATACAAAAGCTCATCACAGAGGTCCAAATGAAGGTCTGACCTACTGACCTTTAGTTACATATTATCAGACGAACGCCCTGTCCAGCAATAACACCAGGACATGTCTGAGCTGCAACTGGGACTAACGGCTAACAACTTCATCAATCATTCATCCGACCAAATTAAACTTTTTTTCTGGAAAAATTCCTCCTTCTTTGAAGACGGGGGGTAAGAATCTGTACTTCTTAATGCCATGCCGCCCCTCCCCTCTCCCACCCCCCACCTCCCCCCCTCTTTTCACCTCCCCCTCACTGCCTCACATTACCTCTCTTTGCTCAAGCAGAAGACCTGTGAGCTATTTCTGAAGGGGAAAGCGATAGAATTTGAGTAAGAGAAAAGGTGTATGTAAGTTATTATAACAGGAAGTTTAGTGCAGTGAGGAGAGGAGAGGAGGTAAGGAGAGGAGGTGACAGGAGAGGAGAGCATTCACGGCCATCTTTGTACATGGAGAGTCCTTAATTACCCATAATCCCCAGAACTCTGCTTGTTCAGACAGTGGCAGGCCGCCCAGAGCTCTCCACACATCAGCTTCTAGAACCCTCTTACCATGTCCTCTCACTGGGGCGGGGAAAGACTAGCTAAGCATACACACACACACACACCCTCTCTCTCTCACACACACATACATACACACACACATTCCCTTTTCTTCCTCTCTTCCTTCTTCCCGAAAGTAGCTAACAAGTAAACTGGCAAGACTACGAGGTGTGTGTGTCTGTGTATAGCCGTGTGTGTTACCACGAACCTGCCATGTGGGGTCAGCGTGTCTGAAGTAGCAGAAGTTATCGGTGATCCACTTATAGATGCAGGACAGCGTGATCTTGCTCTTCTTACTGGCCTGCATGGCCATGCAGATGAGGGTAGCGTAAGAGTATGGAGGCTTGATGTGAGCGTTGGTCTTGTAGTCCACCTCGTCCGGACAGTGGCCATGGGCCACCAGGCCAGGGAGAGCTGAGAGGGACTGCATCCGAGTGTAGGCTGCCGCCGTGGGCTTGCCGGGGGTGAGGGGCATGCCCATGGAGGCTGGGTCCCCCGCCAGGGGGGAGGCTGGAGCTTCGGGCCCCAGGAGCTGCTGATGGTGCCCGAAGAGGTGAGGCTGGGGGTGGGTGGAGAGTGGGGGCGGCCGAGGGCCGTTGGCGCTGAGGATGGAGAACTCCTGGAGCCATTGGAGGCTGGTGAGGCTGTCGTCCAGGCAGAGGGAGCCCCCTGGGCTGGGGGCCGAGGAGGGGGCCAGGCTGGGGGATGCCAGGCTGGGGGGGCAGGGTTCACATCCAGGATCCTGGAGGTCCAGGTGTTCTGCCTGGGCTGCAGCGGTCACCACCTCCTCCTCCAGACTCACAGAGCCCTCAGGCCAGGGGTCCACACAGCTCAGAGATAGCATGGTGGCCCTGCAACACCTCTTCCTGTGAGTGTGAGTCTTTATCTCTCTCCTTTCCTGTTTTCCCTCACCTCCCTTGTTGCAGTCTGACGAGAGAGAAAAAAACAACACTCTGCAGTTAGCAAAGGAAGATGACAGTGATTATCTATTTTAAAACAAAGGGTGTCATGTGAGGAGAGTGTGAAGTTAATTCTCTCACATATTTCCATTCAGACTCCCTTTCAAATGGTGTGGGGGGGGAATAGTATCGCTGTAGTCTGGGGCAACTGGGCAATGTCTGAACATATAATGGGAACTGCCTTTTAAAATCTTATTGTCTATTGTCTCGTTTGTCTTTTATTGTAGAACATATATATCAAGTTTGTTTTTTGGATATAGTTAAAAAAATCTGAACAAATAGGTAGAACATAGTCTTAGACTTGTGCAGGTTTTTAAAGGCTGTTGTTGAGGGTGGTTACAGAACGTTCCAGAAACATCGTTGCACTTGACGCTCCTGGTCTCGCGAATGATGTGAGCGCCCTGCATACGACGTAAGGGCAAACGCACCGAAGAATGCCAATCCGTTCAACCGTATAGCCTACTGCACACATTTAACTAACGAAAAAGGATATCCCTCCAAAATTATCTCAGAGGAGACGGATATTTCAACATAATTTCATTTATTTATTGGCTCATTAGACATTGAAGCCTTTTAATGTGAATTTCTACTATTTCTAGGACATATGAATTTGTACATCTAAAAGTATGTTTTATTAATGGTGTGTAAAATGTTTGATTACTTAACACTGGATAATTTAGAAATAATTACGCAAATAAAATACAAATTACGTTTAGCTGTAATATTTTAGCCTTCATAATTTTACCTTTAACCTTAAATTAACATTTATAAACATAACATAACATTAATAAGCATAATTTCCTATGGTCCCTAAAGAATTAAAATGTTGCCAGATGTAAAGAACTCACCTTTTCTGTGTTAGAATGCTGAAACAGGACCTTAAATTCCAAATGGACAGCTGTTGAATTTTTAATCGCAGTGGAGCCTTGTAGGACTCGCACCTGTTACCAACTGCCAACAAAAAAAAAATCCTTAAGATTATACCTTTGGCGCTCCGATGCGCGCTTCTTCAATTCAAGGTCTCAAAAGCAGGTCTTTATAACGGTGACCACGGCTAAAGTCTTCTCACTCGGGGGGCAGTTTAATACCTGGTGCAAGAGGTTTGTCCCGCAACCATAGAAACGGTACACCCCCTTGTAAACAGCTTCCAGAGCTTCCATTGGCCTGGTGGCTGCTATAGTGATTCCTTTTTAATCACTCGCCACTCGGGTTTGTTCGTCACGCAAGTCAATTCATTCTGGAGCTCAAAAAGACATTTGAAAGGGATGATAGAATTTAACATTTTCTTTTTTTCCTTCTTCTTCATCTGATTCCGACTAATCAGGATTATTCTAATCCAAATTGATGGACTGGTTGACTGACAGGTGTGAAGCTCTGATGTGATTCTGACTCTCACAACACTTAATTTGCAGACCATTTATTTGTGTGCTTTGGAAAGAAAAGAAAAAAGTAGCCTATCGGCTTTTCTAACTTTTTTAATTGAATTAGAACACGTCCTTTGGTGTACAGCATGACAATGAGGAGCGCGGGGCGAAGAGTGAGAGGTCTTGCCGTTGAAGATGGGCCGCGCGCTGAAGAGCGTGAGCCTCTCTGAGTGGCAGTTGTCCTGCGAGGGTCCGACAGCGTGTTCCAGGTTCCGCGCTGGAGTGGGGACGAGGAAGTCTTTTTATAGTTTTACAGTTGCTTTTGTCCCGTGCCTTAGGAAACCACTCGGCCACATTAATGGAGCGCTTAAGAGGCCAAACTTTTTTGTTTCTCTTCTTCTGTCCTCTTTCTGTCCTTTTCTGTGTTAATAACAAAAGTACATTCCTACACAGACGCCCCCCCCCCCCCCCCTAAGTCCTAATGGGGTGTCCGGAATGAACTGAGATGCTTGTGGGTAAAGAGCTGTTACCCCGAGCCATGAGCTTTCCTCCATTGTCACCAACATGCCCCCAGCGCATGGCCCAATAACCAACAAACAGTGGTGGAGTCACTGTGACGAACACCCCCAATGCCCACCAGGATTTATCATATACCCACTATAACATGCCCAGTGATACCGGGGTGAAGGGTGGCATGGGGAGGATGGGCGGGTGAGGTTCTGCTTCTCCCTCTCTGAACAAGCACACCAGGACCTCCACAGTGCGTACATGACCTTTCCTTTGAGAAAGGTTTCAGATTTCAGCTCATCCTAGAAATATCCCGTGGCCAGTTTGCCCTCGTTCTTGTCTCGGACTCCATATTTGACGAGGGCAAACACAAAGTCCAGCGTCCACATGGAGTAGGGGGTGGGGGCGGGGGGGGGGGGGCATCCCTCCGTTCTGACAGGACAAAGACAGTGACGGAGGAGAGCATGGGAGCCAACTCTCTGAGTGCTGTCCCCCCCCTCCTCGTCCTTCCAGACAGGGCTGGTTGGGACTCACGCAACTTGTTGGCCTGCCCCAATCGCAGAGGAGAGGATAGAAGAGCACAGAATAAAGGAGGAGAGAAGGCCTCATATTATGGGATGGATCGACAGAGTGAGAGTGAGAGATCAAAATCCAATATGGGATCTGTATCCGGATTTGTGGCAGTACTGTTGATTGACACTAGAGAGCGCCAGACACAACTAAATGACCCTGCAGCTCAGGGGAAGTTGAGAGTCAGGTTGCTGAACTGCTCCTACTGCTAGATGCAATGTATAATTCAATGACGGAAATCGTTAAACAAGCTCTCTCTCTGTGTAAATAACAGTTTTGATAATGTATCTAATATGCATATTTGCTCTGTGTTGTGTGTTGCAACTCTATGAAGAAAATATAAAATACAAATGTAAAATACAAAATACTTCTTAGGCACCTAAATCTTTAAAATACACAAGTTCTAATCAAAAACAGCAACATTTCCCTATGCTTTCCACTTCACCAGGGGCTATACTGTGTCCTCTTTCTCCCCCCCCCCCTCCCCCCCCCCCTCCCCAGCCTTCCCAGGCCCAGCTTGGTACACACAGGAGTTCATTCAGCATTCCCAGAGGCCCTTAGAGTCGTGTTGACGGGGCAGTTTCCTGGCGGTCCAGGCGTGTGAACTCACACTGAAGAGGAGGGTTCACTGCCCTCACGGACGCACTAAAGGAAGATGGTGACTGGCTGGCTCGTGAGACACTGAACAAGGAGGACAAGGAGGATGAGGAGGAAGAATAGGCCAGGAGGATGAGGAGGAGGAGGAAGAATGGGCTAGGAGGATGAGGAGGAGGAATGGGCTAGGAGGATTTACATTTACATTTACATTTAGTTATTTAGCAGACAATGTTATCCAATGCGGCAAGTTGTGACAGCAGGTGCAGTTAATAATCAAGGATTAGAGGAGCGGGACTTTAACAGCAATGAGTAGTGAAAAGGAACAGCCTGTAATTTAAAAGACAGTTCAACTCCTGAGTTTTTTGCTCAATTACTATTCCACATTAAGTTGACTGCAGTCTTCCAGGATCACATCACACCATTTTATTGAATCCAGCCTGGTCGCCATAGCCCATGGATCCATAATAGATGGGGCTGTGTGTGTGTGTGTGTCACATGCTCGCACCATCACCTGCATCTGAATAATTCAGCGCTGAAACCCGCTTGCAGTCTGATCCATCTTTAAGAAAGCCACTCTAAAACATGTTATACAACATTGGCTCTCCCACTGTATTCCGACCTTGTATATAAAAAAAAAAAATACTGCATTGCTGTTCCGTTAACTGTTAATGTAGGCCTATTCATTAAATATAGTACATGTATTGCACACTGGTTATGGACTTCAGAAAATATATCTATTCGATGGTTCCACACACTGTAATTTTCACAAAGGCACGTATGACGGCAATATTTATTTACATTATGCACCATTGATGTACTCGTGCCTGATCACAAATCGTGTAGTATAAGTCGACCAATAGAGAACCAGCTTTTTGTACCTGCTAATGCCGAAAGCCAATGGGCTCAGTGGGATTCATCTACCTTAGACCAATCCACGACGATGGGTGTCCCGCAATTACGTCACTACAACGGATTGTTGGGGAGTTAAGTCTACCGTTTTTTACCTTCAAACAGCGCGTTATAGACCCACGGGTGGGGTTAAATCTCATCCTGAAGGTTCTACGGTAGACACGCCGTGGATTTCGTGTGGGCGACGCCTAGCATACAAAACGATGAATTATTGTACACTTGCCAATGAGCTGTGTGATAGTACTACCTAGTTATCCAATCACGTATTGAGCTCGGCTTTGTTGTTGGTGATGACATGAAAACATTGTTGTTGCTGTAAAGCGAGGGGAGCTAGTGACAGGGTGGCCCTGATTTGAGCGATTCCTAAAGGCATTTTTATACAATTCAAGATTTGTTGCTGCTTTGTTTAACGTCACAATAACTTTGGAGGCCTGAAGAGTGGCGATGTCGGTTAATATGGACGAACTCAGGCACCAAGTGATGATAAACCAATTTGTGTTGACTGCCGGTTGTGCTGCTGATCAAGCGAAGCAGCTTTTGCAAGCGGCTCACTGGCAATTCGAGGTAACGTTTACGTTTACGTATGTGTGCCTGTGATCTGTGTCTGTATGTTTGTGCTTTAATGCCCTTGTTGTACTTTGCTAGCTATCCAAGCGCGGAAGATAAGTCGTGTCTAATTATTTACATATAATTACCCATACCAACGACCACCAGAACAGAGTCCTAGTGTCAGCTACAACTATTGAACGTCGAAAAATATTTGAACAATTGGGCAAGTAGTGAGTACAAATAGGCAAACATATTAAACGCGGCCACGCTTTTTTAAACTGTCTATTTCCGGAAGACTTCGTCTGGACGGAATGCGTGTGAAGCAATCCGTTTGCCCCCTCCCCCCTCCTTAGCTTTGTTTATTATTTATACCTAAAGTTAACTGTTCAAGCTCATCTTAAGTTATGGGACAAACGATAGAACAATCATGATCTTTTATCGGAAACCAATTCAGACAGTTGATACTGTTTTCAAGCTGGCCACGCCAGATAAGGTCAAACATAAGATAATTTCTGCCCTTCCCCTGCGAGGTTGTATTGTTTACATTCATGACAGAAATCCAATGAAGCAACGTCGCCCTCAAGTCATTTCCGCTGCATGCGTAACATGGTTGCTGATTATTCTTCCTCCTACTTCACAAATACCTGAAATGGCGTGTTGTGTTGCATACGTGAATAAAGCGTTTCACTGTCAAACAGTGACTAACATTTCTTCAGTGCAGCCTAAAACACCGTTAAACCTTGAGTAAAGTCATTCCGCAGGCTGAGAAGGGTAGAGTAACGAAAATGAAATCCGCTTCACGTAACGTGGATATGGATTGAGAAGAATAGTCGAGCTAGCTAATATATATCTTGCTATTTTTAGACAGATTAAAGTGTAATTATCCTTCCAGCTGTTCTTTTGCGGATGTACATGCTGCAACGCTGTTACAGCCAACTACAGCCACGTTAGTCTTGGTTGCAAGTAGATTATGTATGTGAATACGATACATTTGATTAATTTAGCAGATGCTTTTCTCCAAAGTACAATTTTTGTTTGAGCACTATATCATTGTCGTTTTTCCTAAGCTTTGTTTACACATCGTATCATTTCAGTTGGCAAGTCTGAGTATGAGTATGGCGTCCCTAACTGTAGAAATAAAAGTGATTGAGGATATGATCGACACAATAACATGACGTTAGTACGTGTGCCAGGCCCAGGGAACTGTTCAAGATTGACAAGAGCACTGGAAAACTTTCACCCTGAACCTCCAGATGGTTCCTTGTCTCCTAATGACCAATCTGTTGTGGGGCCAGGTCAGAAGGCTGGGGCTGGGTAGAGGCTAAGTGTCTGGAGGCTAGGTGGTTACGGCTGGGTGGTTGGGACTGGGTGGAGGTTGAGGTTACAGAGGATGGATGCAGCCTGTTTGCTGACAGAGTTGTGGAAAGAAGCTGATAGATAGGAGTTGATGAGCTGCCTCCAGGCCTCCAGCAGGCAATGCTGCCTGCTCTGAGCCCAGTATCAGAGCTCTATTCCTGGACAACCCCTCCAGGGGGGGGGTGGGGGAGCCTGTGGAGCAACTCTGTTCATCACAGCTGTTTACCTGAGGAAAAAGGGTGGCAGGTCATGCATCGCTGGCAGAGAGGGATGAGCTGGGATGAAAATCATACACACCCCACCCCTCCATTATGTCACTGGCTTCCTTTTCTTCACTGATTGTTGATTATCTAGTAACTTTCCATTGCACACTTGCTAGACTTTATTCTTCTAGCTCTGCCTAGTTTTGCTTACAGACAGACAGACCGTGTGTGTTTGTGTTTCTGTGTTGTGTGTGTGTTTCTGTGTGTGTGTGTGTGTGTGTGTTTTTGTGTGGTGTGTGTCCGTGGGCAGTGTCTCTCCTGCAGCCCCTCTGTCTCAGTGACTCGTTTCTCTTGCTTCACATATTTGACTCTCTTTCTCCCTCTGTGTCCGTCCTTCTGTCATCAAGCAGTCGAGAAGCATCTTCTAGTTTTCTCACTTTCACATTTACATATTTTCCCACTGTGTGTGTGTGAACAGTGTACACTGTGTGTGTGTGAACAGTGTACACTGTGTGTGTGTGAACAGTGTACACTGTGTGTGTGTGAACAGTGTACACTGTGTGTGTGTGAACAGTGTACACTGTGTGTGTGTGAACAGTGTACACTGTGTGTGTGTGAACAGTGTACACTGTGTGTGTGTGAACAGTGTACACTGTGTGTGTGTGAACAGTGTACACTGTGTGTGTGTGAACAGTGTACACTGTGTGTGTGTGAACAGTGTACACTGTGTGTGTGTGAACAGTGTACACTGTGTGTGTGTGAACAGTGTACACTGTGTGTGTGTGAACAGTGTACACTGTGTGTGTGTGAACAGTGTACACTGTGTGTGTGTGAACAGTGTACACTGTGTGTGTGTGAACAGTGTACACTGTGTGTGTGTGAACAGTGTACACTGTGTGTGTGTGAACAGTGTACACTGTGTGTGTGTGAACAGTGTACACTGTGTGTGTGTGAACAGTGTACACTGTGTGTGTGTGAACAGTGTACACTGTGTGTGTGTGAACAGTGTACACTGTGTGTGTGTGAACAGTGTACACTGTGTGTGTGTGAACAGTGTACACTGTGTGTGTGTTCCCTGAGTGTGCTGCTTGTTCGTGTCTTTGTCCCTGTAGCTGTGAGTTCTCCGTGTTCTCATGTTACACACGCGGGAGGGAGAGCTGTCATCACATCAGGTGTCACCCCTCCTCACCCCTCCTCACCTTCCTCTTCCATCTTCCTTCCCCTTTCTCCTCCTCCCTCATTTTTCTTTTCTCCTCGTCCCCCTTCAAGCCACCAGAGCCCTACCAGTGCTCCGTGTCAGCATCATCAGACATGCCCCCGCTCACCACGGCAAGCTAGCTAACCACGTGCTGTGCCAGGCCAGTCAAACCAGTGGAAGCGGCTAGCCTGGTCTTGTTTGTGTACGTTCCTGCCTGGAAGAACAGGAAATTCGAAGCAGCAACCAAAGCATCTCTGATTTGATTTAAGACGAACCCCGGAGCCGAGAGACGCAGAGAGGTTTGCACCCGCTGGCCTTCCCAAGACTGAGTGGCGCATTCCTGTTGAAATGTGTGTCACGTTGAAGGGTCTCACATTCCTGTACTGGCACTACTGTTGTCACACTACAGGAGTGTGGTGTGTGTGTGGGGGTGTTTGGGGGAGGGGAGGGGGCATAGGGAAACCACAGACTCATTGAAGTGTTGGAGAGAGAGACGGAGGGGTGAGGGAGAGACTGTAGTGTAGTGAAATGGAGGTTAGTGTCGAGCTAGCAGCTGTTTAACTTGGTTAGTCGCTCATTTCTTCTGCTTTGAGTCTGCCTGCTGTCTTTTAACTCAGGATCCTGCACACTTCCACCAGGCATACACACACACACACAAGCTACTCCCTGCACACTACATAGGACTGACTGACTGACATACACAATACTTGGTTGTAACAGATCTGCTACCACTTAGCTACTCCTAAAATATACACTGAGCTACTACTACTGGTTCCATCTACATATGATTAAAACACACCAGTAGTGAGCTTCTCATAGTGTTTAACCTGCCTCTGTTCTCATAGAGGGCTGTTTCCCTCAGTCACATTGTTTTATTTATCAAGTTAATAGTATAACACAAGGTCATTCTGAACAATGAAATTCTTGGAACATGGCAAGCTGCAACTCTGCGGGGATAGACACACACACACACACAGTCATTTTCCAGACGTTCCAAAACAGCTCCCAATGAATCATGTAGTCAGAGACTATCTGTGGAGAGGATGTGTGTGTGTGTGTGTGTGTGTGTGTGTGTGTGTGTGTGTGTGTTTTTCTGTGAGCCACTGAGACCGTTTTTCTTCACGCTGCTCGCTCTGTCTGTCTGTGTGTGTGTGTGTGTGTGTGTGTGTGTGAGAGAGATAACAATAGTAGTTCTTTCTGAAGACTTCCTTGTTTGGGCAGGGTGGGGGCAGCTGGAGGAACCATGTTTACATTTGTAACGACTCCCCCCTCCCCCTCTCCGGCTTGTTGCACTTTGTCACCAGGGAAAAAACACGTTGTTGTGGCTATCTCTGACACTGGCCTGAGAAAATAGGCCGTGGTCCATTCACAGAATTCACAGACACATAAAAGACACACACAGGACTGTTGACGATTACGAGTGGTTGTTCTTCTCAAAAGAGCGTGTTAGCCTTGCCCAGCTATCCACAGCAGAGCTAATGACTAGCCTCAGTCATTTGACTCTCATGCGGTTAGCTGTTAGCTTAGCCTGCTAGCAAACCAGCACAGTGTGTCTGTGTGTAGTGGGTTAAGTGACCTTGTTTTAGCACACACACACTCTCTCACTCTCTCACTCATACACACACACTCACACACACACACACACACACAGGGATAATGGTTTTAACCTGAGTCATGTGATTGACTCGTACAAGGACTGGGTGGGGGAGGTAGGAGAGAGAGAGGCTTGTCGTTGACGGAGGATAAGAAGGTGAAATGTGAAGGGTAACCAATCTAGTTACTGCTTTACAATGATGTCTGTGTGGTCCAGTTACAAGCCTGACCACATGACTGTTACAAGTTTTGCATTGTTCTCACACAAATAATTCTCCCTCTCTCTCATTTCTCCATTTCCACACCTCCATGGCCTTCCTCTCTTTCCCACCCTGCTCCTCTGTCTCTCTCCTTCTCTCTCTCTTTCTCTCTCTCTCTCCACAGACGGCTCTAAGCTCCTTTTTTCAGGAGGCCCACATCCCCAGTCACCACCAGATGGTAAGTACGTTAAGGGTGCGTTAGGTTCGGTTCACAGCTGCCCCCTTGGCACTCAGTCTGGGTTCCATCCGATCAGGGAGGAGGGGCCAGGCCAGGAAGCAGGGGGCTGTTTCACATAATGACTCACTCATGTTAAGAGGAGAGGGGGGGGGGGCTGATACACTAACTGTAACAACAGAGAGAAAACACACACACATTTTAGTACACCACTGTCCTTGGTGAATTACCTAATCTAGTTTTTACAATACTCTTCCTTAACCGTGTGTGTGTGAGATTTTGGGTGTTTGTTATTCCTTTGTTGAGCAAAAGAAGGTGCTGGAAGTGTAACAGACTCTGCCTGAGCACAACGTCTTGGATTTGTGTCCTGCCACCATCTTTCCCTCCCTCCTCCTGTCTCCCAGTCATCCATCCATTTCCCTCCCTCCATTCCTCTCTCCTTAATCCATCCCTCCGTCCACCCATCTTTCGCCTTCTCAACCCTCCCTCCCTCCTCCAACATCTGGGATCCTGCCTCTCTGCATTTGCTTTTCCTCTTCCTGTGTGTCGTGTATGTGCTTGTTGGCCGAGCAGGGAGCAGAGAGAGAGAGAGAGAGCGAGAGCGCGAGGAAGAGAGAAAATGGGAGAGAAGAGGGAGAGAGAGTATGAGGAGCGGGGGAGAGAGGAAGTGTGAGTGGGAGAGAGGCGGAGGTTTGTTATTATTTTGGGTGCAGCGGCATTACATCATACCACTGCAGGCTGTGTGTGTGTGTGTGTGTGTGTGTGTGAACACTGTAGACCAAAAGGAAGGCTGTAGTTGTAGGGGAGAGAAACAGAGACATTGAGGAGAGTGAGAGCGTGTAGATTGCAGACACACAAACAACAACAGTGTGTGAGAATCACTCTTAAAGTGGTAGGTCAGAATTTTCAGGACAGTTATTCGGGATTCTTAGTGGGTGACTCCAGATAGCTGTCTAGACTCAGAATGTTTCTGAGGTCAGAGCTAGAGTTGGGCATGCCTGTGGAAGTGTGTACCACACCGGGAAAAGTGGGTACACCTTAGTCTCTTGGGATAGGACCCTCACCCCTACTGGCCCCCATCAGACAGCATTCCCAGCCAGCCTTATACATTTATTTGGATTTATTCGCCAAACTTTCATGGCAAATAAATCCCTTTCTGATTCTGATTACATTGTCATTTAACAAACGCTCTTATTCATAGCAACTTACAGTAAGTACAGGGACATTCCCCAGAGGCAAGTAGGGTGAAGTGCCTTGCCCAATGACACAACGTCATTTGGCACAGCTGGGAATTGAACCACCGATTAATAGGCAGATTCCCTAACCGCTCAGCCATCTGACTTCCTGTCATGCCAGCCAGCCAGCCTAATACCAGCTATGTCACAACATAAACAATGCTGATGGAGCAGTGTGTGTTAGAAAGAGACCTATTCCTGCATTCTGCTGCGTGTTTTGGTTGGTTGGTTTGCGTGACGTGCGGGGCCAGTCCAGACTTGCCCTCTCAGCTGAACCTGTTGAACTACCCTTCTTATCTCCCTCACTTCCTCCCTCCCACTCACCCTTTACACCCTCCCTCCCTTTGCTCCTTGCCCTCCTTTCTGTTCTCCCTCTGTCCTTCCTTCTTATCTTCTCTCTCTCCTTTTCTTTCTCCCTTCTTTCCCGACCACCTCCCTCTCTCCATTCCTCCTTCGTTATCTGTTTCCTCTCGCCTTTCTCTTTCTCTCCCCCCTCATCCCTCTCTCCCACTAATCCCACAGCTCAGCCCTGTACAGAGCCTGATAGTGGCTAGTATTGTAAGAGAGGGGGAGGTGGAGAGGAAGGGAGGCAGAGAGAGGGGGAGGTGGAGAGGAAGGGAGGCAGAGAGAGGGGGAGGTGGAGAGGAAGGGAGGCAGAGAGAAGAGGAGGTGGAGAGGAAGGGAGGCAGAGAGAGGGGGAGGTGGAGAGGAAGGGAGGCAGAGAGAGGGGGAGGTGGAGAGGAAGGGAGGCAGAGAGAGGAAGGGAAGCAGAGAGAGGGGGAGGTGGAGAGGAAGGGAGGCAGAGAGAGGAGGAGGTGCAGAGGAAGGGAGGCAGAGAGAGGAAGAGGCAGAGAGAGGAGGAGGTGCAGAGGAAGGGAGGCAGAGAGGAGGAGGCAGAGAGTGGAGGCGGTGCAGAGGAAGGGAGGCAGAGAGAGGAGGAGGTGCAGAGGAAGGGAGGCAGAGAGAGGAGGAGGCAGAGAGAGGAGGAGGCAGAGAGAGGAGGAGGCAGAGAGAGGAGGAGGCAGAGAGGAGGAGGCAGAGAGAGGAGGAGGCAGAGAGAGGAGGAGGCAGAGAGAGGAGGAGGCAGAGAGAGGAGGAGGCAGAGAGAGGAGGAGGCAGAGAGAGGAGGAGGCAGAGAGAGGAGGAGGCAGGCGTAGTGAGAAACCAAGGCCTGACAGACATCTCACTCTCACAGGCTGATCTGTCATCTTACATCGTCACTACTGCCGAGGGTGGGTGGGGGTGTGTGTATATGTGTGTGAATGGGTGAGAGAGAGAGTGAAAGAGAAAGTGTGTGTGTGTGTTTGAATGTGAACATAAACAGGTGTGGTCTTGTGTAAAGAAACATGTGACAGAGCTGGTGTGTGTAGGTGTGAGTTTGAACAAGCATCTATGGTAGTGAGAGAAGGCAAGGGTGTGTGTGTGTGTGTGTGTGCCCAAAGATGTTTATTTAAAACAGCCCCCTTATGCTGGCCCCCACTGTACAGCTGAGATGCTACCTGATCCCTGTGTGTGTGTGTGTGTGTGTGTGTGTTTCTGTCCCTGACACCCGACTTAGATTAGTCTGCTTCTTTTTAAATTAATCTCATTGCTCCAGATTGTATTTTTAATCCACCTACATTGAAACAGGAAACGGCCATTCTTGAATGTCTGTCTTGGGAGGGGTGTGGCTCAGAGCATGTGACTACAGTGCTATAGGTCGCAGTTTCAAATGAAAGTCGCTTTGGATTATAGTGCCTGCTAAATACATACATCATTTGACACATGAAACATCTGCACCTGGAAACTCCCTCCGAAAAAACAGTAACCCATGTAACCTCTCCTGTGCTCTGGCCCTCCATAGATGTGCACTCCCCGGAACACGCCGGCCACACCCCCCAACTTCCCCGACGCCATCACCATGTTCTCCAAGCTGCGTGCGTCAGACTGCCCGTCGGGCTCCGCGGCCCCCGGTGCCCCCCAGATCTCCATGGCCTGCTCCCCCCCAGCACCCTCCTCCTCTACGGGCTTCTTCTGGGCCTCTTCCCCCCCCAGCCACCAGTCGGCCTGGCTGCCTCCGTCCTCCCCCACCGCCCACCACACACACCACCACCACTACCAGCACCACCATCACATGCACCAGACCCCCATGTGGCCCCCCGTGCCCCAGGCAGTGGGGCCCCAGCAGCCCCCCGTGGTGTCGGCCTTCCACGGCCAGAGATGAGACTCTACACCTGGGGAAGAGGGGAGGTTGGGGTGGGGGGAGAGTGGCTGGATGGATCTGTTAGGGGGGGGAGGGAGGGAGGGTTTGTGGTTGGGGAAGGAGGGGGTGGGGGGCGTTGGGAGAGTTTAAGAGTAATAAAGGAGAGGGGAGAGAGGGGAGGGGAGGCAAGAGACTTTCGTAGGAGGTACTCTCGTTTTTCTTTTTCTTATAAAATGACTATGAACAAATGTATCTCCATTGGAGACGCTTTGTTGCCTCCCTGTCTCCTTGGCAACTGGTCACCACCAAGGAGGAAACTGGAGAGAACCACTAGGAACAAACAGGAAGTAGGATGTGAACACACTTTGAAGTTACTGGACACGCAAAGGGTTCTGGGAAACTGTTTTTTCTTTTTTTTCCTTTTCTCATCAGCATCGCAAGCCCCGGACCCAGCAGAGCACTTACAGGACAGGAGCCATGTGATCTGATAACGTGCTTGGTCATTGGCCGTTTTTTCACAAGCTCTCTTCTCCCATTGGGTCAAACAACACCTTGAATAACCATGTGACATGAACTCACTGGAATAACCAGCAGGCATGGACATTCAGACTGCCACACTAAACTACCATCATTACATTTATGTGCTCTCACCTGACCTTGCGAAACAAAGTTATTTCAACTTTTCTCTTTATATCATGCAGTGGTGTGGAAAGAGTGAGTGTGTGTGTGATTACTGTTGCCTTTGGGAGGAACTTCATTCCTGGTCATGTGTCTGAACGCAGAGTGAAACAACCCTCACTGGCTACTGTGTGTGTGTGTGCGTGTGTGTGTGTGTGTGTGCGCGCATGTGTGTGCGTGTGTGCGCGTGTGTGTGAGGACCCTATGGCAGAGTAAAAAAAAATACAAGCACCCTGAAGTTTCCTTCAGAATTTTTTATTTCTGTTTGGGTGCCCCCCAAACAGAAGGAAAGGGGTAGTGGGAGGGGCTTACCGGTCTGTCTCCGTTTTTTGAGTTGAACATGGGGCTGGTTTTTCAGTGACGGATTATGGCAACACCTTGACTCGGTTGTAAATAAAGGCGTGGTCGCCAAAATAAAATGATCACAAGTCATGCTCTCGAACCGCACACAAACATGCACACACATTTTATCAGCAAATGTTTTCCCAAACTGGTGAAAGGAGGGAGTGTTGTTTGTTAGTCTTAGGCATGACTGGACAGGACAACCTAGTACATTTCCACACAACCTGTAGCAGCAAGATGACTGCTCCTACCTCTGCTCTGATTGGTGGGGGAGAGGAGAGAGCTGAGGCATTGTCTGTTCTGATTGGACAGGATAGAAAAGGCCTTATACCAGCAAAACCTCCCAGTTACCCAACAGTGAACTCCTTCACATTTTTAAACCAGGTGACTCAGATCGATGATCTGATAGACTTAGATAACAGGTTTTATAAGGAAGCGATTGTTCCGTTGTCCTTTCCTTACTGCCGAATTCAGTCGAATATTTGGAACAGAATTGGCACCTCACTGATAAGCTTAGCTGGGTAGTGAAGCTTAACTAGGAAGTGTGTGTGAGAGGAAGAAAGAGAAAAGCGAGGGATGAGGGAGAGAGAGACTACATGTTGACACAGTCATCCTGTCATGGCACAGGAAGGTGAGCAGGGAGTGGACGGGGGGGGGAGAGAGAGGGGGAGGAGAGAGAGGGGGAGGAGAGAGAGGGGTAGGAGAGAGAGGGGGAGGAGAGAGAGGGGGAGGAGAGAGAGGGGGTAGGAGAGAGAGGGGGGGAGAGAGAGGGGGTAGGAGAGAGAGGGGGGAGAGAGAGGGGGTAGGAGAGAGAGGGGGAGGAGAGAGAAAGGGGGAGGATGAAATGTTGATAGCCGGCAGAAGACACCAGGAGACTATATTAGGATGGTGTCATTCTGCTTTGACACCTAACAAGATAGCTTTAACATGAATGCCAGTTATAACACTGTTATTACTATTTATAACGTAGTTATTACTAGTAATAATAGTCATGTTGGCCAGGTCTTCTGCTTGGGTAATAAAACTTGTGTTAAAGAGGATAAGTTGAGCATAACATCAAACTGGAGCACAGGTTCTCTAGCCTGTTCCTTCTGGTGAACCCTAGTGAAAGCCTGAGTGATCCTGGAGACGAGGGGTGAAGAAGGAGGTGGAGGTTGGGGAGGAGGTGCGTGGTATGTGTGTGTGTGGGGAGGGGATTTTCAGTTTATCTAACAATGGTGTCATTATGACTGTTTCCTGGTGAGGGGATCACAGGGTTTAATCTGCTCTGCTATGGCAACCCAACCCAGGAGGGTAATTATGGTCTGGTCTCCCATGGCGGTGTGACCTGGGATGGTGTGTTGATGGCAGCAGGGTTTGATTCAGGATCAGATCTGTGTTCGTGCACTCGTAGCGGTCCGGGTGTGGAAGACACCGATCTGATCTGGGGTCAGAGTTTGTCGCCTGAGACTCTTTGTGAAGGCAGGCCTTCATCTTAATGCCTTTGGAATCTGCTTCATGTTTTACTAAAGGCCCTCCTTAGAGAGAGCGTCATTAGGATGTTTTCTCTTACAACTGGGAATCTTTAAAAACCCATGTTTGGTTACAGCAATATTCCATGAAAGACAAGTAGAAGGACACTGTGTTTTAGATGAAACAGTCGAAAAGGACATAAGCTCTCACCCCGGGGAGTTCCTGTAGACGGGTCCTTTTTAGCTGCTCTGCAGTTACATGGGCTGGGTGTCTGGCAAAGAGTTTCAGAAACCCTGATGAAGACCTGGACCGTGCTGTCAAACCCCTTTTCTGTGATCCATGTGTTTTCTACAGATCCCTCTCATGTCGTTTCCCCGTGTTCAAAATGTGCATTTATATGATGACTAATAATAAACCAGGTATGTAACAACTTGGCTTTTGTCCTTCCTGACTTGTCACTGAATGCTGTTTTACAGTCCAACCCCCTTCCCCACATACATACACACCCTCTCTCACTCACACACACACGCACACACACACACACACACACACTGTTAGAGGCCCAACCAGCTTGCGAAAACTCTTCTGTTGTTTGTTGTTTCTTTGAGGTGCGTCAACACCAGCTTCAAAGCTAGCAGAGCTGTTTCTGTTCACAGTGTCACAGGGTGAGGGGGGAAAGGGGCCGTTTGCATTTCTGTACAATACTACTGACAAGATTAGTCATGAGAGGAAGGATGTGGTTAGGACTGTGTTTCAGGTCAAGTCAAAGTGTTGACTTTGTGAAACCGGTGTTAGAACAGGGAACATACTCTTGTGTGACCCTGGTTAGAGAGTTATTGTGTGAGTGCATGTGTGTTGTTTCACAGGGTTCCATTTCAATCAAATGTGTTTATTTGTAGGTAACACAAGAAAGGTCGACATTCTTTGCAGTCAATGAGTTAAGGTATACAGGCTATGAATACTTTACTTCGAACCAGTGATGTGTGTCTCTGCTAAACTGACATGAGACAAAGGTCTGAGAACCAACTTCTATTCCTAGACTTCCTCAAATACATGAACTTTCACAGCAGATTCTGACATCATTTTTTTTTTTTTTTTAAGACAATGCTAAGAGGACATTTACTGAAATAGTCAAATACTGTTCCCTAAAATGAAGTGAAAATCTCAGTATGCTAAGATATAGGTATGACATTGTCTTCAAGGAAAGTCTTTGGAATTGTTAAAGGCATTGAATACTTAATATTGAAATAGAAAAAAAATCTGATCCAAAAAGTTGAAGGTTTGGAAATTCAGGTCCGAAAAAATAAATACATCTTAAGAAATTAAACAAAATCGGCACTAATTTTTTCGGCTTCAATTTTTGAGATCTGAATTTCACCATTCGAATTTTTTATTCGAGTCAATTTAACGCATTTTAAAATTAAAAATATTGTCACTGATTTGCTTCCATTTAAGTCAGGAAACCATTACCCACCGAGTCCCAGTCCTCTTTGACGGTAATCGACACGCTGCCTTTCAAGTTTATTCACTCTCACATCCGGCTTTATCCACTCCGAGCCAGTCCACCCCACACGACACTTTGCCCTCAGTTTTATGACAGAACTGCTGGCAGGACACTATGCTAAATCATGCTATGCTACGCTGTCATTTATATTAGCTATGCTAATATATGCTAATTTCTGCTATTCTACTGTATATGCTGCACTTTGCACTGTAATTTTAAACGTTATTCTAAAATGTGATAAATCATTATTTTAAACGCAACAAGCTGCTACACGCTATGCTGTGTAGGCCTTTGCCATGTAAAGTTATAATGAATCATTCTTCTATTTTTCAAAACAAGCGTTTTTAAACGTTTACATTTGCATTAAAGTGCCCCAGTTACAATCCAAATCTCTTTAGAAAGTAGTATTTTTTTTTTTAAAGGTTAAGGTCAACTTCTAAACTGCTATGTGTGTGCCACTGTTGTCCAGTCGTTGCTCAATGATATGCTTAAAACAAAAGCTACTGCTTAGAATAGATGCTGCTTGCCAGATCACAAGAACTTCACTGTCCTGATAATGCTATGCTATTCGGTGCACGCTACAAATAAACCACTTTGACAATATGTCACGCTCGTCTATGCAACGCTACGATCTTACACTATGCTAACGGTGCGTGTCCACTACAGCGGAGCGGCGCAGACCGTCGGCTTCCAATTCCTTTTCATTGAAACCGGGCGTTGACGCTCGCGTACGCTCCCACAATGCCCTATACGAGCGTCAATGCCCGGTTTCAATGAAAATGAATTGGAGGCCGACGCCAACGTGCCGCCCGCTCCGCTGTAGTGGACACGCACCGTAACGGTTGTCCATTCCATGCTAATTTAAGATACTAGGCTGTGCCATGCTAAACTATGCAACGCTGCAATGCAACGCATGATTCCCCTAGTGTAGCTGACAGGTGTCACAGGGTCTGTCCATCTGAGAGGCCATGACATTTGGAAGGAGGACCAGCTGGGGCAGGTTAACAGCCCCACAGGGGGAGGAGGGGCAGCCTTGGGATAACTGCTGCTGCTGTCCATGAGGGGGGGGTGGGGAGGTGGGGTGGGTGGGTGGGTGGGTGGGGAGGTGGGGTGGGTGGGGAGGTGGGGTGGGTGGGGAGGTGGGGTGGGTGGCTGGGTGGGTGGGGAGGTGGGGTGGGTGGCTGGGTGGGTGGGGAGGTGGGGTGGGTGGCTGGGTGGAGGGGGGTTTGGAACTGCAACCTTGGGGAAACCGCTCCGGTTTCATGTTTAATAGGAGAACCAGGCTGTGCCTAGATAACTGTGGTTGGGATGACCACAGCAGGCAGGGAAAAAAACACTGACTTAAATGCATGTTGCCTGGAACTCTACATGCCCCTGTCATGGTCAACCATACCTGTGGTCAGTGATGAAACGTAGGCTCTGATAGAACCCTTCTCTAAGCAGACGTGAGATACAGGCCTTCCTCTCATAGGCTCAGTGTCATTGGAACTACCCCAGGTAGCTTTGAATGATCAAAGGTAGGTCATCGTCTTCACATCTCCTCTGTTAAAGGCCTGGGTGAATACTGTAGGTTCAAAATTCATGTTATTAATGTTTCTTTTTCCAACCCGTCTTCTTCCTCCGAACGCTTTTATCCTTTACAAACATGACACCCCGATGCCCTTCCACAACTTCTGACACTGTAAACCACCAAGCTCACTCTTTTTAATTCATTTAAAATAGTAAAGGTAGAAAACATGCTGATGTGAGCTCTCTGGGGCCCCCTAGAGGGTGGTGACAGGCTGGTCCTCCGCTGGCTCCAGGTCCAGGTGGACCTCCAGGCTGGGGTGCACCTCTCCAGGGAGGTCAGCCAGGGAGGAGGCCTGGTGCAGGGGGCCCTGGGACAGGCAGCCCAGGGAAGACATGGGCCGGTCCCGAACTGAGCTGCTGGAGGCTGGGGGGGGGATAGGGAGGAGAGATAGAGGAGACAAAAGGGAGAGAGGAAGAGAAGGTGTGTTAGGAAAAAGACAAAGACAAATGGGAAATCTTGATTTGAGAACTACCCACCCCAGAGAGACCCACCCACCCCAGAGAGACCCACCCACCCCAGAGAGACCCACCCACCCCAGAGAGACCCACCCACCCCAGAGAGTCCCACCCACCCCAGAGAGACACACCCACCCCAGAGAGACCCACCCACCCCAGAGAGACCTACTTGAGCGGCTGCGTTGGGTCTTGGCACTCTGGGGTCTGACTGGGGTGGCCCTGCCGGAACCCAGACTCCCTGCAGACTTCTGGGATGGAGAGCGCAGGACCTTGTCCTTGCTCTTACTCACACCTGCAGACAACAACAACATCAGGGAGGCCATGGCGTTGGTGCACCCCAGGAATAACACACACACACACACACACCATGAAGTGGACGACTAAAATAGCTCACACACACACACACGCCAGAAATACCCATTCAACACATAAACACACACACAGGCACTATACTCATTCCACACACACACGCCTTACATACTCATTCCACACATACAAACACACACACACCCAACTAACTTCACATGCAGGTTGTTGCTGCAGTACCAGAATGGTGCTAACAGCATTAACACAGAGACAGACACACAGACTAGCGAGGGAGCGGGGTACCTGGAGAGATGGTTGGTAGTCTGCCCTCCACTCCAGTCTTGACTGATTTATTCAGACGGCCTTTGTAGATATGGCCGTCCAATCCCAGGATGTCCACTTCCTCTGGCTGACCAATCAGAGCCAACACAGACATTAGGATGTCCAACCATCAGTCCATCTATCCATCTATTGGACATTCCATCTATCTTTCCATGGAACACTCCCTCCCTCTCTACCTCCCTCTCTACCTCCCTCTCTACCTCCCTCTCTACCTGGACGCGTAGCGGGGTGCTGACTGGCGCTTCCTCCTCGGTCTGTAGGATGTGCGTGATGTGCTGCAGGCGCGTGTAGCGGCGGTTGGGGAAGGTGAGAGTGTGGCTGCCCCCACAGCTGCGAGACATGGCCAGGTAGCCATAGTCCACCATCTCTGGAACACGGTCACTGAGGGCGGGGGGAGGACACTTTCAAACCTCGTCAGAGATCATGTGACTCCACGGTACAGTCTCCTTTCTCCCTGCTTCTAACCTCACCCTCCTCTCCACACCCTCCTCCCTCTCCTCTCCCTCCTCCTGCCTCTCCTTACCCTCCCTTCCTCCTCCTGCCCCTCCTGCCTCTCCCTGCCTCTCCACACCCTCCTC